>NW_027287205.1:91111393-91618893 GCF_022747635.1 Hetaerina americana | reverse complement strand
TCTCTTCCCATCTCTCCCGGAGCCTCCCAAGTGAGGATATATGAAGTGGTCCCATTACAAGTGCTTTCATGCACCATATCTTTTTTTATTGCCCTACCACCCCCCCCCCCACGGCCCTCTCCTACCATTCGACCCTCACGAGTGTAGCCACTCGCCCCCGCCCCGGCCCCCCCTTCCGTCTCCCTTGCGTGCCAGACCTGCCGTCCATTTATTCACTCGCCTCGGCGTTGCCACGTCTGCTACCCCTTCTCATTTGTTCCCTTTCTATTCGTCCTCTTCATTGGGGGCATCTATCCCCTTTCCCTGCCCCCACTATGGCTATCCCTTTAGATTATATATATATATATATATATAAACAATTTTTTATTTTTATATACCCTACAAGCCACCACCAGAGTGTGTGGCAGGGGGTTTTTACACACCAAAATAATTTTACCCATACATGACCCTACCGCGGTCCAGCAATGTTATTACGATCACCTAACGCTCCTGGAAAAATTGGCATTGTAAACCAATCTATTATACGAGTACACTGAATTTCTCTGATTTGATTGGCATGATCTCTGCTACCGTAGTACGATGGGGGTAATAACACATTTTCAACATCACAGCTAATGAGACCTCCTCCCAATTCACGCATGATATTCAATCTGTAATTTAACCTTACCGCCGCTAGTGATCCCCAGACCAGCTGTTCTATAACTTTTGGATGCGCTACAAAGTGGAACATAAAAACGTTTAACAAATCTAGCTCCTCTACGCTGCACGCGACCACATGCGGCAATTAATCCAAATTTACGAGGATCCCATATACATGCGGCATACTATAAATTAGGCCTAGCCATTTAAAGAAATTTTCTCTTTAACCTTATTCAGCATATTCACCAAGTACTCTACATCTACATCTACACCTACACAATACCCCGAAAGCCGCCGCAAGGGCGCGTGGCGGGGGGTGTTAGGTCACCAATCGTAAAAAGGAACAATGCCACATGCAAAACAACACCATGGAGAATTACACCTACGGCAGCGCACACACTCATGCAAATATATATTCTGCAAATCAATAAACAACCGCTCCCTAGGATGCAACACAAAAGCCATCCAACGACACGCAAGCCAGGACACAACCAGACACTTTCCCGCTCTGAAAGAAAATCTTTAACCCAACTTATGGCGCCCTTGTTTATACCCGCGACCTTTAATTTATGAATGAGTTTACCATGTGGAACCTTATCAAATGCCTTTTGAAAATCTAAGACGATTGCATCCATTTGCCTGCCTCTCACACCAGATAAAAGTAAATCATGCGTAAACAATCCTCATTGGGTTTCGTAGGAGCGCGTTTTCCTGAATCCGTGTTGATTGTCACTTAAAAAGTTAATGTTATCAAACGTATGTTATTATTGAACTAAAAATTATGTGCTCTAAGATTTTGCAACAGATAGAAGTGAGAGATAGTCAGTCTTCTAATAAGCCCAATTTTTTGTTAGCTTATCAACATAATCCCCGAATGTGTTTCACCCAGGAGAGATCGTGAGTGAGGAAAACTCCTAGCAATTGAGTTGAGTCTACACACTCCATTTCGGTTTCCCCATTGCAGTAGGCGTTCGGGTAGGAATTCATGTTCCTTTGGTGGGAAACTCATTTTCCTAAAACTCATCACTGTGTACTTTTTTAAGCTTAATTCTAATTGCCAAGCGTCGCACCAGCGTTGCATATCATTACGATCATCTGATAAAGCTGCTGTGTCCTCAGGACCATGGATATCACAGCAAACCACTGCATTGCCGGCAAATAAATGCATCTTACCAGTGACTGCGTATAAATGTCGTTAACGTAAAGAAGGTATAAAAGAGGTCCGATGACACTTCCCTGGGGATCACCTGTAGTAACTCGAACTACATTTGAGCCAACCCCATCTCGAATCACCACTATTTCCACCCTACCATTCAAAAAGTCTTTAATCCAGCCCCGGACACTTAAATCTATGCTATATGCTTCTACCTTTGCGAGTAGTTTACTATGAGGTACTTTTCCGAGGCTTAAAATCTAGAAAAAAAGCGTCTACTGAAACGTTGCTCTGTCCCGAAATGAGAATATTATAAACAAAAATAGCATGCTGTGTCTCGCAGGATTTACCGTTTCGGAAACCGTGCTGGTTATTCATCAACACCTCTTGCCTATCGAGGTGTCATCGAACCAGCACCTATATGTTCCATAACCTTGCACGAAATGGATTTCAGGGAAATAGGTCTGTAATTACTCGATTCCTCCTTGTCTCCGTGTTTAAAAATTGGAGTTACGTAGCCATAAGCGACTGCTTAAATATTATTATTTGTAAATAGTACTCAATACAAAAGGACTATTTTTTCATTTTTTTCGCTAATAAATTATCGTATTCATTCCAATTTCGTTTTCAGCATCGATGTTAAAGAGGCACCTTTGCAAGAGATTTAATCTGCAATTCAGCCTTTGCTCCGTGAGTGACTCTCAGCCGAGATGCTCTGATAGCTTCGCAGCACTAATCAGATTAGCATAACAAGCCTCGACTCTTCTCGCCCCGCTACCAAATCCCTCCTCTAGTCTTCTCTTATCTATGAACCGAAAAAGTACTAATAGTAGAAGAATTTAACAGTAGGAAATAGTGGGAAATATTGACATTTGACAAGTTTCCTTCATTTCTTATATAACTGGGTAACGATGTATATGATAAATAAAATACAGGAGAAGTGAAAGCGTAGGACAACAATAAGCAGTCATGTGAAGTTTGAGATGGACAAATGCAAAGCAGGGTGAAAGAAAATTCGAGGGGGCGGCGCCTTGATTTCTTAATGGGTCGCCGGAAGAAAAAGAGGGAATTTGTTTTGTGCTAACGCGAATAAGAAAATAAAAACGTCATTGTTAAACGGCGTAATTGGTTAAATAAATTTGTTTAGCATTTTATGTAATTATATACCTTGTAGCAGCTAGCATGTTTTCCCACCTCCCTCCTTCCAGTTCTTTTTTCTGCTATTTTTACTCTTCTCTAAAAGGCTGTGTGTAAAGGTATCCCGACGCGGCGGAACACGGATCTAAATAATAAAACACCAAGGTGATCTGTACTGTTTTTGTAATTATGTCGGCAACACGGAAAGGGATGACTAGGAATCAAGTCAATGGCGCTCCCTTTCCTCAGAAACTGGCGTTGTAATCTCAGTCTCAATGCCATGTACAAATCAGTAAACATCACTGCAACCGAAGAGTTTCTAACACTCGTGGAACCGTTTCAATTCGTTCTCGGCCCTTTCACGGATGCGGGCCGCAAAGAATACTTACCTGCTCCCTGGGTACGGGGGGAGAGGGGGGGGGCAAAACCCCTGCCCCCCTTTGCCCCTCCTCTCGAAAGGGGAGGGGGGTCCGAAATAGGGTCAGCGCACTGCTCCCGTATCGCCGCCCCCTTTGCGGGGTCCCAACGCCGCCGCCTCCCTTTCACTGTCGATCGCTTCGTTATTGGCGCGTAAAAACAGCCGCGCTCAAGGCGGGCAGTAAAGATCCGACCAGATTAATTCCGCCCGCGGTGGGCACCTAGCCGCACCGTGGGTGTTTCTCGTCGGATGCCCTCCGATGGTGCCTTCCTCTCCCTCGGGAGGGGCCAGACCGTCGTCAAGGAGACGGCACAGGTCCACTTAAGGCCTTCGCGGTCGTCGCATGCACACGCACGCACACGAACGCACGCATAACGCTGTTGATAACCGCCATGGATCCATTGCCCACGTGACAGCTCCGAAAACTCCTTCGCCTCGACGGGGAGGGAATATTTCAAAGTGTGCGGCAAGGGATAGGGGGGACGATAGGGAGTCGTTATTTTTTAGCGCCCCCTCGCTTCGCATGCACACCCGGCCCATCATCCCACACCCTCGCCTCCTTTTGGCGAACCCGAAACCACAAGTGGTTTGCCTTTTACTGAGAGATGATGGGGGAGGAGGGGAAATGGTCTGCCGCCCGTGAAAAAGCTGCCTGCGTCATGAGGAAAGGAAAGGGGGGTGGAAACATCTTCGCCGAAGGAAATAACATGCATGTGTATAGATATCCGCGCGAATTTGACACTGCCCAAATACATATATTATTATTATTAAGTAATCTACCGGTTAAGGTAGGTTTTTGGATGGACTATGGATAGCTATTAATTAAATAATTCGTGACTCCTAGCAAAACATAACATCCTACTCTACATCAGATCCCTGTTCAGCTCTGAGTACTTTCTTCCTCCCTTCATCCTCTATCTAATACATCCCTATCCTGTTCCTTCCCTTTCCTCGTTTGCCTAACATTCTCCCCTCAATTACTGTCTTCAACATCCCACTGCCGGTCAATACCCCCTTCATCCATTTTTCCTGCCTCCATAGGATTTCTCCCAACAAACCCCTCTCTTCGCCCACCATACCAAGTACTTCCTCATTTGTTTTCTTCTCTGTCCATTTAACCTTCTCCATTCTTCGCCACACACGCATTTCAAAAGCCTCCAAAAACCTTCCGCCTCCGGGAGTCACTCCTCCTCGCCCATGTATGCATACGATCTTTATTCTCATTGCCGTAGATGCTCGGCCCTCGGGGTGCTAGTGTCCCTCTCCCACTCCTGATTCCCAGTCGTCGCCGTGGTCCAAAACCAACTTCTACGATCCGTTGACCTCCCGCCATCGAGTTGTACTCACCGGCGACTCCGCCGTCTCTCGAGCATCGGAAGTCCGCTCTCCTGCAATGAGCCGCGGGTCCTCAGTGGACGACAATCGCCGCCCGATCGGAAGTTGGCTCCCGCACACTCGGCATGTACGAAGAACGCAATCCGGCCTCCTCCGCGTCACCGACTCTCTGCACTTTCATTCTATCGATAGCCTTCTTGGGAATGGAATCGGCGCACCCTAACGCCCAGAAGAATCAACGGGGTAAGGGATTTAATTGACGGACCACGAGAAACACCGCGGAATCACATTATTGAAAGACTCAACGCAAGGAGGAAGGACATTAAAGAGCATCTTCCGTGCAGCATTAAGGAACCTAGCGAATCAATCAAATCAATCAATCAAGCGAATGTAGTGGATGGATGGATATTTGAATGAAGAGGTCTAAAGAGAGAGAGAGAGGGATACGCTGCTTCGCGATAATCGAAGCTTGAACGCGCGTCGTGTGCTGGGGGCCCTTCGTCGAACGATTAAATTATGGCATTGCAAAGGGCGCAGAGAAAAGGGACACATTTCTTGATGGATTGCGATGAACGAAGAGGAAGCTAATTCTATTGGAAAGAATTGTTCGGGCGGCATTGGATGGATGTGCGATGAATATGGGTGCGAATTTATGGACATTTATGAAATCACAACCAATTTCAGTTTGCAACCCATTGGACACGGATGGCGTAATCCAAACGCTGCTACACGCGGGTAGGCGTGGGCACAGAGAGGGGTTTACGTGGGATGGGATCTTGTCTTCCGGACCGATCGACAAACACATCCCATATATGAAATCATTTTCCCCTCGTTCAATTCCAGGTCAAAGCAGTTGGGAACGTACTGTCCGTAAATTTGACCTCCCACAAATGCTAACAATGAATCCATTGGCTGGTGACGTAAAACTTCCTCCCACTCGTCTTTGTAGTGACTTCCTCGGTAACATCGTTTCCTTTCAGTCGATGACCAAGTCGAGAGAGCCCATTTGCATGATGAATACAAACATACAGGAATATATATATACTACTACTATACATACACTATATATTACTATACAGTATATATATATATATATACTGTGTTATATTACTATGTTTATTGTTTATATATATATATAATATGTTTATGGTTTATATATATATATATATATATATATATATATATATATATATATATATATATATATATATATAACCATAAACACAGTAATCAACCCGAAGGTCGGTTTAGTAGGTGATGGTAGAGATCACCCCTAAGCCCTATACGGCGTGTGAAATTTACACATCAGGGTAGGGGGGCAAGTTCCTTTCCCTGTGCTGTATGGTTTCCCAGGAAGATATGGTACTATTAGAAATAATCACTTTAGCTAGGGAGCTGCAGGTGCCCAGAGTGCCTTGCCCGGGAATCGAACCCGGGACCCTCCGGTCAGCAATCCAACGCTCTACCCACTAGACTACCGCGACCCATATATATATATATACTGTATATATATATATATATATATATATATATATATATATATATACATTCAAACACGAAATCCCGCCAAACGGCGAATAAATACTCATATATACAGAAACAGATATAAGGAAAAGGGATAGGAGCACATATAAAGGACGAACACAATAAAGGTGGGGAAGGCGGAATCGAACGGATCACAAGAGTAAAAATATCTCCTCAACCGGGACTCGAACACCGGATCTTTCCACTTGCCGGGCGGATGCTCTTAACCACTTGAGCTATCGAGGATAGTCAATTTACCCTGAGATCCGTGGGTCTAATATGTCGCCAAGCGCCCCGATTCTTTCAGCCAAGAGATGGCGTCAGGGGGCAGTTTCACCCACCAAAGGAGAAATAGACAATACACAAGGAAAGGAAAGGACAGTGGGTTAGAATTCATACAACATCATACAGGAAAGGAACAGTGCGTTTCGTGGCACGCATAGCCAGAAGAAAGAGATGAGCCACATTGGCCAAATACACATTCAAACACGAAATCCCGCCAAACGGCGAATAAATACTCATATATACAGAAACAGATATAAGGAAAAGGGATAGGAGCACATATAAAGGACGAACACAATAAAGGTGGGGAAGGCGGAATCGAACGGATCACAAGAGTAAAAATATCCTTTATATGTGCTCCTATCCCTTTTCCTTATATCTGTTTCTGTATATATGAGTATTTATTCGCCGTTTGGCGGGATTTCGTGTTTGAATGTGTATTTGGCCAATGTGGCTCATCTCTTTCTTCTGGCTATGCGTGCCACGAAACGCACTGTTCCTTTCCTGTATGATGTTGTATGAATTCTAACCCACTGTCCTTTCCTTTCCTTGTGTATTGTCTATTTCTCCTTTGGTGGGTGAAACTGCCCCCTGACGCCATCTCTTGGCTGAAAGAATCGGGGCGCTTGGCGACATATTAGACCCACGGATCTCAGGGTAAATTGACTATCCTCGATAGCTCAAGTGGTTAAGAGCATCCGCCCGGCAAGTGGAAAGATCCGGTGTTCGAGTCCCGGTTGAGGAGATATTTTTACTCTTGTGATCCGTTCGATTCCGCCTTCCCCACCTTTATTGTGTTCGTCCTTTATATGTGCTCCTATCCCTTTTCCTTATATCTGTTTCTGTATATATATATATATATATATATATATATATATATATACATATATATACATACACATATGTATGTATATATATGTATACATATACACTCATGCATATGTGTACCCGCGACCATAGGGTTGACAGGCGAGGGCGTGTCCCCGTCGGCCCCGATCCCGATGGTGGTGTGGTCAAGGGGTTCGATTCCCGTCTAGGTGAGTTTTCCTCCATGGGTGTTTGCAGTTGTCTTAAATGTTATCTACAGTGGTTAGGTGGAAGAGGGGTCTATGGCGTCTGAATCTCGCTCTGAATAGGTCGCTAAATGAATGCATGCATTCATTGACACACTCACACTGTGGTTGGCAGAGAAGGATTTGCATGGTGGAGGGAAGGGTATGACGAGGACGTTAGGTTATGTACAAAGAGTTTCGTCAAACTTTTGATGTGGATCGTGGTTTTGTGCGGCACGGAAACACGGTCATTGAAGCAGGACGATGAAAATAGATCGGAGGCTTTAGCAATGTGGGCGTGGAGAAGATGAAGGGGGCAGAAAGGAAAGCAAAGAAAAAGTGCTTAGGTGATTTTTGGGCGAAACCATAAGAAGACAGGAAAAGAATGGATGCAAGTCTCTCTGATCGCCTATGAGATGTTGAAGAGTGCGATAGAGGAAAGATTGTTGGGCAAGCGAGGAAAGGGCAGGAATAGGAATCTGCTCGATCCTGCCTTCGCCACCACCCCTGCAGCATTCTCATGTTTTTCGTGTGTTTCTATCCATTTTCCTTGTGCCTATTTCCATGTGAATGAATGTGTGTTCGCCTTTTGGTGGGTTTGGCGTAATATTCGGATGAGTGCCAAATGAAAGCTTGAAGTCAGGATAGCATCCAAATATATGTCCAGCTCCGAAATGCTAAATTCGATCCCATCTATTCTATAATTTACGTCTTGCTCATATTTTCTTTAATTACTAA
The DNA here is from genome assembly GCF_022747635.1 of Hetaerina americana. Classification (NCBI taxonomy): domain Eukaryota; kingdom Metazoa; phylum Arthropoda; class Insecta; order Odonata; family Calopterygidae; genus Hetaerina; species Hetaerina americana. The sequence goes on along the minus strand of NW_027287205.1, from coordinate 91,610,615 downwards.
ACTTAAGCGCCGTACATTTTGTAGTTATTAATTTTTAGCCTTCATTCCTCGCACCACTCCGATATAAGAATTAAATAGTTAGAGAGAGAGAGAGGCATTTTAACTTCAATGTCCTCAGTTCTCTGTAAATCACTCTTTCGAGAAATGTAATCCAGTCTTTGCGCTTCCAAGCCAGGCTATCCAATGATAATATATAGTACCGCTTTCTGTTCACTCAGTACGATTTTTAACGAATGGGAACTTAGTCTTTATATGTACACGTATCACCCTCCGCCACACGCCCTTAGAGCGGGTAGGCATCCTGCAGATGAAAATGCATATCCCGTTAGATTTAGAAATTGGGGTGCATTTCCTGCAGGCTCTCGAGCACCCGAGGCGTGGTCAATGGGTGTGGTGTGACCAACGCGAAAGAACGCCTTTCTTTTTCCGCTTCATTGGAATAGTATGTTCCTCCGCCATTTGTGCGATGTTTCCCTAACGCGGCTTCCTAAGGGCAGCTTTTATCCAGACTGCCTTCGCCGCGTTATTTCGAAAGACTTCTGCAGGGAGCAATTGGGACTGGGAGCCGGGGGAGGTGTTCGGAGAGAGACATTGACGAGCACTGGCGTTTTAAAGGTTGTGCCACATTAGGAAATTGCGGTAGGGCGAGAGGCGGGAGAAAACGATTGGTTGGCGTTTCGGATGGCATCAAATAAGGTGGAATATTTCATGCATGGGAAAGACGCGGAAATGAATGGCATCATCTTCTACCTTCATCTTTTCTAAGTATTCTATTGCAAAATATTATTTGTATGATACTATATATGAAAATGAGCAACGGTACTTCATCCGAACACCAGAAGAATGTTTTCCGACTCCCTCTCCCCCGCGCTCTCTCCGTTCCCAGTATTGCTGAACTATTCGAACAATCAATTCCAATTTGGTAACATTATACTTATTTGTTATAACATTTCATTAATGCATGAATAATTTGGAATGGGTGTTCAATTCGTGAAACAATCTGCCGATATATTTATTAAAGCTTTTTTCTCTCTGGTTTTGTAAGGCGAAAAATGGCCACGAGCGGTCCCAAGTAATATTCAAATCGCCCTCTGATCAGCAAATACGACGTCCGTTTCTGCTTCATATTTTGCCAAGGGGATTTGATAGCTATTTTCATGTGGGACATCAAAATACTGTAACACCGTCGATCGAAGGAGCCCAGGTGACTGCGAGGGCATCGAACTCCGCTAAACTCACTCTCGGCGAAGACTACACGTTGAAGTTGTTATTGCTCGTCGGAGAGTTTCTTGTAGGGCAGACGTTAAAGCAGCTTAAACAATTTCTGCAACTTCTGTATCACGTTCTATGCGATAATGAATGAGAATCAAATGGGGAATCGCCAGTTCCCTGCGCTTAGTTAAAAATCGGCCGCCGGAAAGCAAGAATTTTTTATTGAACTAATGCCGTGGTAATGTGGCGAGAGGAGAAAAACTATCGTTTTTATGTTTCGCAGTTAAGGTAACGCTTAAGCTATGAAATACTGCCATTACTGATGGGATCGTCTTCCCGGGGTCAGCCTGGCTGACCCAATCGATCGAAGAGTGCAAAGAAGGGGAGAGAGGATTAGTGAAACGGTTTTATGATAAGATTAATCTTTAGTTTACCCCTGGTGTTACAACTCTCGTTGAAAAGGAAGCAGGTCTTCTCCGCGATGACGTAGAACACGTTTTTCAAACCTCTTCATACTCTATTGAGGAAGCCACACGATAGATAAAGGTTTGCCATTCTGCCTGCAAAACATATATGCCCAGAATAACTGTAATTTCTACATTATAAAACCTATTTTTATTTCTATCTCTTCTTCTGTCATTTTATCTTAGCGTCAAGCGCAGTGTTTGAAACTTAGACATAGCGCAGTGCGTACGAAACTTCTTGTAAAGTTTAATCATATCTTTTGCAATTTATGTTATCGGTAATTCCCTAAATATTTTAGTAATATTTGATATGCAGGAGGAAGAGTTTGATAATTAGCCTTCAGCGGAATACAAAATTTTCAAGGTTGGACCTCCATTAGTTTACGGGAAATTCGCGTCGTCACACTTGAGATTTCCTACTGTTTCAGATCTTGGGTGAGAGGAGCGGTTACTTGTCTGGCGGTTACCCTGATGGTCAGTTGCCCTCATCATGCCTCTCATTACAGTAGCTCGCCAACATTCCTGTGTAATACTGTGGATCCAGAACTATTCCTTCTCCATGTCAGCGTTAATCTTGGATGACTCGTGCCACTCCAAGAGGCCCAATTGCCCCCGGGATTCTGTCTCTCCAAACCCGCAACACTCTCTCATCTTCTGTTCGCTCATTCAGAGATGACTGAAGAAATTTTTTTGGGCCCCGTTTCATTTGAAAACATTTTCTCTGGGTGACTTTCAATTACAAAATTAGCACGTTCACAATATCCTCCTGCAATGCACCTTAGCGATTCCTCTTCGTGCGTCATGCAGATAGTTAGATCTGGCCTCTGCAGGGCAGAAGGGCGCAAGGGGAGGGGCAGCCCCGGAGAGTGCGCGGAGGGGGGATGGGGAGATGCGAAGGTGGTCGGTGGCACCGAGGCATAGCCTTCAGATGCTGATGCAGAGGGGTTTCGCGAATAACACCTTATCAATTTGCAACACACTGCACGTTATCACGTTCGAGTAGAACTGCATCCCATTCTATGGCATCTCATTCATTCATTATTGTCGTATCGCAGTAATCGGTGCATTGCGACCAATATGCAGCATCCCCCCTGGCTGATAAACAGGGCAAAGTTGGCCCGGGATCGGACACGCATTGGTCTCAAATTGAAGTCCTTCGCCAGAGGAATGAAGAGAGTTCCAAGTCCTCATGAGCCCTTCCCTATCATCTCCCTTCCCCCCGTTTCCGTAATGGACTCGATTGTAGTGCAGCGTACTTCCCGCTCGGCACTCTAATCACTTGGCTTGGAGGTGCGCTGATGGCGTCTGCCTCAATGGCTCGCCTGCGGACGCGTCGACCTCCGGCATGCCCTCCGGAGGCGTGAACCCTTATGAAGACGTATTTGCCTGTTCCGTACATTTGGAAAAGGCGTTCGATAGAATAAATTGGGGAAAAATCTTGAGTGATTGTAGAAAATAAGAATAGATTGGAGGGACAGGAGGCTAATCCGCAACCTGTACATGTCTCAGACTGCCCAGGTGCGGGTGGGAAACGGGGAGTCAGGATGGGCAGTGTTAGGAAGAGGTGTAAGGCAGGGCTGCCCATTATCACCGTTGCTTTTCAACGTATATGTGGAGGAAATGATTTAAGAGCCAAGGGAAGACCTGGAGGTAGGAATGAAAGTGGACGGGGAATTCGTAAAATCAGTTAGGTTTGCTGATGACCAAGGTTTAGTTTGTCAGTCAGTTAAGCGGTTGCAAGCATTGCTGAGTGAATTGGTAATTATATTCGAGAGATATGGGATGAGAATGGATATTAATAAAACCAAGGTTATGCGGTTTTAATGAAAGAGGATAGGTGTTTTTAAGGGTAATTATTGAAAAGTTTTTTTCTTTTTTCTAAGAAAACCACGAAAGTAAATATTGAAATTATGATTACAATCGGTAGTCTACCGGTGTAGGTAGATTTTGGATGGTCTCGTGCTATCGAGGGATTATACTGTACAGCGACGATTTCCTTGCTTATCCCAAGAAAACACAACCCAACATCCTGGACTACATTAAGGTTCCCTTCAATTCTGCATACTTCTTTCCTTCCCTTCATTCCGTCCAATACCCGTTTGAATTGGACGCTACACTTCAATTATATAATTACATAACGGTCTGAGTCCGCATCCACTCCCGGGAAACTACATTCATACGGTTTTAGAGTAGGTGGAAAGTAAATTGTAAATAAGGGTGGGCTGCATATCTCCCATAGACTTAGTCTTGATTGCTCTCTTTCTGAATCTAGTGATTTCTCCCGTGCGTATTTATTTAATTAATTTGTGTCTTTTTGAAATGTGCTTCACGCCTTGCGGATTTTCTTCCCGCGAGCAATTGGTGCCCACTCGTCACCCTGCAACACTTGAAGGGAATGCCTTCGGCGGCATGGCCTTGACCTCCGCTGCCATTTCGCGGGGATCCCCTCTTTTTTATCCGATTTTGCCTTGAATGCATCTGATATCAAATCATTTCCCGCGTGTGCAATTATTCATCGATAGCGGGTGGTTGGGTAACTCACTTTCACGCGATGACCTCGTGCGCACTTATGGCAGAGGGATGTCAGGAAGGACAGGGGGTCGCCATTATTTGCAATTGAAATGTCGTCATCAATAAAGCAGGTTAGAAACTTTTTCCTCGATCATTCTGTGAGCAAATATCATTCATTTTTGATGTTTTTCGCAATTCTACAGACGGAGGAAATTAATGAATGTTTTCGCTTTTCTATTCGCTCCCCACAGAAGTTTGCGGCGGAGTATTTAAATTTACTTGTATTTGCAGGTAACTGCAGTCATAAACTCAGTTCCGAAAGGTTAACTATTGACCAGACCTTATTACGGAAGGTTACACTGAAGCGCGAATAATAATCCGCGTTTCTTGAAATTTCGTTGGCTGCAAAACCACGTTCTTGAGACGGAGCTCTTCTCTCTGAAGGCGGTGGTGTGCAGCCATTACACAATCTTTAATAAATACACATATTATTTTGTAAATCTGTGATACAGTCATCAAGACATATAAATAAAAAAATAAATATACGAATAAAATATAGATGATATATAATTATGAAGGACAATACTTGAATTATAAAAAAATATAAATATGGACACATGCTCTTAACATTTTTTCCTTCATTGGATGAAGAAAACTTCTTCAAATATACTTTTCCATTTATTTCCATGTTCATAATTCAGCTCGTCATGCATGATTTGTTTTGCGGCCTTGGAGTTTCTGTGTGTGTGTGTATGTGTGTGTGTATATATATATATATATATATATATATATATATATATATATATATATACATATAAATATATAAAAAACACAGATGTAGATTTTTAGAATATAGAGACACAAAGAAAGGACACTCACAATTTGTTATTTTACGTTTCGACAGCACGGCTGTCGTCTTCAGAATGGCGTTCTCGGGGAAGAGCGGAGAGGATGTGCGGGGGAGAGGTGGGGGAAGGAGAGGTAAAGGGATCAATAGGAAATGAACAAGGGGGTGGGGGGGATATGTAGGCAGCCAATTGATGCATTCAGTGGGCTTGGTTCAGCCCGGGCGGTTTGAATGATTGGGCCACCCAGATATGCGCCATCTTGATCGGTGAGAACCACCGCTCCTCGCGTCCGCCACCTGTACCTCAAAATATATTATATATTGCCTCTCCTGTAACTTCTGCCCTGCCTTCTACGTGGGCGAATGCACGACCGCACTATCCCTCCGAATGAATAACCACCGATATTCCACCAAATCTCCCACCTTTCTTAATTACCCCATCCCTACTCACACCGCTTCCCACAACCAATCTTTTGACGACTGCTTCTCTATTTCGGTTATTGAAATCCTTCCCAAATCTGCGAGTATAATAGAAGTGAGAACCCGCGAGATGGCGCATATCTGGGTGGCCCAATCATTCAAACCGCCCGGGCTGAACCAAGCCCACTGAATGCATCAATTGGCTGCCTACATATCCCCCCCACCCCCTTGTTCATTTCCTATTGATCCCTTTACCTCTCCTTCCCCCACCTCTCCCCCGCACATCCTCTCCGCTCTTCCCCGAGAACGCCATTCTGAAGACGACAGCCGTGCTGTCGAAACGTAAAATAACAAATTGTGAGTGTCCTTTCTTTGTGTCTCTATATTCTAAAAATCTACATCTGTGTTTTTTATATATTTGTGTGTCGCCGAAGAGCGTTCCATTTCGAAGATATTTTATATATACATATATGTATATATAAACATATATATATATATTTTTTTTCTAAGGTAATCTGCCGGTTAAGGTAGGTTATTGGATGGACACAACTACCAAACAAATATTTCATTACTCCTAACAAAACACAAAATCCATCATCCTACTCTATATCAGGTCCCTCTTCATCTCTGAGTACTTTCTTCCTCCCTTCATCCCGTTCAACATCCCTATCCTGTTCCTTCCCTTTCCTCTTTTGCCCAACATTCTACCATCTATCACAGTCTTCAACATCCCACTGCCGGTCAATGCCCCCTTCATCCACTTTTCCTGCCTCCACAGGATTTCTCCAACAAACCCCTATCTTCTCCCACCATACCAAGTACTTCCTCATTTGTTTTCTTCTCTGTCCATTTCACCTTCTCCATTCTTCTCCACACCCACATTTCAAAAGCCTCCAATCTACGTCTATCTTCCTGCTTCAATGACGACGTTCCCGCACCGTACATAGCTACGCTCCATATCAAAGTTTTTACGAGTCTTTTCTTAACATCCTTACTCAAAGTCCCCGTCATCAACTCCCTCCTCCTTGTGAAAGCCTCTTTGCCTAGCGCAATTCTTCGCCTTACGTCCCTACTACTTTGACCGTGTTGGTCCAAAACACTACCGAAATACGTAAACTGTTCTGTTCTAGTTTTTGCCCTCCTATTTTAATGTTAAGCTTGGCCTTTTTCTTTCTAGAAAATCGCATAACCTTTGTTTTCTTAATATTGATTCTCATCCCATACCTGTAGCACTGAATTCCCAATTCACTCAGCAATGCTTGCAGCTTGAAGCTGTGGGAATTTATCACACTATTCCTAAACCTGTGTCTAACCAGGATATAATCTAGCTGATATCTTCCTGAGTCACCTGGCATTTTCCATGTATACCTGCGTCTTTTGTGGTGTCTAAACCAAGTGTTGGTGATGACTAACCCCTGTCTCCTGCAGAACTCAACTGCTTTCTCCCCGCGGTCATTCCTCGTGCCTAAACCGTAGTCCCCCACCTCATCACCATCTCTTCCTTCGCCTACCGTCGCATTCCAATCCCCCATCACTCTCAAATGTTTCCCTGCAAGAACACACGCGATCATGTCCTCTAACTGATCGTATATCCTATCGACCTCTTCTTCCTTATGGTTGCTCGGTGGCATGTATACCTGAATAATAACTAAGTTCGTCGGTTCTGCTTTCATCTCCACTAGTAGTATTCTATCAGTTACCTGCTCTATGTTGACTACGCTTCTCCCTACCTCTTCATTTATGCAATGGCAACCCCTCTTTGGCTCTCGTCCCCGTCGCTGTATATTATTCTATACTTATCACTCCAGTAATCCCCGCTATCTTTCCATCTCACCTCACATAGACCTAAAATATCTATATTTCCCCTTTCCATCTCTCGCTTAGCATTCTCCAATTTCCCTGTCCTCATCATTGTCCTAACATTCCACGTTCCTAATCTAACTAATTTGGTCTTCTTCTCCTGCGTCTTCTATCCTGCTGCTGCTGGTTTTTCCTTGCAAGGGTTTCGTGGGATGACGACCGCGGAAGCCTTGCCTCCCCCGCTGCCGGGCACGACACACGGCCGATTGGGCCGAGCCCTGTGGTTGCCAGAACTCAAAATCTCTGTATTGTCCATCATATTTTTCTTGGGAATGATAATTGAGGTGGTTTCCCGTTGCCTTCCTCAATAGTGTTTTTAACGTGACACCATCACTTACTTGCCGCCCCACTGGGGTCAGACGCCATTGCAGCCGCCTCACTGAGGAACAGACGCTGCGTGGACTACCTTTCGTCTGCCTCCTAACCTTCGACCTATCTGGCATGGGTGACCCTACCAGGAGCAATAATTATTACTCCCGCCAGTACAGCTCTAGGGGTCATCGGAACGCATAAGCCCTTCCACCACGTCAAGGTGTTAGTCCGGGGAGGGAGATATATATATATATGTATATATATATATCTATATATATACATATATATGTGTATATATATATACATATATATATATATATATATATATATATATATATATATATATATATATATATATATATACATATATATATGTGTATATATACATTTATATGTATATACATATAATATATATAAACACAGATGTAGATTTTTAGAATATAGAGACTCAAAGAAAGGACACTCACAATATGTTATTTGACGTTTCGACGGCTCAGCCGTCGTCTTCAGAATGGCGTTCTCGGGGAAGAGCGGAGAGGACATGTGCGGGGGAGAGGTGGGGGAAGGAGAGGTAAGGGACCAGTAGGAAATAAACAAGGGGGCGGGAGGGAATATGTAGGCAGCCATATGATGCATTCAGTGAGCTTGGTTCAACCCGGGCGGTTTAAATGACTGGGCCACCCAAATATGCGCCATCTCGCGGGTTCTCACCTATATTATACAAGCAGATTTGGGTAGGATTTCAATTACCGAAACGGAGAAGCAGTCCTCAAAAGATTGATTGTGGGAAGCAGGGTGAGTAGGGATGGGATAATTAAGAAAGGTGGGAGATTTGGTGGAATATCGGTGGTTATTCATTCGGAGGGATAGTGCGGTCGTGCATTCGCCCACGTAGAAGGCAGGGCAGAAGTTACAGGAGAGGCAATATATAATATATTTTGAGGTACAGGTGGCGGACGGTTGGGAGTTGGTACTGGTCCCCCTCACTCAGTTTGAACCGGTCCACCTCACCCCGCCCGCCCGAGCCCGGGGCGGGGTCTTGATTGCACTTTATAACTGCTTGATACATCAGTGCTGAGGTATTTCCAGGTAATGGTTTGGAAAGCGTTGGGTGCTCCATTAAAATTCCTGAATGCCAAATAATCTATGCATGTGAGCACATTTTACAAGCCGCCGGTGGACAAAGACATCTACCCTTGAACTTGATCAGCAAATCAAAACTTTCACTTTTCAACACAACTATCGTTACATTATAGTGGTCCTTGGTGGAGGTGTCAATGCACCTTCTATTTATTATAGAACGTATACTTTTGAGGCAGTTGGTAAGGACAAAGATACCTGCGACTCGCAATTGAATTCCTTTACGTTCAACTTCTTGCATGAAACTGTCACTTCACCATATAGGGGTGATAGTACTCTGGATTAGTTAGCTACGAAAACAGCCACAAATATTAGGACTGATGCGTCTAGCGACCAAAGGAATGAGGTCACTTATAATTACAAGATATATTAACAATAATACACGACACGAAGAGAACAAACAAGAGTTAAACTTTTAGAAAGGGTCAGAATAAACGAGTTTAACGATGACTCTAAGGGAATTATAATGGCCCCTCACAACTGAAGTAGATCAGACCACAAAGATAAAATAAGGGAGATAGATTCTAGTGCAAATAAATACAGATACTCATTCTTTCCCCGAAAAATCCTAAATAATAATAGTAAGAAACTGAAGTCATTTTTGAATAATAAAAAAAATTAATTTACCAGTCGGAACAAAATTAAACATTGCAGTGACATCAGGTATATTTTTTGGTGCATGTGTATATTAGTTGGCAGTTTGAGTGTATGTGTGGGGTGTAAGGGTTTTTGCATGAATGTATACCATGTTTTGTTTGTGCAATGTAAAAATTTGTGGCTTCAGCATGCAATTTTTTTCTTTCTTAATTACGGCTGGTGTACTAACACCCCCCGCCACACGCCCTTGCGGAGTGTTAAGTAGATGTATATATCTAGTGCGAATGTGCAGAAGGAGTTTCGGGAATCGTTAAGTTGATTCAAAAGAAAAAGACTGGGGGAAAATTTGAAAGCGAATTCGTCAGTTGTACGTCAGATAGCTTCAGGGAAATAGATCAACTGTTATTTCACTCAAAAACGTTAAAGGCGAGACAGTAACCAGGAGTTTAGAAAAGGGTAACATTTAAAATTCCTTCTGTCAAAGCGTCTTCGCCAATGTCTCATCGAAGATTCCCTGCCTTATAGTGTCTCCTCGGGGGGTAGAGTGTTTTGTGGTGCGTGTTCATGTGGTATTGCTGTTTCACATTCTTGCTTGTTGTATCCTGGCTTACGGGTTGTAGGATGGCATTCGTGCTGCATCCTGGGGTGTAGTTTTTTGTTGGTTTGCGGTATATTTGTATGCATGAGTGTTGGATGAAGGGATTTTTGCAAGAGTGTTTGAGCTGCTGTGGGTGTAATTTTCCACGTTGTTGTTTTCCATGTGGTATTTTTCCTTTTTAAGGTTGGTGACCTAACACTCCCCGCCATACGCCCTTGCGGCGGCTTGCGGGGTATTATGTAGATGTATATCTGTAAGGACATTTCGTTCAATCTGTGGCCATCGGATTTAAGCAATCCACCTCAGGGTCTTTTTTTAAGTTAAACAAAAATGCTAGATATTCAGCAACCCACCGCTTAAGTGATGCAGTTAGTTACTTTAGTTTTATGGGAGCCGACCGACAGCTAAGGCAATTTGCGCTGTTATGGATGGATGGGAAAGCAGGAAGGGTGGAGAGAAACCAGGACGAAAGGTAGTCCACGCAGCGTCTGTTCCTCGGTGAGGCGGCTGCAATGGCGTCTGACCCCAGTGGGGCCGCCAGTAAGTGTTGGTGTCACGTTAAAAACACCATTGAGGAAGGCAACGGGAAACCACCTCAATTATCATTCCCAAGAAAAATATGATGGACTATACAGATATTTTGAGTCCTGGCAACTACGGGGCAGGGCCCAATCGGCCGTGTGTCGTGCCCGGTAGCGGGGGAGGCAAGGCCTCCGCGGTCGTCATCCCACGAAACCCTTGCAAGGGAAAACCAGCAGCAGCAAGACAGAAGACGCGGGAGAAGAAGACCACATTAGTTAGAATAGGAACGTGGAATGTTAGGACAATGATGAGGACAGGGTAACTGGAGAATATTAAGCGAGAGATGGAAAGGGGAAAAATAGATATTTTAAGTCTATGCGAGGTGAGATGGAAGGATAGCTAGGATTACTGGAGTGATAATTATGGAATAATATACAGTGGCGGGGAAGAGAGCCAACGAGGGGTTGCCATTGCATTAAATGAAGAGGTAGGAAGAATCGTAGTCAACATAGTGCAGGTAACGCATAGAATACTACTATTAGAGATAAAACCAGAACCAAAGAACTTATTTATTATTCAGGTATACATGTCACCGAGCAACCATAAAGAAGAAGAGGTCGATAGAATATACGATCAGTTAGAGGACGTAATCGCGTGTGTTCCTACTGGAAAGGATTTGATAGTGATGGGGGATTGGAATGCGACGGTAGGCGAAGGAAGAGATGGTGATGAGGTGGGGGACTACGGTTTAGGCACGAGGAATGACCGCGGGGAGAAAGCAGTTGAGTTCTGCAGGAGACAGGGGTTAGTCATCACCAACACTTGGTTTAGACACCACAAAAGACGCAGGTATACATGGAAAATGCCAGGTGACTCAGAAAGGTATCAGCTAGATTATATCCTGGTTAGACACAGGTTTAGGAACAGTGTGATAAATTCACGCAGCTTCCCGGCAGCGGATGCGGACTCTGACCAAAATTTAGTTGTTATGAAATGTAGCGTCCGTTTCAAAAAGATAAGGCAGGGGCGGTGAGTTAGAAAATGGAATGTAGAAGCATAACATGGTTTGAAAAAGAAGGAGCACCAACAGGCGTTAGAGAAAATCATGGAGGATGGTAAAGACCTAAGTACTATCGAAGAAAAATGGGAAATGATCAAGAAAGGGTTGTCTAAAGCCGCAAAGGACACTATTGGAACCGTTAACGCTAAAAGGACTAGGAAACCATGGATCACGGATGAGATGATTACAAAGATGGATGAGCGGCGAAAATGGAAGAATGTAAGTACAGAATCAAGCAACATGAAGTACAAAGAATTGATCAATAAATTGAGGCGGGCAACAAATAAAGCAAAAGAAGCATGGTAAAAGACGAAGTGCGAGGGTATGGAAAGTCTGCAGAGGAAGGGTGAAATCGGTCCGCTGTACAGCAAAGTTAAATCGCTTCGGGAAGTAAGAAAGGGAGATCTATGCTAACAGTTAGAGATAAGGCGGGTAAGGTAATAGTTGACGCAGGAAAGATCCAAGAGAGAAGGAAGGACTATATAGAAGAACTGTATAGTAAAGAAGTTCAACTAAAAAAGTGAGAAATAGAAAAGGAACATAGCGTAGAGGAAGACAGCTTAGGTCCAGGCATACTAGACAATGAGATAGAAAGGGCATTAAGGGAGATGAAACTAAATAAGGCCGTGGGGGTGGATAACATACCCGTGGAACTTTTTAAATGCTTAGGAAAGTGTGGGAGGAAGAGGCTATATGGGCTGATCCGTAGTATTTATGAGGAGGGAATCTGGCCGGAAGACTTGGTTAGATCATTTTTAGTTCCTATTCCGAAAAAGGTAAAGGCCACGTCATGTGAGGACTATAGGACAATAAGTTTGATATCGCACGCAGCTAAAGTTGTTCTCAGGGTCATAAACAAAAGGATAGAGAGTAGGGCAAATGATTACTTAGGGGATGATCGGTTTAGGTTTAGGAAGGGGAGAGGTACGTGTGATGCCATTGCAGTAATGAGATTGTTAATCGAGAGGTATATAGAACACAACCAGGAGGTATTTGCCTGTTTCGTAGATTTCGAAAAAGCGTTTGATAGAGTGAATTGGGAAAAACTAATGAGTATATTGCAGAAAATAGGAATAGATTGGAGGGAAAGGAGGCTAATCCGCAACCTGTACATGTCTCAGACTGCTCAGGTGCGGGTGGGGAACGGGGAGTCCGGATGGGCAGTGTTAGGAAGGGGTGTAAGGCATGGTTGCCCATTATCAGCGTTGCTGTTCAACCTGTATGCAGAGGAAATGATCAAAGAGGCATGGAAAAACTGGAGGTAGGAATGAAGGTGGGCGGGGAATTCGTAAAATCAGTTAGGTTTGCTGATGACCAAGCTTTAGTTTGTCAGTCAGCCAAGGGGCTGTAAGCATTGCTGAACGAATTGGAAATTCAGTGCGACAGGAATGGGATGAGAATCAATATTAAGAAAACAAAGGTTATGCGATTTTCTAGAAAGAAAAAGGCCAAGCTTAACATTAAAATAGGAGGGCAAAAACTAGAACAGAACAGTTTACGTATTTCGGTAGTGTTTTGGACCAACACGGTCAAAGTAGTAGGGACGTAAGGCGAAGAATTGCGCTAGGCAAAGAGGCTTTCACAAGGAGGAGGGAGTTGATGACGGGGACTTTGAGTAAGGATGTTAAGAAAAGACTCGTAAAAACTTTGATATGGAGCGTAGCTATGTACGGTGCGGGAACGTCGTCATTGAAGCAGGAAGATAGACGTAGATTGGAGGCTTTTGAAATGTGGGTGTGGAGAAGAATGGAGAAGGTGAAATGGACAGAGAAGAAAACAAATGAAGAAATACTTGGTATGGTGGGCGAAGAGAGGGGTTGGTTGGGAGTAATCCTATGGAGGCAGGAAAAGTGGATGAAGGGGGTGTTGACTGGCAGTGGAATGTTGAACACTGTAATTGAGGGGAGAATATTAGGCAAAAGAGGAAAGGGAAGGAACAGGATAGGGATGTTGGATGGGATGAAGGGAGGAAGAAGATCCTCAGTGATTAAGAGGGACCTGATGTAAAGTAGGATGTCACAAATTATTTAATTAGTAATTATGTCCATCCAAAAACCTACCTTAACCGTTAGATTACCTAATAATAATTTATATATATATATATATATATATATATATACTATATAGTATATATATATATAGTATATATATATAGTATATATATATATATATATATACAGGGTTCGTCCGGAAAATAAGTGTACTGACTTCTGGGCTGGGCGCGCCGCCCCAGGCGCGCCCAGCACCGCTATGACGGGCTGAGATTGGAGGGGGGTATGTTGGCAAGCGACGCTGAAAAAGGCAGTCGGCTCTGAGCTGTGGTGTAGTGAGGAGCTATGTTAACGCGAACCTCCACGCTTCGACCCACGTCACGGAACGCGATGCCGAAGTTTTTGGAGCAGCGTTATTCCATCAAATTTGCGGTAAAGCTTGGGAAATCGGCTACCGAAACTGTCGGTATGATTAACCTGGCGTACGGGGAGTCAGCCATGTCCAGAAACATGATCTTTCGGTGGCACAAGATGTTCGTGGAGGGCAGAGAAGAGGTCGACGACGAGTCTTCGAGAGGTTCCCGATGATGCCTTCGCGGGAGCATTCCAGGAATGGGAACGCCGTCGGAACAAGTGTATCGACTCACAAGGGTCCTTTTTTGAGGAATATTAGCTTAAGATATGTAAAAGTGTAATAAATTTTTTTCCTGAGCTCAGTACAGTTATTTTCCGGACGAACCCTGAATGTACATATAGAGGTGAGGGGTGCGAGAGAAAGGGAAGGGGGCCAGGGGATGGGGAGAACGGGAGGCGGAGGAGGGGTCAGAGTAATGGTTGGGGAGAGGAAAGGGAGAGGATGTATATATATATATATATATATATATATATATATATATATATATATATATATATATATATTTGGTATACATGTATATGGAAATATAAATGCAGAAGGCATAACATACTATGTTTATGCTAAAAGTTTTAGAAAGAGTTTTGGAAAAATATATTTCTTTCAGATATTGCTACGATGCCTCAAAATTCCCTTAAGGACATCCCATTAGCGTCGACATAATTTTGAAAGCGGCTTTTCCATCACTCGAAAGCTCCCTTTAAGTATATTCTGGAAGGTCCTGAAGGGTACGTGTGCATGCTGTTTTAATGGCTTGACTTAGGGCCCCATGGTGGCATCCTTGAAGGAGATTCCACTTTTATAGGGAATAGGATAAAGTCTGCTGTTGCAAAGTCGTGTCCGAAAGGGAGTTGGGGAATCGTTGCGATGTCGTTACGGAAGGCCTTCGCAAGCAGACACATTCAATCCTGCTCTTGGTCGTCCTTGGTTAAAACCTTTGGGTGGACGAGGTTAGCGCAGATCTATTGCATCACAGAATTTTCAGTAATAATGGCATGTTCGCTTTCATCTTATCAATGCCACTGCACGATCTGTGATCATGCGCACTCTTAACAACCGACGGTTTGAATTCAACACTCGACGCACACGTCGCACGTTGTCGTCGGTTCTTGAGACTTCGACGGCCGTCCAGCATAATGGGGCTCGTCCTCCACACTCTCTCTCGGCCATCTTGGAAGAGATTATGCCACTTAGAAACTGCATGTCGAGGCATGCTTTCATTTATTAGCTTTTGGAAAATCATTCTTTACATCTACTTACCCGATTTCCACAGTCCAACACAAATTTGAAGGCGTACCGCTGTGCAATCCTTCGCTGCGTTTTGTGCTTGTGCCAGGCCACTTGACAGGTTTCCACTGAAAACACAGTCCAGCCTGAACAGATTATCATAGAAGATTGGAGCCTGGCGCATGTGGAAGCCCAGACCCCACACCAATGAGCCTGCGTGGTGCGACGTACAGTCACGTCAGAAAAAATTGTTCCCGTTGCTTAAAACGCAAGCCTTGTACAGTATATGGGTTGCGTGATGTGTCGCTGCATAGTCCCTAAGCGGGCGGTGCAGCGGAAATCGAGTGTGGAGGGGGAGGGCGGGTGGGGGGGGGGAGCGGTGGTCGCCCGTCCCGACCGCAAGAGACGCTTCAGCTCCTCCCCGTGCCTCCTCCTCCTCGCCATACGCACGCACCGCCAAACCAGAAACACACTCCGACATTCTCATTCATTTTGTATTTTTCAAAATGTGTGTAAATTAAATGGCAATACAACTTTTTATTTGAAAAATAAAATTTTAAAGATATATTTAGCAAATATTGATTATTTTCCTAACATCCTAACTTGACATCCTTCAATTGCATGTTATTTACTCACGATGGCCAATAAGTGGTTAAGTGATAGAGCAATTGGCACAGGGAAATTATGTACATGTATTGATTTTATCCCTACGTAACATTGACCATAAAGTCATGGTATTCCTGGAAGTCATAAACCCTTGTTTAACATAATTCGAGGAAGTAGTTGCGGATGTTTCGCCTTCATTGGTGAAAATGTAATAAAGTCAATGCTTTTAGTCTAACACACTTGTCCGTTTGGTTTGCCTCTCTCGTGCATCCCTTTTCCCCGCATCCCAACCACTGCGCTGCGGGGGCGTGCACCATGGGGAAGAAAGTCCGCGGCGATGGGTTCTTCGATGGCAGGGGTGGGTGCCCTCGAAGCGGGTGCTCGCAGGCAGGGCCCCTGAGGTGCTTGGCGGCGGCAGCGTGGAAAATGAGCGGACGAAAGGAAGGGCGCCCCGGAGGGTGAAAGCCCTGAAAAGGGACTGGGAGGGACCCTTCCTCAGGTAACGAGTCCAGGAAGAATGGAACGCTCTATGGAGGAAGGCGTTTCGCTGCTTGAGGAGGGGAATGTGGTGGGGAGGGGCGTCTGTTGCCTCTGGAAGCGGTTACATTTCCTCCTTGGTGACTCCGTCCATCCACCCCCGCTTTCGCCATGCCCCCCTCCTCCCCTCCGCGTAGAATGTCGGAGGTCGGATGGGTGCTGACCCCCGCCACCCGGAGTGGAAAGTACGATGACATGTTCTCATTCCTTGAGAAACGTCGTCCGGAGAGGATTCCAAATCTATGCCCATGATACTCTCAGGGCCACTAGCAAGATGTGTGGCAGTGGGTGCATTCACATCATCATCATCGGAGAGTATCAGAGTCGCCATTACGAACGAAGTCGTGAGAAAAGAAAAAATAACCTTTTATCTCTAAAAATGTTTCTACTGTATTAACTGAGAATGAAAAAATGTCAACCACGCAAGGATGATAAACGAAAATTACCAACACGTTATCTAAATCTACATAAATACCGTGCGTCAGGGCGTGAGGCGGGGGATGTTAGGTCGCCAACCATGCATGCACAATCCCAGCCATTACACTTCTACACAAATATTAGTTTTATCATGAACTGGAGAGAAATTAATCGCGCGAAAGATATTACTGGTATGCAGTAATGTTCTATAACAGGATACTTTTATTCAAATCATACTCTAGAGCTGTCAAAACTATCGTTTTGACATCTCTAGAGTTTTATAGAAGTAGATGTAGATGTAGTTCTATTAAATATAAAAAATCACAATCAGCAAAGAACCTGCAGGATATCGAAAACATATAACTATATGCGTATATGTCATACAACTATAACTACTAATGGTAATTATCTCCTACATAATTGCTGTCATGTCTATTATGATCTCTAATGGTACAAGGAAAACAATTCATTTTTAATCCATCCGTTCTACTATTCATCCGCCTGATTTTGCGCACGTGATCTAATCTACCGTAGCAAGTCGGGCACTATAACATGTATTTAAAATCCTTAGATAAGTAACCAGCCTCATTCTTACATATTAAATTTAACCTATGTATAAACCTGCAGTCAACTAGTGTCTCCCCCGTTAATACTTGCCATTGTGTCGTGACGACACTGCCTTTATCATTAGAACTTATTACTCTTGAATATTGCTGTGTCTTGAAGGGATATCATCATAATTATTTAAGGTCATTTTCTATGTATTTTTTATTACCCAACATATATCCCACGCCGCTAAAGTTGTTCTCGGGATCATTAGCAAAAGAATGGAGAGTATGGCAAATGATTACTTAGGGGATGATCAGTTTGGGTATAGGAAGAAGAGAGGTACGCGTGATGCCATTGCAGTAATGAGATTATTAATCGAGAGGAATATAGAACACAACCAGGAGGTATTTGCCTGTTTCGTAGATTTCGAAAAAGCGTTTGATAGAGTGAATTGGGAAAAACTAATGAGTATATTGCAGATAATAGGAATAGATTGGAGGGAAAGGAGGCTAATCCGCAACCTGTACATGTCTCAGACAGCGCAGGTGCGGGTGGGAAACGGGGAGTCAGGATGGGCAGTGTTAGGAAGGGGTGTAAGGCAGGGTTGCCCATTATCACCGTTGCTGTTCAACCTGTATGCACAGGAAATGATTAAAGAGGCATGGGAAGAACTCGAGGTAGAAATGAAAGTGGGCGGGGAATTCGTAAAATCAGTTAGGTTTGCTGATGACCAAGCTTTAGTTGGCCAAACAGTTGTTATGGCCTCAGTTTAAGTATTTATTGGCGAGACCTCTTAATATAAAAATGAGGCCTAATCAGGGGAAGAGAACATTGCTCCTCGCCAAGCCTCCCTCCCCTCCTTCTTCTCATTGTCAAGAGCACATGTGCATTGGTCAACACACGTATAATATTCATTTGACGATGACACGAAGTGCTGGAACCCGGGTCATATGAATAAAAAGAATGAAGTCACAATCGTTCATCCAATCTTTGCATATGATTTTCAAGGAGGTAATTGCGTGCAATGTTTATTTACGTGCGTGCAGCCCTCCCTTAGGATTCCGTAAAAGGTCCAAAGATATTTCGGGCGGTGGCCTTTGGAGTTCTTTTTCTGTAAAATATTTGAAAGTATTACTTTTAATAAAGTGGCGACGTTTATATGATGATAAGCATAATTTGGTTGAGGGATTTATGTTCGAAAAAAAGAAGTCCTTATTGCATAGCGATAAATTCGATTCACGTATAGTGACATTAATATGTTGGATATTATTTTCATTGCTGTGATTTCTAATTTTCCGCGGCGAAAGTGTTGACTGGTGGCCCAACTCCGGCCCCAGGGGGGCGGGCGGGCCGAGTTAATTATCCAGGCGGCCCCACCAGCGACGATGAAACCGTTCCGAGGAACTGTTTCGCCCGCCCATCGATTCTGGCACGTTTTTGAAGCATCCATTCCGACGTTTTTACGCTCCTGCTCGTAAAAAGAACGAGTTTATACGGGTGGGCAAGCAAGTTAAAAGGCACAAGGGAACCAGCCATTCAACCTCCATCCCGTGGATAAATTCGGCACCGCGTATTTTCAGATGCGAGGCTGTGTCGCTGCGTGACTGGGGAGGTCACCACGGGCAACGGGAAGGGGGCGGGGGTGAGGAAACCTTCGGTGTGGGGGAACCTTTCTCTCCCGCTGATCCCTGCTCGTAACGTAATAGTTTACTACACCTGAACCAATTTAGCCATTTGCGAAATTTCAAAAGAGACAAAGTAGATGGAAGAAAACACTTGGCTTTTCCACATGAAGTAGTTTTATTTCGGCTAAGGTTTCGTTGCAGGATGAAATCTTCAAGCAACCTGAAGATGCCACTCTGTAACTAAACGTAGTTTGTAATTGAAACGAGTATTGATTCATTATTAGAAAATTACAGGGTTAATTTGATGAAAAAGTCAAAGAGAAATGTTATCTTTCGCTGGCTAGGTCTTATTTAGAGTATGCTGTATTATGGGATCCTCTTGAAGTTAAATTGATTGCCGAATTGGATAGTGTGCAGAGTAGAGGATTTAGATTTGTAAAATGTAGTTATGATAAACTTAGCAGAGTGTCCAAAATATTAGAGCAGCTAGGACATCTCTCTAGCAGTCATGTTTAAAATGTATTGCTACCCTCATAGTACTTTGGTAGGAGAGATCATGTCAATAGAATTAAAGAGATTAAGTGTAGAACAGGTATATTTGTAATGTCATTTTTCCATGAACAATAAGGAATCAGAACTATATTGTCCGACCACGGTAGGGATAAAAACATTCGGGTCAAAATTAATCTGATGTATTTCACCCTCTGCCGCAAACCCTAGCGGTGGCTTGCAGGTTAATAAAATATATCATATTGGCACAATTGTGCCCCAAAATATATAGTGTTTTTAACGTGACGCCATCGCTTACTGGCCGTTGGGGTCAGACGGCATTGCTGCCGCCTCACTGAGGAACAGACGCTGCGTGGACTACCTTTCGTCTGGCCCTTAATCTTCTACCTATCTGGCATGAGTGACCCTACCAGGAGCAATTTTTATTTTTCCCGCCAGCACAGCTGTACGAGTCATCGTAACGGACAAGCCCTTCCACCACGTCAAGTTTGTAGTCCGGGGAGGGAATATATATATATATATATATATATATATAGCACAAATAGGATATATATATAGCACAAATAGGATATAATAGCAGCATTTAAAAGGACACTCACACGATAAATTGTTCGAGCTTTCGGCCCTCTCAGAGGCCGTGTGAGTGTCCTTTAAGTGTTGCTATTCTATTGTATTTGTGTTATATTGTGTCAGCCCATTATTATGCCGCTCGTGTGAGTTTTTCCGTACAATCGTTATATATATATATATATATATATATATATATATATATATATATATATATTCCCTCCCCGGACTACAAACTTGACGTGGTGGAAGGGCTTGCGCGTTCCGTAGACCCCTAGAGCTGTTAGAATAATAATTGCTCCTGGTAGGGTCACCCATGCCAGAGAGGTCGAAGGCTAGGAGCCAGACGAAAGGTAGTCCACGCAGCGTCTGTTCCGCAGTGAGTCGGCAGCAATGCCGTCTGACCCCAACGGCCAGTAAGCGATGGCGTCACGTTAAAAACACTATTGAGGAAGGCAACGGGAAACCACATCAATTATCATTCCCAAGATTTACAGGATGGACAATACAGAGATTTTGAGTCCTAGCAACTACGGGGCTCAGCCCATTCGGCCGTGTGTCGTGCCCGGCAGCGGGGGAGACAAGGCTGTCCCTTGATGGAGGATTCCAATTCCGGGAATAGGAATGATAATCTGCTGGTGCCAAGTAGGGAATGTAAGGAGGGTTGGGGAATCATCGCGATGCCGTTTCAGAAGGTCTTCGCCAGCAGACTCACTCGACTCTGCTCTCGGTTGTCCTAGTTAAGACCTCTGGGTGTGTGAGATTAGCCCTGATCTTCCGCATTGCCAATCTTTCAGTGATATAATCGTATGTTCACTGTCTTACCAATGCGATCTGCGGTCATGCGCACACTTAACCCACGCTCTGAATTCGAATTCACGAAACACGTCGGGAAAAAATTGCCACCGGTTATTTGAGAATAGACTTTGTATGAGCGAACGAGCGAGTCATGAATACTCCCTTCCATTGTGCTTCCTTGGTTTCTGAACGCGAGATCGGAGGCTGAGTGCCCGTCCCGCAGTCTTGCTTTCGGCACTTCCCTCGTCCCTGCGTAGTTTAACAGGGTAGAATGTTTTTAGCAATAGCAATTGCTTTTTCTTCTTTGTTCACTTGATTTATTTGCATATGGTGATGGCCTCTTCTCAAAACATTTAACAACAGCAATTGTTCACTTTGGTGGTGCATGATGGTAACCAATTACACGTATTAGAGCCTTTCACATATCTTATGTATCCTTGACTGCTGTCAATGGTCCCCCTGCCGCACCCCTTGCCGATGGCGCGCAGGGTGCCATGCAGATATCGATGGGAAGGCGGAGAAGAAGGTGCACATGCAGGGGGGTTGTATATAAGGGGGGGAGGAGGCGGTTGGGGTGTAAGGATGCCGCTTGCGGTTGCCTTTTCGGGGAATATGACCCTCAGGAGTGAGAGGTGGTCCGGGAGGAATGCCGGTTAGGTGGTTGTTTTTTGATGATTTGGAGGAAGGGGAGGGGAGGGGGAGGGGATGGAGGGAGGGAGGGGGGGTGTCGGGGTGGCGGCGGCGAAAGCAAAGGTTCACGGGGGGCTTCCACTCGCTCCTTCCAGGTGTTTGTGTCCGTTTCTGCTTTATTCCCGTCATCCCCCCCTTTTGGCGGAGGGTTGTTTGAAAGCAGGTAGGCAACGGGGGGGGGGGGGGGGCTTCGCCGCGGGGGCATTCGGCTATTGTGTAGTGTGCCGTGTCCTCCTCCTGTGCGTGCGTGCGGGAGAAGGGTTATGGACATCTCTCCACTTGTAGCTTAATTGGTATGCCGGGATTCCTCCTCCCCCTAACTTCTTTCAGGCATTCCGCCTCGACCCCTCCTCCCCTTGACCCCCGTCCCCCTCTCAGCCATCCTCCCATGTGCTCTCACCTCCCATTCCTAAATTATCCATATTTATCATTCCTCTGCTCAGTTTGCGTTGCCGCTTTCTTTGGCAAGGATGATTGTCAATCCTGTTTCCTAGGCCTTCATCCACTTACCACACCATCTATATTCGCGAAGTTATATATATTAAAAGTGTATGGTAAGGCGCCACACATTTAGCTGCTTTAGGTAGAAGACGATATCGTGGTATTATTGGCAAAGTGGCGGATTGGGTTTGCAATTTAATTCTTTACTTCCAAGTATTTTGTAAGTCTCCGGCGTCCTGCAATGGAGCATGATCACGAAGCATGTATAAGTTCCATACTTTTCTCATTCGCATAAATGATATAAAAAATAATGTAACCAGCAAAGGCAGATTGTTTGCCGACGATAGGGTGAGTGGTCTGAATTTGGCTTTAATGCGACTGCTGTTGAATAAAGGTTCATCGAAATATTTAACATGCTTAAACCAACCCTACACCCATAAACGGTCCTCAAAACATCACCTCCTCCATTGTTTGTGAGCACACTTGATCCGCCCTATTCTTAAGCCTTAGCGGACCCAGCAGGGGGTGGATTTCTGATAGTTCCAGCCAAATCGCCACGGCAGTCTTCTGCATCGCTCCCGATCATGCTTGAACGCTTTCCGCAAAGGTGTTCGTTCACATTTGGGACGCAGTCGCCCCATCGAGCTTCGTCTTGTGAGGATGAGGAACACATTACATTTGACAGTGATTTTCGAGGAATTCTCCGCTGCGCACGGCCGTGAATAATCGCGGTGCAGCATCCAGCTCCTTGATCCGAAATGTTGCAATATACGGTCGAAATGACCTCGGAATATTTCCACAGCACACCTTTAGTGTGCTACATATTCGAGTGAATCTGTGAGCTTGATATTTGCCAGCACCTACGGTTCCTACACACCTTACCCTATGCATAGACAAATGATGTGAGAATATTCCCCACCCACTCTGGCCTTTTTAATATTCTTTAATTGTCTCAGAGCGCTTTGTGTATTGCTCCCTGGATAAAAATGATGTAGTCGAGTTTCATCGGCAGAGGTTCGGAGGAAACTCCTCTTCCAATTGCATTGACTTTGACTGCGAGCAGAGTTGGACAGGAGCGACCTGCATTTCGGGTTCGAGCGGCCCAGGATCCCGAGCACGTCTCCCGCGCCGCCTCAATTCTCTGTCGGCGGCGCCACCCGATGGAATCGTCGGGATTGTCTAATTGCGCTCCTTCCTAACTCGACAAACTTCTCTCGCAATTGCTGCAGCGGCGGTATCGATGCTCACTTCCATGAGCTCAGTGACTGGAGTTCTGGATCCACCCTCCTTTAGGAAATGCCATACACCTCTTTTTTGAAGTTATTGAAAAGTCTTCTAGTTTTGCTTTACAGGGAAGAGTAGACTCTCAGTGAGCCTTCTGTAATATTACAAGGTTGGTGATATGTTCAGGATATTATTAATATCAGGCAATATTTGTGTGCAGCGTATTGCCCGTCACGTTCGACCTCTCTCGTTCCCTCAGGAGAGAAGAACAGGATTTAAATTAAAACGCAATCTTGGAGTGAAATACATGAAATTGGTATTAGATATACTTCAGACACAAAGCTTACGATGCAGCATCATTTTATATTTTCCCATTATAAATGATGCAAATAATAAAGATATGATCACTCATTATTATGGCCCTGGTACGGCGCGCAAACGTGGTAATTGAAGCAGGAGGATAGACGTAGACTGGAGGATTTTGAAATGTGGGTGTGGCGAAGAATGGAGAAAATGAGTGCATGAAAGTGTATGTGGAGAAGAATGGAGAAAATGCAGTGTATGAAAATGCCAGTAAGGGGGAGATAATTGAGGACAGAGACGTTGATTAAGTGTTGTCATAAAAGGCTCAATAAAACTTTGATATGGAGCGTAGCTATGTACGGCGCGGAAACGTGGTCATTGAAGCAGGAGGATAGACGTAGACTGGAGGCTTTTGAAATGTGGGTGTGGAGAAGAATGGAAAAGGTGAAATGGACCGAGAAGAAAATAAATGAGGAAGTACTTGGTATGGTGAGCTAAGAGAGGGGTTTGTTGGGAGCAATCCTATGAAGACAGGAAAAGTGGATGAAGGGCGTATTGACCGGCAGTGGGATGTTGAAGACTGTGATAGAGGGGAGAATGTTGGGCAAACGAGGAAAGGGAAGGAACGGGATAGGGATGTTGTACGGGATGAATGGAGGAAGAAAGTACGCAGAGATGAAGAGGGACCTGATATAGAGTAGGATGCTGGATTTTGTGTTTTGTTAGGAGTCACAAAAAGTTTTATTTAGTAGCTGTGTCCATCCAAAAACCTACCTTAACCGGTAGATTACGTAATAATAAAAAAAATTACGCATAAGGGATCCCCTTTCCCTTACACGAATTAATATTACAGCAGATTAAAACAATAAGTATCGTCTATTTAATATTTGTGTTGGCACATTCGTTCATATGGGGAAGATATAAATGGACTTGGCGAATGGCGCGTCACTTCATACCACTCACTCCTGTGCCGTGGATACATTTCGATGGCCGGATAAGCGGCTTCAATCTTCGAAGCAGACGAATGATCGATCCTATGGTGAATGGACTGCGTGGTCGCCACTAGAGTCACGATTGTAACTTCTCTTTGGAAATAAAATAATACAATAAATAATGGAATGATGAATTCAGGAGATTACGCCTGCTGTGCCTTATTTAAAAACTAGCAAGTATAGCATAATACGTGATAAAATCTATTATAGAATTCGTCAAATATTACATGACACCGAATTTTTGGCAGAAGTAATTAAGTTTCTATAAATGCAGATAGCCTAACATATTCCTTGTATAATGTGCGAGAGGACAGAGCGAGAAAGCACGAGGATTTCATCAAGCGACGTACATTCCAATGGCTGATCAAATGGAAAATGTTGTCTTTTTCTGAAATAAGAGCGATTTTGTAAAAGATTTGTATTCTTTTGTCAAACGTACACGGGCTCTCAATTTTTACTTCGGGATTAATTTTTCATTTTCCACCCATTTGTGATCCGGGCGTGACCGTTTAATGTTGTCTGTGACCACAGAAGTTGGTGCCGTTGCCAGGAATAAAATTAGGAAAGAATTTAATCCAAATACGTCGTTTTTCACATCGGAGAAACTGTATTCCTGTCACGAAAATAGAAAACGTAGTGGTGGCTGGTGTTTTCCTCGCATGCATGTTTCCCCTACTAATGGTGTTAATCCCTCCTTCATGAATTACATGCCATCGGTCACACCCACTCTTATTTCCAGTTAAATACTTTTTATTCGCATTTTGGCTGTGAAAAAGCGGCTCGTGGCCACCAATCATTCACTCCGCATACCAGCTGCGGAGGCAAACCCTGCCACACACCTCCCCTGTGACTTACTTGCTATCTATCATAGTGTATCATGCGGAAACGAAGCAAACGAATTGCAGGAACCCCATTATGATCACCTTCGTTTCCCTTCCTTTTCTCACTCCGATTGCCGTGAGGCGAATTCGCGGGTCGCCCTGGAATGTGTGCGCATGCGCATTCGCCCCCCCCCCCACCCGCCGGATGCGACCACGCGGTGCGGCCCGTGCGGCCCTCGGCCAGGCGAGAGATCCCGAATCGAAAGTGCGGTCGGAAATATGACAGGAATGCGTCTTCCTCGGCGGTACCGGTTTAAGGGGCAGCAGGGGTGGGTGGGTAGATGGGGAGATATATATTCCCCCCACCCACCCATCATGTTTTTTGTCCACCCCATTCCCCATTTACGAGGGCTCCGCGAAGGAACATCTTGAAAGGAAAGAGAGAGACGGTACATTGAGTCGAGGGGCCTTTTATTTTCGTCGTCAGCTACGCAGTCTTCAAAAGTCCTCCATGAGGGAAATATGGGCTTGAGACATTAATCGAGACATTCAGAGAAATGGGCCCCAACAATGGGCCCGGCCCGACTCCTCGGGTGTCTTTTTTTTACCTATATCCCGAACTGGTTCCTCGCATAAATATAAATAAATAAATAAATATGTATATATATATATATATATATATACTCATTTACATAGAAATAGATATAAGGAAAAGGGATAGGAACACACATAAAGGACGAACACAGGAGAAGTGGGGAAGGCGAAATCAGGCAGATCACGAGTGTAAACATATTTCCTAGACCGGGATGTGAACTCCGGATCTTTCCACTTGCCGGGCGGAGGCTCTTAACCACTTGAGCTATCCAGGAAACGTAACATACACTGAAACCTGCGATGCTTTATGCAACCTAGTGTCCTGATTCTTGGCCCAAGAGATGGCGTTAGGGAGCCGTTTCACCCACCGAAGGAGAAATAGACAACACACACAAGAAGTAAGGATAGTAGTATAGCAATCCTACAACATCATAAGTGTAAATTACGTTTCCTGGATAGCTCAAGTGGTTAAGAGCCTTCGCCCGGCAAGTGGAAATATCCGGAGTTCAAGTCCCGGTCTAGGAAATATTTTTACACTCGTGATCTACCCGATTCCGCCTTCCCCACCTCCCCTGTGTTCGTCCTTTATGTGTGCTCCTATCCCTTTTCCTTATATCTATGTCTATGTAAATGAGTATTTGTTCGCCGTTTGGCGGGATTGCGTGTTTGAATGTGTGTGTATATATATATATATATATATATATAAATAAATATATATATATATAGACACCTCTATACATATATATATATATATATGTATATATATATATATATATATATATATATATATGTATATATATATATATATATATATATATATATGTATATATATACGCATACACCTTCGCATACATATATATTTTTGGTGTTAAACGAGCTTCTATTCTTACGGCTGTATCAAACAGCGAACTCGGTTCATACGTATGCGTCGTACTTCCCAGGCGTAATAATATATACATGTACGCTCGGTTCCATAGATTACGATTCCATGTTGGTCATGAAAATGCGTTCTGATAAATGCTAAGAAAATTCCGAGCTTCTTCAGTTCATTGTAGTTCCCGGCGATAAATTGCGTCCTTTCAGTTCGACTTGACCGCCGCCGAACGCGACAGCGGCGACCGAGGGCCGCTCTGCCAGCCAACCGATTACTTCCCTTATTTTTTTTAAGACAAAATTAAAACGATAACCATTTCGTCGTAGCACTGGGTGTCTGTTTATTCTTCTACTTACATGATTCATTTATGCGAGTGGTCTTAATAATTCAACTCCTTTCGGTGTATATATTATGCTAATTTAAAATATCTGATGTGTGATGTTCCAGGTGTTTGGGCCTCAGTCGCGTCGCTCCCCCTCGTGAGGAAGGCCGGGACTAGCCGACCCCGCTCCTTCCCTTAATGGAGGCGAACACCTGGGCCTTAAAATGCACTCGGAATTTCATTTCGGAAGCCTCGAAGGTCCTTTCGGGCCTTCGGCAGAGATGAGGATTGTGTCGCCTATATTCTCCTGCTCGAATCGTTTTACAAGAAGTCCATTTTTGAAGTTAATTTGTGTAGTCTCAGGGGTCAGCAATCTATTAATAACCATTAGAATGCCCCTCGGAAGAGCCTTTGGCAGTCCACCTAAATGTAAATGTTGGTACCCCTGACGGCGTCTCAGTTCGTCGCGTGTCGCCAGCACTTAGGGTCGAGCAGCTCTCATCGTCAGCACCTAGTTTTTCGGCCCGAAGGTTAATTGCTCGAATCCGATGGCCACAGACTGAACCAAATGTTGGTACAGAGATAAAGCAGCTCAAGCAGACGCATGCGCTGCAAATCGCTGGTGCGACACTTGGTTATTAGAATCAAACTTTAAAAAGTGCGTCCTATTCCCTCCCGAACGTCTTCTGCATTGGGAGCACCGAAATGGAATGTGTAGACTCAATTAATATTTAGGCGTTATTATCCTAACTTACGACCTCTCCTGGGTGAAACACATACGGGGAATATGTGGTCAAGTTAACAAAAAACAAGTATTTATTAGAAGAGCACTTGGTAAATGTGATGAAAAGGTCAAAGAAAAATGTTATCTGTCGTTGGTTAGGCCTCATTTTTAAAATATGCTGCAAGTACTAAATGGGATCCTCACGAAATTGGATTGATTGCAGAGTTGAATCGCGTGCAGCGGAGAGGAGCTAGATTTGGAAAACGTTGCTATGATGCTAACTTAATAGCGTATGCAAAATATTAGAAGGGCTAGGCTGGGAATCATTTCACGGAGCGAAGGTTAAATTACAGATTGAAGCCTTTGCATATGAATTGTAATGAGTCTCTCTATCAGTGACGTTTAAAATGTAATATTACCCCCATCGTATCACGGTAGGAGATATCATGTCAATAAAATTAGAGTTGTCAAAAGTAGAATAGATTGTAGTTGATCAAGTGTAGAACAAAAGGGTATCATTTTTTCCATGAACGATAAGAGATAAGAAATACGTTTTCCAACCACACTAGAGGGAAAAAGTATTTTGAGTTAAAAATAGTCTGATGTGTAATCACCCCCTGCCACATACCTTAGCGGTGGCTTGCAGGGTAATAAAAAATACAAAAATTACAAACGTATATGTCCCCAAGTTCACGACTTGTTTCGACGCACAGACATCATACCGAAGATGACAGCCGTGCAAGTCGTACCCTAGTGCGTACATTTCGTGCGTACACTCAGTTTAAAAATTTACATTCGACCGGCAGACTGCAACTCGTAACGCATGAATATAAACAAATAAATGCATGAGCAAATACACGCATTTCTCCCTGAATAGACACAGATTTAAGTGGTTTGACTGCCGGTTCGTCTTCAGCAGTGAGGTGTATCATGGTGTTGCAAACCAAATATGGCGTCAACTACGAAAAAGGGTTCATTCGTATAGAATTCTAATCAGATATTTTGAACATAAATAGATATTTGTAAAAGGATCGCAAGAATTGGGCATCAAAGCAATCTAGGTGAATGGAATTAAGCCTGCTCAGGCTCGCAGTTGTCATCGCCATAGTTGTAGAAACGCGAGAGATCGGCAAGCAATCTGCTTGCAACGGACCAAGAGTTTCAGCATAAAATATGACCGTCAGCCAACGCAATATTTATTTTAAAAGTGAGCCATTGAAGGATGGACGTCCTTGAAACATGTTGGTGAAGAGAAGAATGATTAAATTGGCAGAGAAGGCGAGGAAGTACGAGATCATAGATGAGAGTAGTATATGCAGTAGAGGGCAGAAAGGAAAAGATTTCTCGGCCAAGAAGATGAATTGGGCAGATCTTGAGGCACTTGAATGCATTAGTTAGAAACTTGATGATAGAACGAAGGAATATTGATGGGAAGATCACGCGAAGGAAGACCAAGAGGCAAGTGAACATGGGAAAAATTAAGAAGGAGAAAAAAAGGTAGCTAATAATGTGTGTGAGAATTAGCTCTGACTGGAGAAGAACGGAGGGCTTCCGTAAACCAATTGAATTGGAAACCAATTGGATTTTTATATTGATTATGATGACGACTTACATATTTGATGTTGTGGCTCGGATTATTCTCCATGGACCATTCTCCCTCGATCTGGGCGTGGCTGGGGTGAAGGCTTCCGTTTCTGCGGGGAGTTAATATGGGCGAGTGCGCTACGCCAAAAGACTTTATCACGTTTGCTTGAGTTACCATCCCTTCTTCCTTTTTACTCCTCGATTTTAGCGATTCCTATCGGCCAAATCTCGAGATGCTGTCCTTAATGGAGTCGCAAACTCGCCTCTCCGCGTGAGAGAGGCGGTTGAAGACGGGGGAGGATGTCTCGCGGGGTGAGGGGGAACCCGGGCGGAGGGAGGGAAAGGGCAGGACCCACGCGGCATCACGTGGCGCGGGAGAAAGAGCGAAAAGGGGGTGGATATACGCGGGTGGACTTCTGATCGAGGGGGGACTCGCGAGGGAGGCAACTTCCACGTCGCCCAGTGATGGATGGCGGGGCAGAAGCGCTTTCGCCTCGCTCCCTCCGACAGCTTAGCGTTTTCGGTCGAATTCTTGGATCATCGCTGTTCGCTCGGAGACTTCAACAAATTGACTCATTTTTGGAGCCTTGGTATTTTGGAGGTGGTGCCCAGACTTTGACTTTGTTCACGGGATTACCATTTGATGTGAAAAGGTGACAAATTTCACTCCCCTCTTTGCTTAAATGACCTTCTGGCATTCAGTTTTTATACTGCGATTTTTTGTGGCTTGTGATTTTGACCGACACACCTGAAATGCTCACTTTCCAGTAACAAGGGGTTCCTGTCAAGAACCAAGGAAAGGTAAGCATATGGGTGATTCCCGAAAAATACCCAGATTTATAGTTGTTTCACAGGACTCTGTTCAAGCGAATAGCTTTTACAATATATATTTGCATACCTTAGCCTTACATAGACTTATAAACATTTGCTGTGTCTTTATTGCTAATATGTATTCAGTTAACTACAATTTTTGTAAACTTTTACCCTGAAATTTGTTCAAGAATTCATGAATCGTGATATTAAATATGGTAAAAGTGTACTGGTGAAACTGGATTACGGCTAACCATTTTTTTGTCATCGCCCGACAAAAATTGGCCTTCCTCTTCTACTAAACTCTGTTGCGTTCGTTTTTTGTTTCGGCAGAATTCTCCACGCGTTAGTTCGGTCGAACTTTTATAGCGCGCGTCCGAGAATGCGGCATTCAATACCCGACGTCCCACTCTCCAGTGCACAGTCGCTCAGTCGCGACCACTTCCCTTGTCCATGTCTCCTCTCATTCCGTCCAACATGCCCGCGTCCCATTCCTTCCCCGTTCCTCATTTGCCCTTAACGTTCTTCCCTCTGCAAACCACAGTCTTCAGTACTCTACCGCCGGATGGAGAAAGCGGTCAGATATAGTATTTCCATGGAAAATATCGACTCGACTGTGTTATTATTGAAGAATATACTCACAAACCTCTGACTCCTCTTCATATGCATATCATTTGAAGATGTCATTTTTTCGTTTGAGCTTAAACAAACTTTGACTGGACATTTCGCAGTATTTCCAAGGACACGGGTTTTAATGTTAAGTAGAAAAATTCGGACGCTGAAATGGCTCCTTTCCGCATAGCATCAATGCTACATGGGAGCCAAACCGGAATAATACTATTTACTAAACACGCCAATTATTCCATTAGGTTATTGTGAAAATTTTAAAACAATCACCAAGTTTGATGAAGTTTTCTCGGGTCTTCCACCGGGTCAGGGGTTCCATGTTGGCTGACGTTCGTTCGTTATAATTAATATGTTTTAAATTCCGTTTGTTTCTGTAATCGAGATTCCAGCATTTCGAAACTTTCATTCATTGCTCCGTCTACAAAAATCAAAAGAAAGAGACGAATCGAACTGCTTAGATGCCCAGGTCTCTTATCTCTCGTTCTCGTTTTATTGGCTCTTCATCCATCGTAAACTGGAAATGAAGTTCAGAATCGGCAATAGGCGATAGCGCCACATTTGATCGTGCTCACCTTTATCCTTTCCAGCTTCCATCTTTTGACTAGGGCCTGAATGTAGCACTTTGAAGTCACGACGGAATTGAATATCTATGACGATGGATTAAAAGTAGCCGCACTGATGTTTTATTTATTCCGCACGGTACTGACCGCATGTGACTCTGCTACCCAGCCACCCGCCCTTGGGGGTCACTGTTGGTGGTGCGAGGGTGGGTTGTGCGGGGAGGGGGAAGGGCGATTGAAAGAGATTTCCCTTCGGTGGGCGCAGATTCGGTCTCGTGGTCGTCGTCGCGACACGGGTCTCTCAAGATAAGGGGGGCAGGCCCCTTCCCCCTGGCGGAGATAATAAGGCGCCCGCAGGGGATCGGTTTCACGGTCGACATGAGGCGTTGCCGCTCCCCCGCCCGCGTCGGGTGTCGAGGCTGGGAGAACGTCAATCATTTCACCATTCACACACCCCACCCTCCCTCCTCTCCCCGCACCCCCCGTCCAGGGCTCTTCACCCCTGTTCCCATACGCGCTCACCCTCACCACCCCATCCCACGGGCATCCCTTCTCCCCTGTGTGTCTGTCAGGGGAGGCGGAAGAAGAAATTAAGCCCACAATGAGCGGAGGTGGGTGGGATTTTCGCATTCATACACCTTTTGGAGATATACTAGTGTGTGTGCGTCTGTGTGTGTGCATACACTATATTCTTCCCCCGTGCCCTTTCACCCCCCCCACCCCCCGCGCCACCCCCTGCCATCCGGTCTTCCAGTAGGATACACTCGCCGATGGCCTGGGAACAACCAACGCCCACACCAGCAGTCGGGGAGATGGGAGTCAATGGACCCACTCGCCCCCAACAAATTCGTCCCTTCGCTCCTCTCCCGCCCCGCAATCCTCCTATTCAGGATTCTTCTGGCGTGAGCGGACCCTTGCGGTCCAGGCTCCCCCCCCCAAACCCTTAGAAATCCCCCCGCCGCCCGCCCTCTCCCCCACCACCCCTCTTGCTTCTTCGGCGGCACCCCTCTCCCCCCGCCGATGCGTTGCTTTCCCATTAGGACGCCCGAGTGTATCTTTCGCAATCGGTCGGGCGCGCGCCCTCCCCGAGGGGGAGGGAGTGGTCATCTCGGGTCTCACGGCGGACGGTCCTGCCCCGCCAGGCCGCAGCCCCCAGGGGAGGCAAAGGGCCCTCTCTCTGCTTCTGGGCCCCAATCATAGAGCAGTAAGGGCTTAATCGCTAGGAAAATAAGCTATTTACGAATTGGAGGGAGTGGATAACAAGGCCCTTGAGTTAAGACGAAAAGAAAAATTAAGTGAAAACTTAGCTTGAGTAAAAAATTAAGTGAACTGATTCCAAGTGCTGGTGAACTTGGCCGTTGGGGGAAAAGAATACACCGTGTAGATTTGAATCATTGGATTGTGAGAGTGGAGAAACATAGAAAAGCGAAATGGAGAGAGAGAGGGAATCCAACGAGGTGGCTATGCAGGATATGAGTGGGAGAGAGGAGGTCGTTGGGACGAATGCGAAGAGCGCATGGAAAGTGGGCTGAGACGAGATTACACCATAGTTAAGCAGTCGGGGATTCAAGAGTTTCAGTTATTGTTTTGTGCATTAGACGATCAGTACTTGACGTATGAATTGAAGATGATTTGTAAGTGAACGAAAATGATGAGCGTTTCAGTTCGTAACATATAATTTTAAACGTCAAAATTGGATGTAGAATAGGTTGAACATTTACATATTTAGTCAGGAGTTTGGAGGCACGTGGGGAATTAATACTTGGCCGTACGTACTTCCTTAATGTAATTAGACAAGCTGGAATAAAAATTGCTTCAAAAAGACACATCTGCCAAGGGAAAAAATTGATGAAATTGAATCATCGAATACAGACTTGAAAAAAAGATTAGCAGAGACATGAATTTATTTCCAGAGAAAGGGGCGAGAGCAGGAGTGGAGGCTTTTTCAACGCCGGCGCGGAGTCCAATGGGGGGAATAAATTCGATAAAGGGGAAGGGAGGTGAGGGGGTGGCAGCGGGAGGCGATGCGAAGGAGATGTTGAGAGTGGGGGGGAGTAGAGAAGGTTCCTCCTCCTGCCCCCACCCCCAGTTGCTTCAACCTGCTCCTCTGTTCCTCTTACCGATATTTTCCGTCTCAGCTGGTAGCATGAGTTTTAGAGCTTCAACTGTCTCAAGAGTCACAAAATGCTCGCAGCGAAACTCCCGCGCACCTCAGCATCACGAATGTCTGTAAAACCCTATGAGCAAAGGGCAAACAGAGGTGGTGAAAGTCAGTGGCAGTTTTTAAAATTTGCTAGCGTTGGTTCAATTAACCAATGAAATTTGACCGTAACCACTTGACCTCCCAGCATGGTCAAAAGGTACGCTACTTAAGATGATAGAGCTGATGCGTTTTAGCCCTTCTCTTCGACCTTGTGACAAATTCTTATAAATCGCAACTCAAATGTAATTAGAATGATCATTTGTATGATGTATGAAGTATAATGTTGCGACTAAATTTAAGGGCAGTTTCCAGCACAAGTGCGAACGGAAGGTTCCAATTGATTAGTCTCATAATATAGTGTTTACATCTTCCTGGGGCTTTCAAACTGCAACGCTGCTTCGAGGAACGATACTCCGATAATGGATATGTTGTCGATGCGTCGCCATATCCCTCAACAGTGGTCTGGACGAGGGCGGAGCACACAAAAGTTTGAAGGCTCTTAGAATGTTGAGATTCGCAGTCTCGGAGAGTTAAGTATCTCCCTCTGACTCCACTCGCCGCTCCTCAGCCTTTGTTTCCCTCGAGGGCCTGCCCTTCGCTCGAGATTTGCTTTCGGAGCGGGCCCTCCGAGGGCTCTCCAGCCTCCACCCTCGGGAGCACCTCCACAAGCAATGGCCCTCCCGCCACCCGGGTCGTGATCCACCGCCTTCCACCCCCGCGCCGGACAAAGGGCGAGATCGGGAAGTGCCCTTCGCCACGCACGATTGAACCGCTCCCTCCCGAAGAAGAGCCCTCTCCCTCCGACGCCCCCTGGGAGACTGCTTGGGGCCCGGTCGACTGCGGGGGGGGGGGGGGACGCCTCCTCCTCGAGGTAGGTCAGTTTCCCCGCACCGAGCACTGCGATGCGGCACCCGGGATTTCCTTTCTGAGTCGCCGTTAAACTCGAATAATTTATATTAAAATAAACGTTTCGGTCGCGGGTGTAAATTTCGTGCTTTCACTGTCCCCAAACTAAGGGTACGTATCTGATGATTCGTTCGTGGATTCTTCCCGAAACGGCTAACTTTCCTCTCCATATCCTGTTCAATTTCGTGCACGGTTCCGAATGGTCCGCCAGCACGTGACCATGACGGCGTGTGGCAGGTGGTGTTAACCTTACCAGTCTTTAGAGCAATCGGCCATTGATTTGTCATAAATCGTGTTTCTTATTTCATCGGTTTGAATTGTGCGAGGTGAAAATGATTGCTTTCATTGATCACTATCAATAACGACGGTTCAGGCGTAACACAGTGGAAATCCTTCATGGTGGAATAAGACTCTGCTACATGGGATCGTAGATTTTCGCGGCGCTCAGATGAAAGACTCTTCACGACTTCGACCTGAAGACGCTCGTTGAAACACGGGCGAAACTGTTGTCAGATAAACAACTTACGCGGTCACATCCCGAGAATGGGGAGTCTTTCAAGACTCTTTGCTTTCCCGCCGGGAGTATTTTTATAACGGCACAGTTTTCGTCACAGCGTAACATCTTCAGGTGACACCTGGAGATGGTACACTGTGATAAAACCTAGGTCATGATAAAAATGCTCCAATTGGAAAATAAAAGCGTCTTCTTTCATCTTGATCACCATCACTTTGGTCTCGCTTGGAATTTAAAACCGCGGGTGTGGTATCATTCCCTAATTAGCACTAGTCTATGGGGTGAGGGTAGGATTTTGATGGCCCTGGCATGGTACTCTGCGCTACACCCAAGCCCTAATAGCCTATCATGGTGCAAAGAATTATCAAATGCCAAACTGCATATTACAATAACGCGTAATTTAGCTTTGCTCACCTGTCTCGATTCCTCCCAAACGCCCCTTTTCATCCCTACCTCCCTCCTTCATCACCCCAGTCTCCCGCCTCCTTCGGAGATCTCTCCCCCCCCCCCCGCCGCTTACCGTGCCAAGAAATCCATAATTTATTTTCCTTTTTGTCATTTCTGTTTCCTCATTCTTCTCCTCTCTCAGATCTCCCATCTACGCTTACCCTCTCTTATCGCCGACCGAGTTTCCAAGACATTTAAACTGCACTCCACGTCAGGGTTTCTTTTATTCATATCTGAGGTGCCTGCTGTCGACTGGCGCCTCTTTCTCAGAGCTTCATTTTCTTACGCAGGCTTTCTTTTAATGTTCTTATTACATTACCCACCTTCTAAACGGGAGAATTGTTCTGTCTGGTATAGCTCACTTGTTTGTCCCCCAAATTAAATGCTTATCTTATCCTTTCTATTTATTGAGAATCTGATTACTTTCGTTTTCACGGCTATTCTCTTGTTTCTCCTACCATCTCCTCCGCACATAGTGCATTGATAAGAGGAGGTGATTAGGAATAGCCTTGCCTCAACCCACCGTGGTCCACCCTTACCCTGCAATCGCTGTTCGTGACACTCGCGCAGTCTGGGACGTGGACAGAAGAAGTCGCCAATCCTCACAGTCTGCTCCCATCTCCTGCAATATTTTCATTTATTGCACCCATGCGCCATTTCGAACGCTTTCCCCAAATCCACGAAGCAACCGAGCACATCCTGATTGTACCCTTCCGTTCCTTTCTGTTCGAGACCTCATCATTACTTTGGCATCATGCGGCCCATTCCCCTTCATAAGCCTTGCTGATCTCCAAAGTACTCATTTTATCTCTTCGCTATCATTTTACCGATAATCATAAGTACTACACTTGCTTCGAGTACAATCAAACTTTAAGTCCTCGTTTCCTCTCTTTCGGCCAGATTCTTCTCTCATAAATGAGGGTTAACTTTTTTCCTGGGCATAAATGTTTTCTATGAACTCATTTAAAGAGAGCATGACTTCATGAAAACCCTTTTGTCTCAGTTCCCCAAATTCTTTGGTACTTTTGCAGAGGTGCAGTCTATTATTTCTCATTGCCATTTACATTCGATTTCCTTTAACGCATTTCCTATCTAAGAGTCAAGAATATCTGGTCCACGGCTATCGTTTTCGACATCATTCTATCGTCCTCTCCTTGAAAAGGCCGTCCTACTATTCTTCCCCGTCCTCATATCTTCTCTCTGGTAGTTTCATAATGTTTCCTTTGTTGTGCTAGCTTCTCGATTCCGCCTTTTGTTTCGCATACAGGGTCGCACCCAAAAGTGGTAGGACTGATTTTCTCTGGCGCGAACGGAGCGGTGGAGGGGGGGGTCTGCCTGGCCGGGTAAGGTGGAGGGGGCTCTTAGCAACAGACCGACACCAACCTCAGTAGCCTGCGGGTTGTCGTTGAGTGAGGACACCGTTTTTAGTGAAGCAAGTTTTTTGGCCGCGTCGAAAAACAAAATGAATCTGAATTTAGAGCAACGTTATTCCGTCAAGTTTTGTGCGAAACTCGGGAAGACGGCAACTGACGTCGTCAGACAGCTCCTGGCCAAATACGGCGTTGCCACGTTGCCGCACCCGCCCTATTTTCCCGATCTGGCACCACCGGACTTCTTCTTCTTCCCCAGATGAAAAGACAGCTCAAGGGACGACGTTTTCACTCGATAAAGGCCGTTCAAGAGGCTTCGACGAGGGTCATCAACGGCATCCCCAAAGAAAATTTCCAGCGGGCGTACGGGGAATGGGAGCAACGTTATGCTAAGTGTGTAGCAGCTCAAGGAGCATACTTTGAAGATTATTAAGTCGATGTAAGTATATCGTCAAAAAATTCTTGTAAAAAAATCAGTCCTACCACTTTTGGGTGCGACCCTGTATTTCACTTTATTCTCATTAAATCTCTGTTGACTTTCCTTATCTCCGTCATCATTCGTACGTCTACTCTGTGGTCAATAGCTTTATTTTTTTCCGCTCACCATTCCTATTCCTTCTTCCGCCTCTTCCTTTGTCCTCACCTCAGATGTTCCCTTCACTCTTCTACCTTTCCCTTCTCCTTATCCTCACTCAGAATGTCGTCGGCCGCTTGCTCGCATATCCTCCTTTTTGGATCCAGTTGAGTGCTCTACTTTCCATTTCCTTGTACTCCTGCTCTTCTCCATTGCCTCAAACTAAGCATAAACTTTGATGATCTCCTCTTAATTGCGATCCAAAACATTTTCCCGAATATCTTGAGTGCTGATCGCGCTATTTTTAAATTTATTACCAACAATAATATGATTTATTTAATAGCTATCTTCTTCCTGTGTCTTACGGTATTTTTCATGTGTTTACGTCTGCTGCGGTGTTTAAGCCACATTCCCGCTACAATGAAGCCACTTCTCCAACGAAACTCGGTAGGTTTCTTCCTCTTATCTGAACCCTTCTCTCCGACCAATCGACAGTCTCCCCTTTCACATACCACGGCATTCCAATCCCTCTCATCAACCCCCAAGGGTTTTCTGCCAAGAACATTCGCAATCATTTTGTCTGATTTCTAGCAAACACTATCATCTGTATCTCCCTCATTTTGGCTGCTTGCTCGATGCACCTGAATCGCCGCTGGATGGACCATGTCCGATCTTATTTCTGCTTATAACATTCTGTTATTCAGCTGATCCATTATCGAAGCCCCTCTACCCAGCACCATGTTTATTTCCATTGCTGCTGCCGTTTGTTGACACCCCGTTCATCCCTTATACACTGTTACTCACTGACTGTTGCTCCAGCGGCCATCGCCGCCTTTCCATCTCGCCTCGCCTAGGACTAACATATTTCCTCACTGAATATCTCGCTTCAAATATTCTATATTCCCCTTCCCCACACCGTTCTAGCCTTCCGAGTCCCTATTTTACGATGGTTTTCCTTTCCCGCTGCCCTACACCCGGCCCCAAGCCTGGCAAGGCCGTGGCTCGAGTCCTGAAGCCACCGGGACTCGTTTTCATATTTGATTCCTTCGCTTCATCTTAGGATACATATGTGAAGCGGTTTATCTCCAAAAACCAGGTGAGTTCCACTTATACGAGGCACCTGGAAGACTCGAGGAATGTCTACCTGTATTAGCAGTCCCAGGAGGGATAAAAGAACCTGTATGCGTGAATCTGTATGCATGAATGGATGCGACAGAAATGAAATTCAAGGACCAGGCATAATATTGGACATTACAAGGAGCGTACTGGAAGGGTGGGGGCCCCGTGACACTTCCATGTGATATTTCTGATGTTGCTCTAATGCCTCTCAGGAATTCCGCCCCTGCCTCTAATTCTGCATGCATGGCTGGCGCCCTAACAACCCCTTCCGCAAGCTCTTACGGCGGCCCACGGGGTAGTGCATGCGCAGGTGCAGAGATAACTTCCAATCAAGCTTATCTAATCAGTGACTACATATTCGGGAACGGAATAGTTCGTGGGCTCCAATTCCAATTCATTGCAAGGCGCACACGTGATAGTGACCGTGCTCTCGGCGAAGTGACGGGTCCATCCAATGACGACCCGCTGTCGATCACACCACGGACTCGGTGACTGTTCCGATCAAGGAAATGAAAGGTGAAAGCATGTCGCTCATCAGAGCTATTTGTTGCGTAGTAGTAGTATTTAGGGGAGGCGACCGACAGCTGAGGTCATTTGCGCCATAGGGGAAGGACAGGAAAGGATGAAGGGTGGAAAGAAACCCAGCGTCGGCATTAGCCTACTGTTAACGGAAGACGCCAAGGGGTGGAAGCGTAACGTCCCATCCGACGGACGGCGTACTCACTCAAAGTACCTTCCACAAATCACCTCAAGTAGGGATCGAGATACCACTGAACAATATCCAAAACCGCCGGCATTTGAACCTGGGCCCTCTGGGAGGGAAGCCAGTACGTTAGCCCCCGTACCATCTCGATCCCCTATTTGTTGCGTGGGATGGTTATTTTGAGGGCCGCCCCACCTCATTCCCCCCCGTGGGACGGGGGGGGGAGCTCCTTGGCCCTCTCCCCTCCGCACGGGTGGGATTGAAACCGGCGACTCGTGGATCAGCCGGCTGCTTAAGTCGACCACCGGGGTGGACGAAGCGTGCTCGGACATCGAAGCGACGAAGGCACCGCACAATCAAGCGGCGGGCGTCAATGGCCGAGGAGGCAAGCCATTCCGTCTCGGGATTAATGAACGATGCCCGCGGAGATACGGGCAATGACGTGTGACAGCCACGAAATGAAACCGCTCTCCCCCTCCACCTGCCCATCCCTTCCCCTGCTCACCCTCCCTCTCTCGTGGACGGGGCCGTGCGATATCCAGCCTCCTTCAGTATCGATGCTAAAAACAATATCAAAGGCGAGGATACATCGACGGGGCGTGCAGACAAATATCTGACATATTTGACATATCTTCCACATATTCCCCGAATGTGTTTCACCCAGGAGAGATCGTGAGTGAGGGCAACGCCTAAGTATTTAATTGAGTCTACACAGTCCATTTTGGTGTTCCCAATGCAGTAGGCGTTCGGGGAGGAATTGACCTTTTTCCAAACATTTATAACTACGCACTTTTTTAAGTTTGATTCTAATTATCAAATTTCACA
Organism: Hetaerina americana; assembly: GCF_022747635.1. Lineage (NCBI taxonomy): Eukaryota > Metazoa > Arthropoda > Insecta > Odonata > Calopterygidae > Hetaerina > Hetaerina americana. The sequence goes on along the minus strand of NW_027287205.1, from coordinate 91,570,606 downwards.
CCAACGTTGAATAGCATTAAGGTCATCTGATAAAAGTGATTTGTCCTCAAGGACACGAATGTCACGGCAGTTTAATGCATCGCTGGCAAATGAACGTATCTGACAAGTGAATACGGGGTCAATGCCATTTACGTGACATAGAAATAAAAGGAGTCTGATAACACTTCCCTGGGGAACACTGAAGCACCTTACTATGAGGCACTTTTATGAAGCCTTTCTTAAAATCGAGAAAAATAGCGTCCACTGGAACATTTCTCTCTCCCGGAGTAAGATTATCATGAACAAAGAGCGGAAGTTGTGTCTCACGGGATTTACCCCGTCGGGAACCGTGCTGATTTTCCATTAGTAACTTCTAATTATTGGGGTTGTCTCACGATTGAACGATCAAATAAATGTTCAAATAACGTTGCACGAAATTTATGTGAGGGAAATAGGTCTGTGATTGATCGGTTTCTCTCTGTCTCCGTTTTTAAAAGTTGATGCTGCGTTAACCGTTTTCCAATCTCTGGAAACCTCGTGATCTACCAGCGACTTCTTAAATATTATTTCTAGATATGGCGCAAATACCGAAGCTGGATCGTTAAATATATTTCCGGGTATTACATCAGGTCTGGGGGATTTATTAGGCTTAATATTTTTGAGCAAGCGTTTCATTCCATTGTATGAAATTTCAATTTTGGGCATCGGCTGACCATGATTGGATTGACCGATTGACCGATTTGGTGAGCTATCGGAGACTTCGGTGTGACATTGGTGAATATGTTCTAAAAGAATGATTTTAATAAGTTAGCCTTTTTCAAACTGATAATTACTATTTAGCCCATATCATTTTTGAGTGAATTAACTGCTGACTTATTTCCCTGTTACTCTCTGACGTACGACCAAAAAGCTTTCGGATTCTATTACAAATTTTGTGCTAATCTTTTCTTTTTTAATTCCCTTAACGCTTTCCGAAATCCATTCTCGGCGTTCGCCCTGGATATCTTTTAATCATAAGTGATCACAATTCTTTTGTCGCTGAATGTATCATCCCTAATATTTTTCATCTTGGCGTGGAATAGCCTTTGACGTCGCAATGCTTTTCTAACATCCGCGTTGCCCCATCTAGGGTCCGTGTTATTTTTCATAAATTTGGGAATGAACTTGTCGACTGCTGAGTGCGTTATCTCAAGAAAGTGATTCCACGTATCCTCAGTATTTTGGTGAACACTATCTTTCTAAAAATTTGCAAATTGACTCTGTGGCACGAACTTTTGGCCATTAGAATCCCCTGCTTTAAACAAGTAAATTTTCATTTTAGGCTTCTTATTTCGAACTATATGTAGCAAGAAGTGAGCATTTACTGCCCTGTAGTAACTAATTCCTTTTATAGTTTCTTTAACTAAGTTATTGTCGGGTATGGTCGCTAAAAAATCAAGAATATTATCGCCCATAGTTGGTGAAGTTTCAAGTTCATGTAAGGAGGTCAGCGTAAAAGAATTCAATAGTCACTCGCAGGTATCTCAATCTTAACCCCCCGTTTTGAAACTCTGTGTGCTTCATTGATTATTAGATGGGACATCGAAATCTCCACCGATTATTACGTCATGGTGAATTTGTTGGGATAGAACCCCTTTCATTTGCTGATCTAATTCTAGTATAGAATTATCTTTGTCGTGCGACGGCCTGTAAAATTCGCATGCATACATTCTTTTGGATTGAGAAGATTTAATTGAGAACCAAACGCTGTCTAAACCATTACCTGTAAATAGCTCAGCCCTGTGGACGGCTGCTGACACCTGGCGGCCTCAGACGAGTAGTGAACACCAGAACGGTTCAGGGGGTTCTTACACGATTGGATCATCGGCTGAAGGTCAATGAAGGACGCCCAGATATCCCTAAATAAATCACTCACCCTCTGATTGATGCCTCCCCCTCGGCTTCAAACCAGAGGTCCACGATCAATCCTCAAGACAAGGCTGCAGATCGAGAGCGTCACATCAACCCCCCGTCGACACCACCCACCCGCTTCACTTCACGATTCCCTCCAACGCAGCGATGGGGGCCCTTGTAGCCACGCACTCACCGGCGCAGGAGTGCATCGCGACGGAAGTTCGAGAGGGAATAAGCTGATCGGAGAAAGACTAACGACGAAGCTTTAAAAATAGTCGAGGGAATACGAAATCCGCGGAGTAGGCATAGATTGAGGCATGCGTGAGTGGGTGCGTGGAGGGGATTGAATGCAATGGGCAGGGTGAAGAGGGAGGCTTGCAGGGCATGAAGATGAAGGAAGGGATAGAGAAGGGCTAATGAAGAGGCGTTGGGCGGTGCATGAAATTCACCGTGTAAAGTGTTCAATACTTAAAAAAAGCGCCCTCTCCATACCTAAGCAGCTGGCCTTGCTTTTGTTCATTTGCTCATATCTACATCGCATAAACAATTGACAGTGACATCAAGATGACGCCGCCAAATTGAAAGTATCATTCGAACCATTTATTTGTGTGTTCCTGTAAAATATCGTCGAAGACACGGTCGACGCTGTAAATGAATGCCATCGGCGTGGTGAGGCTCGAAGGCACACCTCTGCTGCATAGGGTTCCGCTCCCTTCGCAGTGGCGCCCTTCCAAGCCTACGGCCGCGCCATCCTCCCTCCTTAAGGGATACACCTGCCCACACGGGGGCGGGCAGGCGAACAGCGTCCCCCTTCCTTTCCTCTCTCTTTCCGCTCGATGGATCGGCCCCCACAAGAGCCCCCCCCCCGCTCCATCATGCAATAACAGCATCCTTTGGCTGGGGATCTCCCTTAACGTGCCTTGGCATGTTTTCGGCAGCGTCGATGGCGCGCGTGGGTGCCACCACTCGCTCGACTTGCGCTCTCCCCGCCCCCAAGGGCCCGCCCCCCCTTCCTTCCCTCCGCCATTCGTCCCGAGTGAGTCCGTGATGCGAGGGCGCACGGATTCAGGTGCGTGCTCTCGGCCCAATCGTGTGGCACCGACACGTGCGATACTTGGTTTATTTTATTTGAAATTTGGACGCGTGCGAAATTTAATTTACACTGCCGATCGTTAAAATAGGTGAAATATGGAGGTGGCGACGAATTGTGGACGTAGCGGTGATGCGGAGCATATCGGAAGCAATCTCCATTGTGCCCTGAAAGCCACCCCGTGTTGCAGGTGGTGATTCGAGTGGAAAACATCGCCTGCCTGGTGTATTGAGTGTCCGCCTACGACCACAAGCCTCCCATAGGTTGCCTCGAGTTTCTGTTGCAGGGGGTGTTACGGCCATCCATGATTAAATATGAGTTTATGCATGAACATGAATATATTATTGCTCATATACGCAAATGCCTATGTACAAACTCACATAAATGCTTATTTACATGATTAGATAATGGATTTTTTTAATAAATTACTCTTTTATGGCATTTAAGCCAATATATTTTGGTTCTCGGGTTCGATTTTGTTAAGACTGCGTATCGGCCGTGGGAAGAGTGACCACTTGAATATATATAGTATGTGACAGCGCCTGTCCCCCTCTTATATTATCCCGGTGGCCGGATCTACCAAGATGATTTGGTGCCATGATGTAGTCGATAGAAAACTCTGGTACCCTCTATGCGTCTTTCTATGATTCGAAGAACTTCCAATCTGACTCCTCCGACATTTCCATCGCGCTTCCTTTCCTCTCGTGACATTTTTTCACAAATCTGGCGAATTTTCTTTGAATATTTTCCATTTCCAAGGCATTCGTCACATGCACGACTTAGGCAACATCGAACGCGGGCCACTCATTGCCGAGGCTTCCCTGTTGATGGCGTTCCTTGGGTGTGCACGCCACAGTTTTTCACTATTTTTCGTTTAAATTAACGATGGATCTGAGTATTAGATCTTGGATGATTCATGGAAGTATGAAAATTAGGACTTTAGAAGGGAAACAAGTGCAATCAAAAAATATTTACTCATAGGTTGCGCAGTTTTCGCTACGACTGCCTGTGAAATAAACAGAATGAATTTAATTTTAAAGAAACTGTTTCAAAAGTTATAGGTTCCACCTCCGGCTCCGCCCCCCTCCCCCCGCTGTCACCGGCCCCTTCGGGTGATCCGCGTCGGCATTTCCGCATCCAGACGAGGGGGAACCGCACCCCCTCCCCGCCCACGTCTCCCTGCGTTTGACGGGTCAGTGGATCCCGGCGCGCGGTGCGAGTGCCCACCCTCCCTCCACCTGCCCCTCGCTAATGGAACGTGTCAGTGTGCACATTACTCCTCTCCTTCCGCGCGGCTTTGTTGCGGCGAGGTTGGCGGGGGATGGGGGGCAGAGAGGGGTCGGGTGGGGCGGTGATAAGCTCCCCAGGGAGAGGGGGGGCGGGCGGACCGGGATTGGCGTAATGGAAGCGGCAGCCCGTGAGATGGGTCGGATTCGATTGGCTAATGGAATTCCCCCCCGCCCCCCTGCGCCCCCGTGGCCGGCCGCGGGGTCCGCCGATCGGAGGCGGTGGACGCAAAGGGCCTGGAATCGGGAATTCCTGCGGGAAAGGCGCACGCTCCAGCTCCAGCGGGCGCTTCCCAAGCCACCCATCGGAAGTTGCGCCTGGAGGCGGACGTCTAAAATATTTCATGGAGGAGGAATCACTATTCATTGCATGCGATGTGTAGTTATTAGCGATCAATGCAGGCTCTTAATGGAGCGAAATTCTGAGCCTTGTTTCACGAGATACTATCACATAAAAGTGCGATCAATTCAACTATGTGGTCATCGAACTACAAATTTTCTTTGAGGAGGTGATGAACCGGCCGGTCGGCGAGAATCGTTGCTCGCCTTGAGTGGATTCCTTCGGCCGATGTGACGGCTTTTGAATTGATTTTCTGACTACAGAGTAATACGGTTCGGCTAGGAATGACATGACATGTAGTTGCATTTCAACTTGTCGGATATGTTGCGATCAAATATACTTCTTTCGACTGAGATTTGCCAAGTCTTATTCCATTGATATCGGATTACCGAGTGGCAGAAATTAATACTGGCAAAAAGTTACTCCGCTGCTGAGGAATCAGGCTCGTTCAAATTGTTCGGTGAAGATTGAAAATGAAAGTTATTGGGCATAGAGTGAGCCGTTGGACAGTGCAAATTAATGTTATAATTGTGCGGAATGATGGGATACGTATCATGCGAATTTACAAAATTCTAAATGTGCGAGTCAAAGTCTTAAGCTTTATCTGCATTCTGTTTAATACAGCCAACGGATGATCGAAAAAATAGCATTTGAGCTCATCCATGCGTATGCATTCCTTTTCTAACGAAAGTTTCTATAGGAGATGCCGCGGCTAGGCATAACATAGTGAGGAAGTGAAAAATTGGGTTCATTTTGCGTGAGCGATGCCACAGTCGGAATATTGGGCGAGTATTTATTTTCGTCGATGAAAACTGTTCGTTGGACAGAAGAGCCGATGAAGCTCAAAGAAGAGCAGCAAAACCCTTGCGAATACTTTTGCAAAAAGAGTGTAGAGTGAATGGGAGTCCCTTCACAAAGGCAAAGGCCGCGGGTGAGGAAGAGCCGACTGCATACAGGAAGGAAGGTACGAGATGCTCTCGAGCCCACACGATCGCCTTTTGGATCGTGGAAGTGGCTCTTGTACTCGTGCACACCAAATAGCGTGAAATATTAGTAAGCTATTGAATTGATGCCTTGTCGGAATGCCCGGGAATTCGGCGGATCACCCGGGACGACACCAGATTGCGTGGCGGTCGGGAGGCAGTTGGCATGAGGGTTGTCTTGCAGTCCGTCCATCTTGTTTGTGCGTAGATTGCAATCGTTCGCCCTCGGCCCGTTGTCCTCCCACCGCAGTCAACGCCTGCCGATGGGCCAACCCTTGACGGCGTGTTTGTCCCTTCCAAGCCTTATTCTTATGATCCCGGATAAAGTTCGGGGAAGGGTTAATCTCTTGGTCTCGTTGGGAGGACGCACAAATACGTCTATCCTTGAGCTTTCTCGTGCCACGTTATACCTTGCTAATAAATTACGTTGACGTTGCAGCGCATTTAACATTTTAGGCACAATGGCAATCAAGTTTGTCCATGAAAAACTTTCATCAAATCTAGCAGTCTTTCCCCGTGATGGCCAAATTAGGTATAATTTCGCGCAGGCGTTCGATGCTCATTCAAAGTGGCCTAACCAATGCTAAATGCTGACATCTTATCAACGCCTTTGCATTAAAGTTATTACTTCCCCACTATTCATTTGATGAAGCTAGACTTTCTTAACTCCAGCATCTTAGGTGTCCCAAACCAAAATTCTGAAAGATAAGCAAGATGTCAAAGAGGCATCCAATCACTTGGGTAGAGATGGCTAAACGAAACCTTCAGGGTCTAAAAGTATCAAAGTTAATGGACTTCCATTTCCAGGCGATACTCAATCTTTTGGACATTTTCTTGCAGCTGTTATAATTCATTCGGTGTTGTTTTGGCCTCTAATTGTCTTTTTTATTTATTTTACGTTTTTTCATGAGAACATGGAAGGAAACTTGCGATTGAAATATAAATGTGATGCCTGGCCTCTTCTATTCTACTAATATTATTAATAGTGATATTAAGTAGCTCGCTTTCGTGAAACTTCCACGCGAGTCTTTTAAGGGTTCTATTATCTTTCGCATCGACTAGAATGGCATCGCATCTTTCTCTTGAATGGCATGGCCGACAGCAGGATTATAGTTTGCAGATGAGTGCCTCACTTTTTGTATTAATTAGGGTCAGCGTGCCTTCTCTCAGGTGCACCTGTCTCACCTGTGCAATGGAAAGTCTTTAATAGGAAACTGCATCACTTTTGAGTGTTCTCCTTTCATCTGCTTTGCATAGATATTTACTACATCTAAGCTAAGCTGTTCCCTAGTGTTGTTGAGTTTTAGAAGGACCGTGGATGAATGCGATGACACACCTTCCAAGGAGAAAATAATGGAGAGGAAACGCATGGGGAATGACAATAAGACGAGATGTAAAAATCTTTAGAAAAGCTATCCTTCTGAAAAGGAATATTGAGAAGTTGTTCAAGTACATTAAAAGTTTCCCTTACTGTATTTTCCACATCAGTACTTTTCGTAAGAGATAAGAGATTGGAAACCCGAAAAATTTTATGAAATCATAACGAGAAAGCCGGGGTATGCGTTGCAGGAACTCACTAACAATTTAAAACTGGATGAACAGGTTTTCCCTAACTGACTAAATATATTTATTCTATACTGATTCAGCAAATAATATGATAAAATATTATCATGATCCCTCACCCTATGGTACGAGATAGAAATTTTTATATTAGCGCATATTTCTGAGTGACAGAGTCGTATGGATTTCTAAGCCGCCGAGCAACCTCTTCCGCGCGAACACTTCGCGGAAATGAGGGAAACACAAGCACATTCCCGCCCTGTAACAATTTCCCTAATTATGAATTTGATATTCATCAGATTTGCTCAACCAAATAATAAAAAAATAATTATTTCAATTAACATTACAATAACGCAGTGGACTCCATCTTCCGTGATGTTTCCTGTGGGGTTGTGTGGGCTTCGTTTGCCAAGGGTGCTACGCTCAATCATACTTACAATGGTCTACTCAAGAAAACATTTTCCTCCTTTCAAAGATCGTCTAAATTTTGTTGCTTGTACAATCCTTAACCAGAATCATCTATTTCATCATTTCATAAGAACATCTATTTCGCATGAGACCTACGGGGGGTATTGCTAGCAGAAAGTTGGCAGGTAGTTTTTAGAATGTACCACTACATGAAGATAAATGTCTGAGAAAAAAGCAGTGTACAAGAAGGGTTCTTATCTTCTGATGGAGGTAACTATTAAAATAAACTAGGGTAAATATTACTAAATCAAATGAGTATGTGCGGATCTAGATAAGTTTTTAAGTCCCGAGAATAGGAAAAAAGGGTCAGGGTGAGGAATGAATTGGCCACGAAAGAATTTGGATTGGGTGCACAGTTAGTTATAGATTGTGAAATAATAATAGCGTATGAAATATGCATGCTGTGCAAGTTTGGTCATGTGGCTAGAATGGATGAAAGACATTACCAAATAGAGCTCTCCTATCTATGAGGGAACGAGAGTTCAAATGATTTCGGAGAGATACAAGGTGTGATCAAAAAAATATAGGACTGATTTTAATCTGCACAAACCATCCAACGAATCGAAACGAGACACAGTGCGTAAACTAGCGACACATTTGACGACTAAAACGAGAGGTGTATTGTTTGTTTACGTCGAGACGTTACGCAGCAGCTGCGGCAACCGTGTCTCGTCGCCGCGTGCAACGGCAGCAATGAAGGAGCAAGAGGAACAGCGTGTGTGCGTGATATTTAGTATCGAAATTGACAAAAGTGCTACGGAGACATTTGGAATGATTCAGCAAGCCTTTTTAATTGAAGCTATGAGTCGAAGGCAGTGTTTTGAGGGGTACAGTCGTTTAAAATTGGGCAGAACCTCAACAGATGATTATTCGTGAACGGGGTGGGGCGGCCTTCCACTTCGACGGACCCAAAACATGTCAATTTGGTGAACGATTTGGTGCGAGCAAATCGCCGTTTAACTGTTAGGGAGATAGTCGAGAACATGAACATCGGTTTTGTCGCCTGTCAGACAATGTTGACAGACATTTTGGGCATGATGCGCGTCAAATCAAAATTTATCCCGCGGGTGCTGTCTGATGAACAGAGACAAAAACGTGTGGACATTTGTCAGGAAATCCTGGACTGAGCCAATACCGGTCCAGAGTTTCTTAAAACCATCGTATTCGGTGACGATACCTGGGTTTACAGCTATAATGTTGAGAAAAAGGCCCAGTCTTCTAAGTGGCAAGGTCCTCAAACTCCTCGGCCAAAGAAAGCTCGCATGTCCAGATCCAATGTGGGAGCATGCTGGTGTGTTTCTTCGATAGCCAAGAGCTGTTTCATTCGGAATTCGTCCCTCAAGGTCAAACAGTTATCAAAGATTTCTACTTAAAGGATATGAAGAGGCTGAGGGCCGCAGTGAGCCGAAAGAGGCCGGACATGTGGAGAAACAATCCATGGCGTTTCCACCACGATAACGTGCCGGCTCACACGACGCTGATCGTGACAGGGTTTTTCGCCAGAACCGGAACTTCCGCGATCCCACAGCTACCCTACTCTCCAGACGTGGCTCCATCAGACGTTAAAGTTAAAATAAACCTTGAAAGGGCGCCGATTCGACTCTATTGCGGACATTAAAACTAATTGTACGGCGGACCTGAAGAGGATCCCTAAGGCGGCTTACCAGGCAGGGTTCGAGAGCTGGAGGAGACGTTGGCAAAGGTGTCGTCAGCCAAGGCATGTACATTGAGGACGACAAGTTCGATCAAGTTGTATTCGTCGAAATAAACAAGTTATAAAGTCAGTCCTGTCTTTTTTTGATCACACCTTGTATAAGCAAGGAGACGAAAGGTTTAAGACCGCGTAAGTCATGGTCAGATGAATGTTAATGTGTACGAGTGTTGGAGAGACTCTTACAAGACACGAGACATATATAACACGAGTGCCAGCGGCGACGTATTAGGCAGACGCACAATACAGGTGCTACACACACGCATGTCGCAGGGGCGTACGTAGAGGAAGGGCGAGACATGCAGCAAGTGAAATGGAAGTGGGTTTCCCAAACTTCGCAGTCTGAGACATGTACATCTTTTGGATAAGTCGCTTATCTCCCCAGTCCACTCCGAACTTTTACAAAATGTTCATACGTTGATATCATTTCGCTGTGCTAAACGTCTTTTCAATATCCACGAGGCATAAAAATTCAGCCTGGTTGTCCCCAACTACTGGTGGATGCCATATAAATGCTCTCCTATGGCGCTTACCCATATACTTTAAAAAATAACATGATGTATTCTGTTTTCTGATCGTTAGAGCATTAAGACAATTAGAAATTGTGTAGATCAGGCTTTAGAAACGGCCTGAAATTTCATACGACCACGTTCAACGCAGGCTCTGGTTCTAACCTCTGCGCTCGGTAATTATTCCAGGATAATAGTTTTTATGGCAGTCACTTGCGAGATTTCCTCCGCCATGTACGCCATTTTCTCACATGGTGTATCTAGGAATTCCTTCACTGTAATTTACTGAATCTCATTATTAGATTATATTTTCCATATTTATATCTAATATGATAACATCCAAGGTATTGGCTAGGTTATTCGGGAGAGCAGAGTTGCTTTAACGACCAGAAATCAACAGATCAACATTAAGTTATGAAAATATTTGTGCCTACCGTAGCGTTTATATCTTTCAAACGACGGTGGAACTAATTTTTAGCCCTCAACACGGCGGTGCTAGATATCTTAACCTGATAGAGGTTTCGAAAAACCATCGCTTTTCTGTGTTTTTCATTGTGGAAAATGCTGTAGAAGTGATGATATTAACTGCCAAATGAAACAGCCGTCATAGTTTTCAGCACTAATAAAAACATTACTCGCCTCCGCCTGCAAATCTAGGGATCTCTACTTCCCCAGTATACATCCCACGAGTATACATCCCACTGGCGTACGTCTAAGAGACAAATCTGCGTAATCAGAGACTTTTTGAGCCCGGTGCGTCGCAAGCGATTCGGCGCCGCGTGTGTTTTCCCGAGGCTGTCTGAGCTTGGTACGATGGCGCACCCCGCATAGCCTCCCTCGTATTTCCCTCCCGACCTCCATCAATGTATCACAGATGATGCGCACTCGAGCTCATGATGCTTCCGATAATCTGCTGATATCGTCATCGTTTCGGCGCAGGTCGATAAAATTTCCAGTCATCATGCTGCGCTCGCAATTAGGGTGGCGCTCGGTTTATCACCGGATATCGCCTTGTGTGTATACACACACACACACACATGCCGTTCTCGGAGAGGGAGTGGCAAATCACTCTTAATCATCCCGCACCCTCCTTGTCCCGCCTAATTCCCCGCCCGCCCCCCTTTGCTCCCCCACCCCCGTCGGCAAGGGGATCTCTCCCCCTCCGGTCTCTTTGTCTTCACCACGACCTTTCGAGACTCCTCCCTCCTCTTTCGTTCCCCCCTCGCACCAGATGGGCCCTGAAAACACGCCCTCACCCCCTTCCATACGGCCCAGAGGGGCACGGGGGAGGTGCGGACGGGGGAGATCCCCGACGGCCAGCCTCCACAACAACAATGGCCTATTCCCAACCTTTGTTGGAATTTCCCCAGACGTATTAAGGTAGCCCGTAAATTCGGATTCGATTCGCGGATTTTCGACCCCGCTTCCTCCTCCACCCCCCTTCCCTCGGAGGTGGAAGGGCAGCGCTCTGCTCCTTCGGTCCTTTGTCCTCGTCGGCACTTTCTTTTGATCCCTCCAGTTTTAATCTGGCGGACGTTATGTCTCGACGGTGGCTGCGATGTGATTTTTTTAAAAAAGGCGTAAACAGGAGTCCTTTAAAAAAGTACCACCGCCTCCCCCTTCGATCTCCTGTAGAGACTTGGCTTTCTTCTTTTTTCTATGCGAAACGTTCTCGCGGCTGTGCACACAGCGTGCCCTCGGAGTTGGGGGGAGGCGACTTCCTGGGCCTGGAGATGTCAGCGCCCGCTCCTGCTGCTTGGGGACTTCAACGCACGGGTCTATCTTGCAATGTGCTGCTCTAGGTCCGGGTGGGCCGCGGAGGGAAGTATATAGAGCACGGGTGGTTGGGTGCTGCCCCTCGCCGGGTGGAGAGTTCGCCCCTGGGAATCGTGTGCGTCGTGATGCCAGGGGCTCCCGGGCGAGCGGATGGACTCCCTCTAGCTGAACCCCTCGGATGCTTTCTTTATGCTCAGACGTATCGAAATTAGGAAGATGCTATGTTGTCAATGTCTCTAAAACGCAGATTAAATTGATAACGCTGGTGTGTACCTACACCTGGCAGAGACCATACGCAAAGAATTCCGGGGACGAATTGCATACGGAAGTATGTATATTAGTTGAAACGAGTCCTGGCATTTTAGGCAATGGAAGAGTACTACTTTCAAATTCGTGGAGAAAAACTATCACCATTGGTCGAGCAATAATGCACCGAAGAATACAAACTTCATGCCTTGAAATAATTAATAATTCTATCATGTTAACCAATAATAAAGCAAAATTCAACTACGTGAGGAAAAATAATTAAATATATGGACACGTTATAAAGGTGGTGAGAGGCGTTAGCAAGAATTAGCAATCGAAGTTCTTCAAAAATGAAAGAAGGAAAAAGGAAGCCTGTTGAGAAGTTGCAGAGTGATGGCGCTATCAATTACCTAGAGCACATGAGCCTCAGCTGTTTCTCTCTCCTCTAACATTCTCGGGAAAAATAGCATCTTTTACTCATTCGCGCTGTTCTATTGGTTGCTTCTTTAAACCAATATCGCTTCCCTGAGCTGCATACGAGCGAAATGTTACATTAAGCCTACCTCGAGAGAATCCCGAATGCTAGCTGCATATTCCAATTCAGGGCAAGGGACCAAGGCCATTGGTTAGTAGCCAAGATTTCTACTCACTGGACGTCCATTTGAACTAACCACAAATAAACATTCAGTGAATGTCATCAGCCATTTCTTATCTATTGCACTACAAATGCTCAGGATTTGTGGAGAAATTCAATGTACTTGATATTTAACCTCACTTACCGGGGGGGGAGGTTAATCAAGGGAGTGACACTCCCAGTATTAGGAGTGAAATTTTTACTATTTTTGAATAGTCCCGAATAATACCAAAATGTACGGATGAAAGAAGTTGAGGAGGGCTCTATTTTGAGATCATTTATTTCAATCTTCCTTTTAGTCAAATTTTCTTTCCTTAAATCACTACTTGTGCGTGATTTACCACCCCAGGCCGAATTCTTTTACCATGGTTTGTGGATAAAGTTGTGAATATTTATATAGATACAAAATAAACTTTGTCCATTTTGATACACATGAATTACGCCATAGAGAAATGACGTCCTTTACCTAATCATTTATTCTTGCTGTTTTCCTTCATTGGAAATGAGAATGTTTTCATCAACTATTCACAAAAATGTCTAAATTTACATTTCTCCTTTTTATAAAAGAGTAAATGGGTTTAGACTGAACCAAAAAGACTTTGAGGTGGACAAAATTAGTTATAGCTGCTCGATAATTTATCTTTAACCAAAAGTCATGGCGTAGTAAACAATTTGAGCTTTCACTGAATTGCCGAAAGGTAAGTAAATAGCCCCACATCTTACTCAAACACTCTTCAAGTCACCAAAATGGAATGTGGCAGGGGGTGTTAGCTCGCCACCAATTCGTCATTGGTAGTTAGCGATATCCTATATGATCAATTCGATCTACTATTTTTGGTCTTAGTGACGCGCACGAGGGAGAAGTAGTGATCCTTGCGTAAATCGACCAGTTCTAAGGTCTAAGCCTCCTCGAACCGATCACTAAGGTTTTTCCTGCAGTGTAATTTTACGCCCGGACTGGGTACACTCTCTCTTGTTTCTGCGTTACGGTTAATGATATTCGGATGACTAAGAATAATTTTATTGGTTCATGGCATTAGTCCCAGTGTCTCCAGTGAGGTATCCGATCTCGCCTTGCGCTACCGTTTGTGGGCGATATCTTGTGACTGTTTTCTTACTAGAACTTATTTGTTTTCCTGCCGTTGAATAGGGGTCCAAAATTCATGAGATTTTGATTTTTCGTGAATCCTTCACCACAAGGCTGGTGAAAGTCACACATTATCAGGGTAATAAGGGGGCAGTTCCTTTCCCTGTGCAGGTTGTGGTTTCCCTTATGGATGACATCTGATCATACCAAAAAAATCACGCATCTCGGGCAGATCTAAAGTTGCATATGTCTGGGAAACGAACCCGGGCACTTAGGTCAGCTTTCCTGCGCCCTAACCCCTGATCTGCAGCTTTTTCGCATTCCGGGAGTTGCTGTGAGTCTGGTTCAGTGCCTCCGGGTTATTTTTCCGGACGCAATTCTGGAAATCCGGCTGTTTTCCTTTGTCGCCTTCTTCTCATATGCTCATTCTCTTCATCGCATATGACATTAAAGAACCGATCAAATTTCCCGATTTTCCCTGGAAGTTTATACACGATGCATACGGAGTTTTAAAATTTGCATATTTAGGTTTATGGGTCATTTCTATAGTGTGTATTCGGGGATAACCAATTAGTAAATAAAGCCAAATATCGTCGCTAACTATGCTCGCATTGGTCTAATGCATCATCGAAAACTGCTGAACCCCTAATGCTACCCTACTGACTGCGACTGCAGCACTACTCGTATTATCCGCAGCTACCCTCATTAATCACCTAGCCGCACACACTTTCATTCCCACTTCAATCTATTTCTGCGTTAACCATAACTTTTTATCAGCAGATTTTATTATTAAAAAGAACGGGTGAAAATGGAAAACTCTGTCTTACTCCTTACCCGTCCCAGGTACTTCTCCACCAATATTATTTGTATTCATCAGATTCATACTTCCGATGAGTCACTTAGTACTCCATCTTACTCCGATATTCCGAAACACAGCGTTATATATATATATATATATATATATATATATATATATATATATATATATATATTTATATATATATATAATTATTTAATTTTATAATTATTTCTCTTGGAGACCAAGAAAGAGTTTTACATAGGAAGGGCTGAACCTGCATCCCATGGCACAACCCTTGATCTGCAAGTAGAATTTATTGTATAGCTGCAATTCGAATCGTACCAATCGCACCGTCTCGTATCACACCAAACGCTCCATTACTTATTCCCTTTCCATAAATCAAAGAGGACAAATAATCTGTAATCATCCCCACTACCTGGATAAACTGTTCTAAAACCTACACCATTCCCTCCTCCAACGAGGACATTCTAAGCCTCTCCTAAACATAATAATTTGAAGACATGCTTATAATCCCAAACCTTCCTCCTCCGCAGAAACCCATCCCTTTTCAATTTATTACGACGTAATTCCCAGGCCTAGAGTCTTGGCGATCAATCCTAAAAAACCTCTCCCCTATCCTAAAGAACCACGACTTTACCATCGACTCCTTTCCCCAATGTCCCTCCTTTACTTTCAAGAACACCCGACCCCCAACTTTTCAACTTATCAGATCTCCTCATATCAACCAATCCACTCCTTTAATCCCCGCCCCATCCCAAAGCCACTCCCGAGTCCTGCAATAACCCTACATTCAAAACGTCCTATTTTAAAAACCCGAACCCAACCTGCTATTTAGCTCTGTCCCACCTGTTTCCTACTCCTCGTGCACCAGCAATGTAATCTCCCTTTTGAAGTGCCAACTATGCCCTGCCTTCGATATTCGGCAGTGCACCACACTTTTATGCATAGGAGACAGGGCAGTGTATTAGGATCAATAACCAACGTGTTTCATGCAACCATTTTTCCCTGACTGGGATGCTTCCAATCCCAAAGCACGCCTCCAAACGCAACACTTCCTTTGATGAATGCTATTGAGTCTCCAGTTTAGCATCCCTCCGTCCCTCCAATCAAACTCAAAACAATAGAACAGGCGTATATCTGGCTCCTCGACTCCTGGAATGAGCCAGGGATCAATATTAAGCACTAATTAACCCCACCCCCAGATATATTCACCTCCGCTCCCAAAACTTTCCATATTTAACCCACATTTCCAAACCTTCCCCTCCCAACTCTTTACTCGCCTTCCCCTTCCAGCCAGCGACCTACACCTGTCCTATTAAAACTGTCCACCCATTCCCTTATTTCCCAAGAGAATGGTAATTCGCCCACAGGAAATTCGGAATACGCGTTTCATTTGGGTATGTCTCACTGTGTTTTTTTCGCTAGCACCAATACGCTTAATAGAGGGGAGAATGTTGGGAAAACGAGGTAAGAGCAGGAACAGGATATTGATGCTGGACGGGATGAAAGAAGGAAGGAAGTAAGAGCACTCAGAAATGAAGAGGGGACCTGGTGTAGAGTACGTGGCTGGATCGTGTTTTGTTAGGAGTCACGCTCGATTCCTAACTCTCTCTCCATCCGCGGACACCGAATTTGCAACAACACAGCCACTCTCAACAAATACCTTGACAATCTACATCTTGCACTCCTCAAACGCAGTTATCCAGAAAAGTCCCTGCAAAATAAAATCCACCGCTCCACCCGACCACTCACTCCACACATAAACAAGTCCATATCTGACGCAGGACTCAACCTTTGCACCACCTATTACCCCGGATCACACAGACTGAAAACCCTCCTTAAAGAACTGTTTCCAATTTTACTGACAATGACGCGACATCATCCTTACTACCTCAATGCCCATCTATCGCGTACAGACGACCCGCCAATCTCAAAAACCTTCTGAGATCCACCAACCCTTTGGCGCCCCCCATGAAAAAATTCCTAATATTTCCTCTACTTGCAACCGCCCCCGATGTAAAACCTCTCTTCTTATTAGGTGTACTCCCCCCTCCCTACATCCCCTCATTGCCCCCTCACCTCGTTCCCACGCTATTTGCCTCCCAAAAAACATTATTTATCTTTTGCCATGCAAACATTACACTTCCTTTTACATAGGCGAATGCATTACCCCCTTTATCCATTAGAATGAATAATCATCGATACTCCTCCAAATCTGCCTCACTCTCT
This sequence comes from Hetaerina americana, assembly GCF_022747635.1. Taxonomy (NCBI): domain Eukaryota; kingdom Metazoa; phylum Arthropoda; class Insecta; order Odonata; family Calopterygidae; genus Hetaerina; species Hetaerina americana. The sequence goes on along the minus strand of NW_027287205.1, from coordinate 91,553,995 downwards.
TTTCTTCGTATACCTTCACACGCCAATTCCCAAAACCTTTCATTCGACCGGTGCTTTGCTCTTAGCATCCTAGAATCCCTACCCGATTCAGCCACCAATATAAAGGTGAGAACTCGTGAATCCGAGAATTTATTAGCTTTCCAATCTTTCAAAATTCCCACCCTTAACCGCCATCTTTAATTTCCCTCCCAACATTCCCTACGCCACACCTCCCCTCCCCGCTCATACCCCTTTCCTCTCTCCAGCATATTTTCAGTCTCACTTGAATGAAGACTCGCAGAAGGCCAAAGGCTCAAACAAATTACCGAGTGAGTGTCCTTTTAAATGTTCCTATATATATAACACTTTTTGAAAGTCTTACGGACGTGAATAATAATATATAACACTTAGCACTAGTGGACACAGACAAAAACACACAGAAAAGAGACTCACTATTTTTCGAATTTTAGGTGGTCGTGACCACCTTTATCAAGGAAGAGAGGGGCAGAACTCAGTTCGGAACTCGTACCTGAGCAGTCTGAGACATGTATAGGTTGCGGATTAGCCTCCTTTCCCTCCATTCTATTCCTATTTTCTGCTTTATACTCATTAGTTTTTCCCAATTCACTCTATCAAACGGTTTTTCGAAATCTACGAAACAGACAAATACCTCCTGGTTGTGTTCTATATTCCTCTCGATTAATAATCTCATTACTGTGATGGCATCACGCGTACCTCTCCCCTTCCTAAACCCAAACTTATCATACCCTAACTGAACATTTCCTCTACTCTCTATCCTTTTTTTATGATCCTGAGAACAACTTTGGCTGCGTGGGATATCAAACTTATTCTCCTTTAGTCATCATATGATGTATCCTTTACCTTTTTCGGAATAGGAACTAAAACTGATCTCACAAAATCTTCCAGGTAGATTCCTTTCTCATAAATACTACAAATCAGCCCATATAGCCTCTTCCTCCCACATTTTCCTAAACATTTCAATAGTTCCGCGGAAATGTTATCCACCACCATGGCCTAAATTAGTTCCATCACCCATAATGCCCTTCCTATCTCATCATCGAGAATGCCTGGACCTAAGCTATCTTCCTCTACGTCATGTTCCTTTTCAGTGTCTAACTTTGTTGGTCGAAGTTCTTTACTATACAGTTCTTCTATATACTCCTTCCATCTCTCTTGGATCTTTCCTGTGTCAACTATCACCTTACCCGCCTTATCACTAACTGTTAGCATAAATCTCCCTTTCTTACTTCCCGATAAAGAGTTTAATTTTGCTGTACAGCGCACCAATTTTACTCTTCCTCTGCAGACTTTCCATATCCTCGCCCTGCGTCCTCCATTATGCTTCTTTTGCTTTATTTGTTGCCCACCTCAATTTATTGTTCAATTCTTTGTACTTCATTTTGCCTAATTCTGTATTTATATTCTTCCATTTTCGCCGCTCATCCATCTTTGTAATCATCTCATCCGTGATCCATGGTTTCCTAGTTCTTTTAGCGTTAAGGGTTCCAATAGTGTCTTTTGCGGCTTTAGACAACCCTTTCTTGATCATTTCCCATTTTTCTTCGATAGTACTTAGCTCTTTACCATCCTCCATGATTTCCTCTACCGCCTGTTGGTACTCCTTCTTTTTCAAACCATGTTATGCTTCTACATTCCATTTTCTAACTCGCCGCCCCTGCCTTATCTTTTTGAAACGGACGCTACATTTCATAACAACTAAATTTTGGTCAGAGTCCGCATCCGCTCCCGGGAAGCTGTGTGAATTTATCACACTGTTTCTAAACCTGTTTCTAAACCTGTTTCTAACCAGAATATAATCTAGCTGATACCTTTCTGAGTCACCTGGCATTTTCCATGTATACCTGCGTCTTTTGTGGTGTTTAAACCAAATGTAGGTGACGACTAACCCCTGTCTCCTGCAGACCTCAACTGATTTCTCCCCGCGGTCATTCCTCGTGCCTAAGCCGTAGTCCCCGACCTCATCACCATCTTTTCCTTCGCCTACCGTTGCATTCCATGCCCCCGTCACTATCAAATGTTTCCCCGCAGGAACACACGCGATTATATCTTCTAATTGATCGTATATCCTATCGATCTCTTCCTCCGTATGGTTGCTCGGTGGGATGTATACATTAATATATATACCTTGAATCTGTGGTTCTTGCATGCGGTTTTTTTTTCCTTTCTAAATTACGGGTGGTATCCTAACACCCCCCGCCACACGCCCTTTCGGTGGCTTGCGGGGTATTAAGTAGATGTAGATGTAGAATAATAGCCAAGTTATTCGGTTTTGCTTTTATCTCTACTAGGAATATTGTATCCGTTACCTGTTCTATGTTGACTACGCTTCTCCCTACCTCTTCATTTAATACTATGGCAAACCCTCGTTGGCTCTCGACCCCACCGCTGTATATTATTCTATACTTATCACTCCAGTAATCCCCGCTATCTTTCCATCTCACCTCGCATAGACCTAAAATATCTATATTTCCCCTTTCCATCTCTCGTTTAATATTCTCCAGTTTCCCTGTCCTCATCATTGTCCTAACATTCCATGTTCCTATTCTCACTAATGTGGCCTTCTTCTTCTGCATCTTCTGTCCTGCTGCTGCCGGTTTTCCGTTGGAAAGGTTTTGTGGGATGACGACCGCGGAAGCCTTTGTTGCGTTATGTATAGTACTCATGTCTCTCCCTTATTTCGAGTAGAGCGTAGGACTACTGACCGGAAGGTACCGGGCTCGATTCTTGGGCAGGTCTCTGGGCACCTGGAACTCCACCCAAGCTATGTTTAAATATTCTATATTTTTAAATGCATTTATCGAATGCTATTTTTTATTTTGCTGTTAGACTCTTTCCTTTTGTGTTGATTCATAGAAAAAGTCAACGAGCATTTTGAGAAAATCTGATTTGGGGTTTTACTGTCAATCATAAGAAATATATTATGTGGCATAGCATTTCAAATGAGCAGCTTCGAAACTCTTCGCTTAACATTCATTTTTATTTTCAACTACCGAGTCACTAATGGCACCTGCAATTTATTTTTTGGGGAAACCAAATTATGAGCGCTAGTATACTGAGATCTATGCATTTTCCCAAATGCTTTGATGCTCTTAAATCCTACGCGTCGACCACTTTCTGCATGGAAAAATTATATCTTTAGGCCATGCGTTATTGGCGGAAGCATCCGAAACCGTGTCGCCATCTAATGATCTAATTATTGTCTTGGGACATTTAAAATGGGTTGCGTCCTGAACGTTGGCCATCCCTGAAAGGATTCCCTCCCCAGGGCTGAAAACCCTGATTTCTGACGGAGTCCCAGTATTTTCCATTGTCTTTACGGGATATGCATTGTGTCGTGTTAAAAGAGGAGAGTCCGGCGAGAAACGAATAATGGATGCCCGGCTACGTCTCGCCCGGCGACCCCCTCTTCGGGGCCCTAGCGTGCTTGGGGGAGGATGATTCTTCACTTCCTTCCTTTCCCACCCCACCCCCCCTCGCAGTGCCTGTTTACGCAATCCCTCGCGGGGAGCACAAGCCTTCACGCCTCCATCCCCTATTTCTCACGAAGGGACGGACGCCCACCGCATACGCAGGGGTGGCCTCCCCCTCCTCTTCCCCGGAGAGTGGCCTTCCCCTCCGTCATTCCGGAAATCACGCGCAGTGACATTTAAAGCGCTGTTTTGTGCCCTTTTCACTTTTCCCCGAGATAAAAAAGGAAAACGGGAACGGGGTAATTTCCTTCGTCTTTAGAGCCTTTCGGTGTCCTCGTCCCAGCAGCGGTTCCGTCTCCCACCCTCCTCCTTCGCGGCCTCCCCGCCCCGGCACTGCCTACTCAGGGTGGGATGAACCCCTTGCTCGTCCCGGCAGCCCAGTAACCCCAACCCCCCCGCCCTCGCCTTCTTCCGCCCTCCGGTGAGAGACACCTCTCTCTCCCGCCTGGCATTTCCACACCAGCCGATAATCGCCAAACTAAGATTTTCGTTCTTATTTGTTTCACAGAGCGTAGCCGATGATGAAGGTGGATGCAAGGATCACGCGTGACGCATGATGGAATTTGAAACATTTGCTTTCACCTCGTGAAATTATTGGACTCAATAGCATGATTAACCAAGGTGTCGAAATCTAGGTTGAGCTAGTTTCCGAAGTCTAGGTCGAATCCTGCTCTGGTGTGTTCCCTTGTATTCCACCGAGTGGCGCCAAAAACCAGTGTTTCCGCCTAGATTAGCGCCAACATTAAAATTTCGAAACAGCAACAACGTCCGTTTATGCACTACTTAAAAAACCGAAAGAGCCGTACATTTTAAATTGTTCACAGGTAATTGCAGACCGATTGGAGGCAATTGCCTGACATCTATTTATAAATTTAACCTCTTTTAATCTTGTTACGGGACGGCAAAATTCACTCCTTTCACGCGAGTGTTCTAAACAAGGCATGAGATTTATTCTCCCGTGAGTGAAAGTGGCGACACATATAAATAGATAAATGTCGCCAATTACACTCAAAAAGCATGGTTTTATGTAGAAATCATGCTGTTAAAATATAAACACATTACAAAATAATATTTTCGTCTTTATGATGACTTTGGGAATTGCAGTTGTATTTCTCGGAATGATGACTTGTAAATTCGAGTTTCGCAGTTTTGAAAAGAGCCAAAAGATGACGGGGAGGCTATTTCTCAAAGTTACGATGCCTCTTCAATCGGGCGGAAACTAATTGGTTGATTTACGAAAATTAATGATCGGTGGCCTCCCCGTATTTTAAAATATTAATGCAAAATTTAGTTGCTGTATTTGATGGACCCAGGAAACATTGTTCCAGAAGTCGTGGTTGTCTCCAGAGCTCCTGCAGTTCTAAGCCCCGCCTAACACATCCGGGTATTGAAACCCGACACCCAAAACATTGTTCATTGAACTACTCTTCCCAACCACAGACTTCCCGTCCCCTTAAAATGCCTCCCACAATGCCTCATTCGTTCCTCTGATTTTCATGCCCATCATTCTTCCCTTTTTCGGAAGTTATCTACACCGCTACCTCCTCATTTAACTTCACCTGTCAACCACCTTCTAAATAAACAATGACGTGTGCATCCACAACGCGCAAAAATAAGCTATGAATTAATCCGATCCAACTGCAGAACCTTTGAAGCACATGTTAGTGATCCCCAAAATGAAATTTTCGATTCATGATATTCGTATTAAAATTACACCTGTCGTGATAGGAATAGGTCTTTTGTGTCACTTAAAATCACTATGGAACTTGCATAGCATGCAAGAAAACCACTGACATGCACGTGCATATGATTTGTACGCAAATGCTGGAGAAGTTATTGAAGAGCCATGGGATGAACCGGAGATGGGAATGAGAGTGGGCGGGGAATTCATGAAATCAGTAAGGGTGCCTGATGACCTATCTTTAGTTTATCAGTCAGCCAAGGATTTGCAACCATCGCTGAATGAATTTGAAATTCAGGGTGATAGGTGAGATGAATGTAAATAAAAGAAGGTTATATTGTTTTTGAGATAGAGGAAGGCAAAGTTAAACATTAAAATAGGAGGGCAAATACTAGATTGGGTGGAACAATTTACGTATCTTGGAAGTGTTTTGGACCAACACGGCCAAATTAATAGGGACGTAATGATAACAATTGCACTGAAGAAAGAAGCTTTTGCGAGGAGGAGTGGATGACAGGGACGTTGAGTGTAAACAAATGAGGAAGTCCTCGGTATGGTGGGGAGGAGAGGGGTTTGTTGAGGGAAATCCAAAAGAGGCAGTAAATTAGATGAATGCAAAGCGTATCGATCGGCAGTGGGATGTTGAAGAGTGTAATAGAGGGGAGAATTTTATGCAATCGAGGAAGGGGCAGGAATAGGATAGGGATGTTGGATGGGATGAAGAGGGAAGGATGTACACGGAGATGGAGAGGGGTTGATTTGAACGTCGGATATCAGGTCATCTTTTGTAAGCAGAGACAGGGGAATTGTCGCTGTGCCATTTGGCAGCTTGCGTCTGATGGAAAAACCTTTCTTAAATGGTAGATGACCTAAGGTTGTAATGCAATATGGACTGTTAGTCCTATAATTAGGGTATTATGTTTCTTTCACATTGTAACTTCGGCAAATATAATTGCATAGAAACCGTAGCAAAGATGTTTAGCGTTCATGAACGGTTTACGCTAAGATACATAACTTTTAATCTTGCTTTAGAAAAACAATTTCAATTATTCAATATTCTATCAATAATATATTCCCAAATCTATATATTGTTTGCGTAGGCGCTGTCACTTAAAATGAGAATGATCTCGCTCACCTCTTTGCTATCTCCACGCCACTTCTTCCTTCACCCAACAACCTACTCAAGTTTATCGCCTCTTGATAATGCCAACCTCGCGTCTTTCCGCCCATCCCCACTTCCTCTCGCTACCCTGCTCACTTCCTCCACTCACATCATATTCCTCTTCAGCATTCCATGTATCACTCCCGCCTTCACTTCCCTTGACTTCTGTGATTTTCCCCTTTCGCGAATTTCTCCCTTACCACCTTGCCACTCTGTCTGTCTACCTCTCCGTCCAGTTAGCTTTCTCCATTCGCCTCCCTACACCCACCTGCACACCACCCCTCGCCATCCCGCCTCACCCCACCCGACCCCCGCACCCACCCTTACGCATCGCTGTCGTTAACGAGCAGAACCCGAGCATAATAAGGGAAGCGAGTGTAATTATTAAAGAGGATTGATTTCCGTGGCGTAATGCGAGTTAATAAAGCGATTTCCGAGCGATAAATATTTGAACCACAAATACCATTTTGAAAGGAGATGGAAATAATTCCTTGATGTCGCAACGTCTTTCATAGAACATACAGAATACTCGTGCTGTAGGCTGACAACGCAGTGGTGAACAGTGAACTTACAGTCAAACAATGCAAAATTGCATTTCCTCAGGGCCTAGACGCAGCATAGAAACGGAACGAATGGGAGCATTTGTTTACTCTTGAATGATGCTTAGTGATGAGTTTTTGGAAAAGTGTTGGTTCTACCGAAACTGTTTATAGCATTTTTTACGTCCAAATCTACATATTATTCCGTAAGGACGTGCGTCGGGTGGTTTCAAACCAGAATGTCGAATCTAGAAACGACTACTATAATAGGCTTCGGGGTGAGGGGTCAGTCTTACTCTAAATCTCTCTTGGATTAAATTTATGTATGAGATGCATACGTGTTCGTTGGAAGGGTTATTGCATAAACATATACAACACTATGGGTAGAGTTTACATATACGTGTTGATTTTGCGTGTAATTTTGTTCTCTTTTACCGGTGTCAATCTAACACCCACCACCACACACCCTTGTGGAGGCTTGCCGAGTGTTCTGTAGATGGAAAATAGGCCCAACAAAATTTGCCTGCATTCAGGGTAAATTTGAAATATTTAATGAGATGGCAACATAGGGGTTAAACCATCTCAATTCTAGACTTAAATTGCAGTTCGCGGCTAGTACTTGGGGTTCTCTCATGGTGCTCGTGAAATCAGTTATATCACAATAGATAAAACAATCTTCCCTTTGGCAAAAGGGGTGGAGGCATTGCTGAGTGCATTGGCAATTGAGTGCAATAGCCGCGGGATGAGAATCAATATTAATAAAACAAAGGTTATCCGATTTTCTAGAAAGAAAAAGGCTATACATAAGTTAGAATAGGAACGTGGAATGTTAGGACAATGATGAGGACAGGGAAATTGGAGAATGTTAAGCGAGAGATGGAAAGGGGAAATATAGATATTTTAGGTCTATGCGAGGTGAGATGGAAAGATAGCGGGGATTACTGGAGTGATAAGTATAGAATAATATACAGCGGTGGGGTCGAGAGCCAAAGAGGGGTTGCCATTGCATTAAATAAAGAGGTAGGAAGAAGCGTAGTCAACATAGAGCAGGTAACGGATACAATATTCCTAGTAGAGATAAGAGCAGAACCGACGAACATGGTTATTATTCAGGTATACATGCCCCCGAGCAATCATAAGGAAGAAGAGGTCGATAGGATACACGATCAGTTAGAGGACATAATTGCGTGTGTTCCTGAAGGGAAACATTAGATGGTTAAGGAGGATTGGAATGCGACGGTAGGCGAAAAAAAAGATGGTGATAAGTTGAGGGACTACGGGAATGAGGAATGACCGCGGGAAGAAATCAGTTGAGATCTGAAGGAGACAGGGGTTAGTCGTCACCAACATTTGGTTTAGACATCACAAAAGACGCAGGTATACATGGAAAATGCAAGGTGACTCAGAGAGGTATCAGCTAGATTATATTCTGGTTAGAAACAGGTCTAGGAACAATGTGATAAATTCGCAAGGCTTCCTGGGAGTGGATGCGGACCACAATTTAGTTGTTATGAAATGTCGCGTCCGTTTCGAATAGATAAGACAGGGGCGGCGGGTTAGAAAATGGAATGTAGAAGCAATAAATGGTTTGAAAAGGAAGGAATACAAACAGGCGGTTGAGGAAATCATGGAGGATGGTAAAGACCTAAGTACTATCGAAGAAAAATGGGAAAGTTTCAAGAAAGGGTTGTCTAAAGCCGCAAAAGACACTAATGGAACCGTTTACGCGAAAAAGATTAGGAAACCATGGATCAGGGATGAGATGATTACAAAGATGGATGACCGGCGAAAATGGAAGAATGTAAATATAGAGTTAGGCAAAATGAAGTACAAAGAATTAAACAATAAATTGAGGCGGGCAGCAAATAAAGCAAAAGAAGCATGGTGGAGGACGCAGTGCGAGGATATGGAAAATATACAGAGGAAGGGTGAAATCGGTGCGCTGTACAGCAAAGTTAAATCGTTATCGGGAAGTAAGAAGGAAGATTTATGCTAACAGTTAGAGATAAGGCGGGTAAGGTAATAGTTGATGCAGGAAAGATCCAATAGAGATGGAAGGAGTATATAGAAGAACTGTAGGTTAAAGAACTCAGACCAACAAAGGTAGACATTGAAAAAGAAAATGACGTAGAGAAAGGTAGCCTAGGTCCAGGCATACTTGACAATGAGATAGAAAGGGCATTAAGGGAGATGAAACAAAATAAGGCCGTGGGGGTGGATAACATACCCGTGGAACTTTTTAAATGCTTAGGAAAATGTGGGAGGAAGAGGCTATATGGGCTGATCCGTAGTATTTATGAGGAGGGAATCTGGCCGGAAGACTTTGTGAGATCAGTTTTAGTTCCTATTCCGAAAAAGGTAAAGGCCACGTCATGTGAGGACTACAGGACAATAAGTTTGATATCGCACGCAGCTAAAGTTGTTCTCAGGATCCTAAACAAAAGGATAGAGAGTAGGGCAAATGATTACTTAGGGGATGATCAGTTTGGGTTTAGGAAGGGGAGAGGAACGCGTGATGCTATTGCAGTAATGATATTATTAATCGAGAGGAATATAGAACACAACCAGGAGGTATTTGCCTGTTTTGTAGATTTGGAAAAAGCGTTTGAAAGAGTGAATTGGGAAAAACTAATGAGTATATTGCAGAAAATAGGAATAGATTGGAGGGAAAGGAGGCTAATCCGCAACCTGTACATGTCTCAGACAGCGCAGGTGCGGGTGGGAAACGGGGACTCAGGATGGGCAGTGTTAGGAAGGGGTGTAAGGCAGGGTTGCCCATTATCACCGTTGCTGTTCAACCTGTATGCAGAAGAAATGATTAAAGAGGCATGGGAAGAACTCGAGGTAGAAATGAAAGTGGGCGGGGAATTCGTAAAATCAGTTAGGTTTGCTGATGACCAAGCTTTAGTTTGTCAGTCAGCCAAGGGGCTGCAAGCATTGCTGAGTGAATTGGAAATTCAGTGTGACAGGTATGGGATGAGAATCAATATTAATAAAACAAAGGTCATGCGATTTTCTAGAAAGAAAAAGGCTAAGCTTAACATTAAAATAGGAGGGCAAAAACTAGAGCAGTTAGTATAGTTTACATATCTCGGTAGTGTTTTGGACCAACACGGTCAAAGTAGTAGGGACGTAAGGAGAAGAATTGCGCTAGGCAAAGAGGCTTTCACAAGGAGGAGGGAGTTGATGACAGGGACTTTGAGTAAGGATGTTAAGAAAAGACTCGTAAAAACTTTGATATGGAGCGTAGCTATGTACGGTGCGGAAACGTGGTCATTGAAGCAGGAGGATAGACGTAGATTGGAGGATTATGAAATGTGGGTGTGGAGAAGAATGGAGAAGGTGAAATGGACAGAGAAGAAAACAAACGAGGAAGTACTTGGTATGGTGGGCGAAGAGAGGGGTTTGTTGGGAGCAATCCTATGGAGGCAGGAAAAGTCGATGAAGGGGGTCTTGACCGGCAGTGGGATGTTGAAGACTGAAAGGGAAGGAACAGGATATGGATGTTGGACGGGATGAAGGGAGGAAGAAAGTACTCAGAGATTAAGAGGGGCTTGATATAGAGTAGGATGATGGATTTTGTGTTTTGTTAGGAGTAATAAAATATTTGTTTGGTAGTCGTGTCCATCCAAAAACCTACCTTAACCGGTAGATTACCTTAAAAAAAAAATATATATATATATGTATATATATATATATATATATATATATATATAACACTTAATAATGTATAACAATGGAGTTCTGTCCCTCTCCTCCTTGATAAAGGTGGCAACGACCACCGAAAATTCGAAAAATAGTGAGTCTCTTTTTTTGTGTGTTTCTGTGTTTTTGTCTGTGTCCACTAGTGCTAAGTGTTATACATTATATATATATATATATATATATATATATATATATATATATATATATATATATATATACATATATATATATATATATATACATATATATATATATATATATATATATATATATATATATATATATATATATATATATATATATATATGTGTGTGTGTGTGTTTTTGTGTGTGTGTGTGTATGCACATTAAAGAAAGTCGTAAATCCTCTTATTGACACCATTAATAAGTCGGGAACGGTTCAACCGATTTTGATAATGTTTTGTTTTTCAATACGACTCATTCCAGGTTAACCATTATAATATGTTAAAAGTATCGTATCGTAAAATGTCGTGACGTATCGTCGATTTTAACGATATTTGGGTTTTTGGATTCATGTCAGGACAGAATAGCAGAATAACCATGTAAATATCGTTAAATTGTTGAATCGTAATATCGTCTCTTAAAATATCGTATCGTATCGTAATATCGTACCGTAAGGTATCTAATCGTATCGCTTCATCGAAGAAATTCCATCGTCGGAAGCATGGTGATTCGGTTCCTGGCGATTGGGATGTACGTTCTAGTGATGCTCTTCTTTTGCATCATGCGTCTTGGAATGAAAACTAAATTTGCTGCGATGTTCGTGGGAAAAGAAATTCCACAGCAGTGGCTGACCACAGCTTCTCATCACGGATAACATTTTGAAGTAGTTTTTGGGAATAGTAGTTCCTGGCCAGTGACCAAACCCCAAAGTGGAATCCTTCACCAGGTTACAGAGACTCTGCTAAGGATACCTGGGTTTATGAACACATTAAAAGTATCGTATAGCGAAATATCGTATTGTAGTGTTTCATTGAAGTACTTTTAGCTTCGGAAGTATGTCCACGCGGTCCTCCATTAAAATATCGTAAAATTATCGTATCGTAATATCTTATCGTAAAATATCGTATCGCATCGCTTCATCGAAGAAATTTTAACTTCGGAAGAATGATGACGCGCTTTCCGTCATTTGGGACACGGAAATGGCTGAAGCACCTATTTCTGCCTCTCCAAGTCAGGTACGCACATTATTTGCCATCATCCTTTCGACATGCTTCCCATCCAATCCACGTGACCTGTGGAACAAATACAAGGACAACATTTCAGAAGAAATTTTACATCGAATTCGTTTAAGTTCAAGAAATCTTGGTATGGAGGAATATGAGGAGAAAAATAACCAGGCTTTGCTGTTGATTGAACACGAGTGTTACCTCATGAGCGGCATTTTATTATTGAAGTAAGGAATGGCTGTACCGATTTCAATGATATTTGATTTTTTAGATTCGAGTAAATTCACACTTAGCCCAGCTCGAGTTGACACGTCACTTTAGTGTCAGTAAACAAATCACAGACGATATGCAAACATTAAGGTTACCGGTCAATTTGTTTGCTTCATATTATTATGCCCGGACGAAGACGATCTAACCTTTCCCAACAAACCCGTAATGCAATTAGGCTTCGTAATAAAGTCAGCTCAAACGAATGTACCCCTGCTGAACCCCCAACAGGAGGAAGTAGATGATATATTAATGCAGGCAACTGATGATGGAAATGGTGGTTTATTTTTCCTGGATGCCCCTGGTGGAACTGGGAAGGCATTCCTCATATCATTGCTTCTGAACACTGCCCTTGCGAGATCGGACATAATGGTAACCGTCAATTCTTCTGGCATAGCAACCACATTGTTGGAAGGATGCCGTGCGGCTCATTCAGCGTTAAAGTTCCGTTAAAACTACAACATTCTGAACAAGTGACATTTCGAAACAGTCCGCAATGGCCAAAATTTTAGTAGCATCTAAAATCGAATGGGAGGAATGCACGATGGCGCACAAACTCGCGTTGGAAGCACTTGACTGGACATTGAAAGATCTGCGCAGTGACTCGAGATGCTTTGGTGGCGCAATGATTTTACTTTCTGGCGATTTCCGCCAAACACTGCCAGTCACTGCTAGATCGACTGCTTCCGATGAAATAAATGCTTGCCTCAAATCATCAAATCTGTGGCGCTATGTGAAGAAACTTCCATTGACAACAAGCATGAGAGTTACATTGCTGAACGATTCGTCTGCTGATGATTTATCCAAGCAATTGTTGAATATCGGTAATGGCCATGTTCCTGCCAACAAATCGAGCGGATTGATTTCATGTCCTCGGCATTTTTGCGTTTTTGTTTCATCGAAAGATGAGCTCATCAACAAAGTGTTCCCGAACATCAGTGATAACTACAAAAAACACAAATGATTGAGTGAGCGAGCAATTTTGACGGCTAAGAACAAAGATGTAGATGACTTAAACTTCATAATTAAGATTCGAAACAAACTGTGGGAGATATCGCAACAGTAACTTTTAGCGGAGCCATCTGCCAATTTGCATTTCAATGCAACAACTTCAGAGTGTAAAATTCGTCCGCCTTGATCAAGGCAAATGATTTTTACACTCTGGAATGTTTGCATTGATATTTATAATTCAGAATCAAATCGTTGGTATACTGTATTCATTCAAATCAATTGACTTCGTAACAAACAAATGCCAAGCCACCAAGTATCCTTCTGAATTCATAAACACCTTGAATGTGACTGGCTTCCAATGTTGGCGGGCATGATGCTTCGAAACCTAAAACCACCAAAACTATGCAATGGAACGAGTTTGGTGATAAAAAAAACTGATGATCAATGTCATTCACGCAACTTTACTCAATGGAAAATCCAAAGATGAGGAAGTTCTCATTCCCAGGATTCCTGTGATCCCAACCTATATGGTCTTTGAGTTTAAACGCGTGCAATTTCCTCTTCTTGTTGCATTCGCAATGACGATTGACAAAAACCAAAGCCATTCTTTGAGTGTTTGTGGTCTGAATCCAGAAAACCCATGTTTTTCTCATGGTCAACTATATATGACATGTGCATGCGCTGGTAAACCATCTGCTTTATTTCTTTTGCACCTGATAGCAAAACAAAATTCTTTTAATACCTAAAGGTGCTTGACTCAAGAGAATTAACCCGAATGTATAAGTATAAATTGAATAAAGAAAATGTCTTTCTGACAAGGCATTGTCGTGCTTATTTTTCCATTTTTATTGAATTATTTTTCTTATATCATTATAACAAGGCAAATATGATTAAAATCGGTAAAGCCGTTGTTGATTTATAAATGTTATAACTAAACTGTAATTGATTGTTTGGCGATACGAAGTTCGCTGGGTCAGCTAGTATATATAAATATACATATATATATATATATATATATATATATATATGTGGGTCAAAGTAGTCCAGTGGGTAGAGCGTTGGACTGCTGACCAGAGGGTCCCGGGTTCGATTCCCGGGCAAGGCACTCTGGGCACCTGCAGCTTCACCCAAGCTAAAGTGATTATTCGGGTACCAGGTCTTCCTGGGAAACCATAACCGGCACAGGGAAAGGAACTGGACCCCCTACCCTGATGTGTGAATTTTCACACTCCGTATAGGGCGGGTACTACTGGGTGATCTCTACCATCACCTACTACACCGATCTTCAGGTTGATTACTGTGTTTATGGTTTATATATATATACATATATATATATACCCTCAACTGAGCAGTGGATTGGGATCCGACCGGTCGGCTCAGTAGAGGGGTCCCCCACCACGAAGCTGGTGCCGAAAGTCTCAAGCGAGGAACAAAAACTGTCGTGGGTGGAAATTACGCGAGAAATTTTGGACTACGCCCAGGAAGATGAAGATTTTCTCGACAACGTTATTACCTCAAAGGATAGCTCAAAAGGAGCTCAAAGGGTATCGGTTCGACACCATCGCGGCGGTTCAAGCGGCGACGACAAAGGCTCTCAAAAATATTCCGGAAACTGACATCCTGCCTGTCCAAAACACTTCCGAGATACGTAAACTGTTCTACCTGCATTAGTTTTTTCGCTCCTATTTAAATGTTTAGTTTAGTCTTTTTCTTTCCAGAAAATCGCATAACCTTTGTTTTATTAATATTGATTTTCATCCCATACCTGCTGCACTGAATTTCCAATTCACTCAGGATTGCTTGCAGCCCCTTGGCTGACTGACAAACTAAACTTTAGTCATCGCCAACCTAACTGATTTTACGAATTCCCCGCCCACTTTCATTCCTACCTCGAGTTCTTGTTAAAAAACTTAAAGTAATGACAAGGAAACATTAAATGAAGAATTTTCGCTTCGTATGTCGTCCAAAAACAAATTTGGTTTGCTATTTTACGAATATAATGGAACTTTTCCATTGATTTTCTAATCCCCATACTTGAAATAACTCCATCAAACGTTTTAGAATTCGAGTTTAATTTCTATCATTCGCAAATTTGGTCTTTATTTGTATTATAAAATAATATGTTAGACGAAATATATATGGTAACCATGATGATCTGTTAAAGTTAATGTCATGGTGGAATGCAAAGAGAGAGGGTCGACATGTTTTAAAATTGACCTCTGAGGAAATACGTAATCCGTCATATGTTTTGGTTTCGAAGCAGGCACCGCCTTCAAAGGGGAAAGGGGTGCAACCTCCAGGCCGTGCACACGACACGCACGCATACCGCGGGTCGGAATGGAATGGAATGTGGGGCCGTGCGCATCATCTGACTCCTTGGTCAATCATTCCACCGGGGATATGCGCTCTCGGCGCGAATGCAAAAATGAATGACATCTCCCATTAAGGAGGTTCTAGGAAACGATATTTCCGCCACGTTCGTGCTCTGGGATATTTCTTAGAAGAGGAAAGCACTCTTTTAAGTGTTGAGTTATATTTTAGAGAACCGGAAGAAGGGTCCTTGATCTTTCTTGTGAGGGAAGAACATTCCTCTTTTTAATGTTTCTCTTCACGGAAAGAGAGCGGTGACCTTATGGGGCGGAGAGGGAGGGGACTCTTTCCTCCCCCCTCTGAGCGCCGCCCTTCCAGCGGACAGCGACGGGGTGTGACGGCGCCTTAACTTCCGCCGAGAAGGCCCGTCCCTCCTCCGGTGAGCTAATCGCTGTCTGTGCTGCAGGTTGCGAATGAAGGCCGCCTCACACGCGCCGTGCGTAGACCTTGTCCATCGGGGGATTGGGACGACAGCACAAGGGCGTGGAATACATTCACCGTCTGTTAAATGCAGGGCTTTTTTAACAGATATTGGGCAATGATATAATTAATGTAATTATGCTAGTGAAAAAATTCACTACTTTTACCGCCGCCATAATACAGTAACTTTTCATTTGCCGCGCTAATGGTTACGGAGTTTTGTTTTAAAAAGAATCATTCGTATGACACCGTTAAAGTAAACCGCATCATTGAAAGTGAAGATTTTAAATATTGCATGCTATATTTCTGAGAGTTTGATTTTACAATTTGCGTCATTGAATTGTAAATATTTAAATAAATGAAAGGCCGAGGAGCTTGGTTTCTTTGGTGAATCTCCGCTTTCACGCGAGAGTACATAAAAATGCCACTTTTAAGCAAGACTTTGGTGATTGTTATTTCGAAGATAAAATTATGCCAAAAACTAGAGATTCTGTCTGCCAAAAAACTAGAGAAACTAAGGGTCTGTTTCAAAAAAAACAAACTCTAATTATGAGCAATGTTTCACCGACACACATGCAAGGGTAATGCATCCATTCAGCGGCGCTGATTTTGATTTGGGTAGAACCAAAAAACTCCTTCTCTTTTCCCTCACTTGGCCACCGAAGCTCTTCTCTGCGACGAACTTACCTTTGAACTCTGCCTTCCGATGTTTCTCATGCCATTCAATCGGGTACGAATTTCAGAAGCAACATGCATATGATGTGATCAGTTTAAACGATACTCTATGAAATGGTAGAGCATAATTAAATGTTCGCGCTGCGCTCACTTGCGGCGACTTTCAGATGCACTCGCATAGTGAGAAGGTCGTGGTCGTTCTCGTTTCGGAAGGCAGAGTTGCACTAAGCAAGGTCCTTTTCCAAAACGCACATGGTGTGACCCAGGAGATTGACGATGACGATGACCAACTTCAAAGGCCGTGCCACGGGATTTCTCGGCCCTCGCTCCCGTCACTTCTCTTGTAAGCCGCTTCGGCCCATTCTATTCGCGTGGTCTCTTGCAGTGGGCCAAACTCACTGGTAGACCTTTCTTTCTCTTATTAAAATGAAATGAAATAATTGACTTTGTAATTCCACACACTTTATTTTAAAAAACATGGCCCAGGTTTCGACGTTGAACGTCATCATCAGGTGGTCTTCCTTCGTGGTGCACCAGCCCTATTTGGCCGGCTTTTCCGCTGCCCAGCATCCCTGCTCTTCAGCGGTGATTCCTTCGGTGCATCCACGGAGTTCCCGCAGGACTCCGTCAGTGTCGTACCATTTCCGTTGCGCCCATTGGCCGTTGCACTTTCGCCGCTTCGTCGGCGGTTGGTCCTCCGCGTTACCGGTGCCGGCGCGCGGGCAAGGATACTTGACCCACGGGAAAACCATGACAACGGTGATGCCGTGGATTTCTCCGTGGGAGGAGGATGCTGCTCGCATTCTGAAGGAAATCGTCCGCTCCTGAAGGACCTTGTTCAGCGACGGGATGTCGGCTATTACCCATAGCGGAGTCGGTTCTTTTCACGTATCAGGTCACGTATTGACCGCGAAAGCGCTAGGTGATTCCATTCCCAGGCTGTGCGCTCGGGAATAGCAACCGTGACCGCCGACTGCATGGTTTCCGTCAAAAAATCGACCTGATGGTCGATTTATTCGGGGGAACCAACAGCCGGAGGCAGCGAGACGGTCGCGATTGGGTCCGTGACCCGGTTCCTGAAAAGAGCCTAGTCCGCGGCGGCGTAATTTCGGAAGGTCTTGGGCGGGGTCTCCAACGGGCGTCTCGCAAGTTGAAGAAGAACCGGAAGCTTCTCTTTGTCAAACGCGTTCAGCGCTCTTGCCGAGAGTACCGTCGGCAATGCTGCGTGCACGGCTATGTCCAGTGCGTCGCTCGTTCCGCAAGACGCGAAATGAGTCGGAGTATGTGGACCGATGACGGCGAGTCGTTCGGTGGAAGTCCACTGCCGCAGGTGCAATCCCCGGGGGTTGCCGACCCGGGAATGCCAGTCCGGGTGCTTTGCGTTCAAATCCCCCGCGGCTATCGTAGGAACGGATCCCCCGAATATCGCCGCGAGATCCTCGGTGCGAAGCACCACCTTTGGCGCGATGTACACTGAAGCGAGGCGAAGAGGTCCCTCGCCGCACTCGAGGACAATTGCTGTGGCTTCCGTCGAAACAAAGGTCGGCAACGGATATCGCTGTGCACGCAGGTGTTCGGCGACCAACACCGCAGTTCCCCCTCCACGGCGCGCACGGTCATTCCGGAAGATACGGAACTCGGGAACTCTCCAGCGGTCCTTCGGCTTGAGGTGGGTCTCTTGCAGAAGCGCTATCTCGCATCTCTGTGTAGACTGAAATGCAAGCATCTCTGATGTCTTTCTCACCACGACGCCTCCCGCGTTCCAAGACGCAATGGCGATGTTACGGCGTCTTGGAGGCGTACTATCCATGGCGAGGCGCTAGTAGAGCTGGCAGCTGCTGCAGCGTTGCCGAGAGGACCTGGAGTTGTGTTTGCAAAGCAGCAGTGATGCTTGCAAGCGACCCAAGGACGCTTAGAAGGGGATTTTAAGTCTTGGCGTCGATCGAGTCGACGGGAGCCGATGCGGACGTGGACCCAAAAGAGCCGACGGCTGAGGAGGCGAAAGTTTCTCCTGTCGTCTGCGTTCCCGCAAGGTGACGCGGAGGGAGGCTGCCGATTCGCTGACTCTGGCAGAGGGAGCTGGCAGCAAAGGAAAGGTGATCCCAAGGCGTTGACGCGGTGCAGAGCGCTGGGGAGCAGGTCCACTGGACATGTCGCCGATTCGCCATGGGTTTCTCTTCCCCAAGGGAATGCAGCTGCAGGCCCGCTATTGTGGCTCCTTTTTGAAGGACGGTGGTGGTTGCAGCAACCGGTTCGCGCCCCCGACGTCCGCGACGCTTGCGTAACGGCTTCTCTGCTCTTCGCTCCTTTTCTTTAAGCCATTTCGGGCATTGAGGAGAGAAAGCTGAGTGCGCTTCATTGCAGCTAGGGCATTTCTCCTCGCTCGTGCGCGAACATTTCTGCAATGAGTGGCTGCCGGAGCAGCGCGGGCAGCGAGAGGCGGAACGGAGCATCGGTGGCATAGCTGTCGATATCTGTACAAGTACAGGCGCAGAGATACCACATTATTCCCTACACTGCGTAGAACTTTAATCGCCGATATCGGCCAGTTGGCCGTTAAGGCGATGGCCACGACGAACACCCCCATCGGCTTCTCCTGGGATGTAAGCTGACGTCCTCTGCGTGCGTCAATTCCGAGAGCTCTCAGGTCTTCCAGAAGGGCTTCCAATTCATGGCGAGGTGTGAGGCCGCGGAAAGTGAAGGCCGTCGTCTTTTCCTCCCCCACTCCAAACAGGTAGACATCTGCGCGTCGGCTGCAGACAGGGCCGAGCGCAGGGACTTAAAGTCGTCCATTGTGCGCGTTTGCACCCGGACGGACGGTTCTCCGTACGCCACAGTAAATGACTGATCCACTACAGACGATCGGATCAGTTCATGGAAGGCCTTCACATCCTCTACGTCGTATACGACGAGAGGAGGAGGCCGCGGGCCACGAGAAGAGCGCGGAGGAGGTGGAGAGGTGGCATCGCTTGATCCTGGGACCGCAGCTGGCTCCTCATCCATCGGAACGGTGATCGGCTTAGAAGAGTCGGTCACGGGCTGAAGAGGCGCGAACGAGTTTCTCGAGGGAACTGGTACGAATGCGCCCGACGACATGCGAGCGCGTTTCTGAGCTGCGTCGCTAAGCGTCGTGAACGGGCGTCCTACGGCCGTTTTTGCTGACGGATGAGTGGATTCTTTGATAATTGGCGCTATGCTGCAGACGAACCGACGAGGTATTACGAAGCCGTCGTCGTCCACCGGGGTACCGGGGCGTGATGCGCAAGGTGACGAGTCGGCCGCCATGGCGAGAATGCGACTTGAGGTGTAAAGTGAAGCCTTATCCACTTCTCAGGTGAGAAAAGAGCTCCGTCGTAATGAACAGCAGAGCAGCAACACAGGATTCGCAGGAAAACTCAGAAATCAGGATTCAAAGTAGCCGGAAAGCTGCACGGCGAGACCAGATCTGACCAATTTAACTCATACACTTCACTCCTCTCGTTTTTGGGAAACTTTGTCTTCATTGCGCAGGATCGGGTTCTTAAGGGATGAACCACTGTTTTTTAAAATAAAGTGTGTGGAATTACAAAGTCAATTATTTCATTTCAATATGTTATGCAAATTCCATAAAGTTACGCCTGAGACAACAAACTCTCTTTCTCTTCTTACAGGCTTACCTTTCAATCCACTCATATCTACATAAAATCCCGTCAGCCACCGAAGGGACGTGTAGCGTGGAAGGGCATCACGGAGACTAATTAAAATATTTGTTCATGCACGCATGCGACGATAAATTAACTCATATGCAAAAACACTCGCACACGTGTGCACGTCCAAATAAATCATGCAATAATTGATTAAATGATGAAATATTTGTTGCCAAGTTTAAAGGAGTGTTCGACGTGTCTGTGGAAGTATTGGAGTAAATGTATTAAGTAATGCTGGCTATCCCTTGCCACGCGTCTTTGCTTGACGGCTTGCGGGGCAGTAGAGGGGATGTAGACGTGGATGTAAATGGCTGGAATATTTGTAGTGGTCACCAGGTAAGTGGTTGGCAACCGACTTTGGTTAACAGGCCCCCATAAACAAGGCCTCTGTTGCTAAGCACTGCATAGCGCTTTGCCACCCTGAGTGAGTGCACAGAATTTGCTTGATTTAGGCGAGAACACAGTTTTCAAGGAGAATTGGGGATCACATCCTGCTCATGCAATTAGAGCATTGCCCATTGCCTGATCTTATAACCTGCGAAACCGTCCTTCCTGGACCATTTGCCCCCTGCCAACGAAATGAGACTGGTCAATCTCGGCTTCAGACGCAATGACCTCGGCGAAGGTGGCTTCATTCAACAACAATACAAGTATTCCCAACAACAAGCAATGCTGGTGACCTAACACCCCTGCCACACGTCCTCACGGCGGATTGCGGGTATTATGCAGAGAATTAAATGCATTCGGATGATTGATTGGCTTCGATTTTGCTATGATTGGCAGTAGCGTGCGAGCGAAGAACAAAAGCTCGAATCTATCGGCGACGGTATCTACGCATCTTTCTCATAATCGAGATTCCTCTATCTATCCTATGATTCCGATTGTCTAATCTATCAATGCAATTCGTTGTCACAATAATTTCCCGCAACAAAACTCAGGTGTCTTGAACTTCCTTGAGACCTAACATGCATGTACGTATATCTTGCCTACTCTCCTTGTGAATGGGGAAGGGCTCTCATCCTAATCCCTTCAACATACCCATCGCCCTCACTCTCTCCCCGTGACAGCATTTCACTAATCTGGAGGATTTTCTCTAAGCCTTTGCCGGAATTGAAGATTTCTTCAACGGACCCAAAGTGTGTGCCTCCGATATTAGCCGTGGCTTAGTAAAAGCCAAACAATACCTCTCTACCATTTCCTACGATCCGTCGAATGAAACCTAGCTTCTTTTGAGGCTCACGCACGCATTCTTCTTTTGTTTTTACCCCGTGAAACGTTTGATGTCAGAATCACACCCAAACGTTTGACCCGTTCCCGAAGCCTTCCGTCAATCCCATATATTTTATAATTATTGTACGTTTTCTGCTATTGCAAAATTTCAGTACTTAGCATATTATGCCATTCAATTCAAACGCCCATTCTTCACACCAATTCGATCTCTTTTCTAAATCGTTAGACAATGGCAAGGAATTTTCTTGCGTCCTCATTTCTCTGCAAATCAATGTGACGGTTGTCGTCTGTCGTTGCTGTTAACGTGGGGACTAAAATCCTTAATATCTCGTAAATCAAGAAGACTAAGGTCCCTATAATGCTTCCTTCCCCTTGAAATTACGTCCCTCCCGAATGAAATAAACCCATCGACGACTACTTTTTTACTAACGATTAGATACGAAGTCGCCTATCCAATCAGTCACTATTTGTTTTATTGCCGTAATATCTTCAATTGCTTACCAATCTCTCGTTTGTGACCTTATCGAGGTCTATATTAAAATTTTAAAATTCAGCATCCATTAGGGTATTTATAAGCGATGTAACTGTTATATTTTTGGCACAAATCCAAGGAGTTTCACCTTTCATTTTCCTACTTCGTTACTCGGACGTCAACTACTCTCATCTAATTCCTCCAGCACTCCTTTTCCTCTCCATCCGACTCCTTCTGTCTTCACTTACTTACCGAGCCACGTCTTTTCGCCTTCTCCTTTTCCAACGGATCGACTTAGGCCGAAGTTACACTGCCGTCAGTTAGTTAACGTTGCCTCTTATACGTATCCCCTGTCTATGATTACGTATTCGTTGTTTATAAATGCTTTCGCGTGTGCCCCAATTGAAAGCCATCTTGTACCAATTCCGTATCTTGTATTTCCTTCTGTCTGTGTCACTGAGGATATATATTTTTAGGATATTATTATATTTGTTTTTTGTGTATGTATGCAATGGATCCGAGAGGTTGTAGACGAATGAGGAACTAAGATGCAGTGATGAAATAAGAGTTACGACGGCGTTATGAACCCTCCGCAGCTATTACTCTCTTTTGCGGTGATTCGTCATTCTGCAGATTAACCCCTCAAAATACGGAATTTCACTGGAAATTATTAGATTCGTGTTCGAATCCGGAGTTGTCTGCGCGAATGATGCTTGCATTTTTGAAATGATCAAATGAAGGATAGATACTGCCGTGGGATTTCCCACAGATTAAATAAGTTTGGCAGGTGGTTGTACGAGGAAGGAAGCAGTGTGGGGCGAGCAAGATAAAATTCTCGAGATACGTATGTCGGTAAATAGAGCTTCAAAGCTCGTTCAAAAGCTATCCACCGCAAATAGATTCATTTTGATGGCGTTAAAGATAATAATTCTAGTGACAAGCGAAGGGAGAGTATCTTTCATTATGATGGCTCCTCCAGGTGAACTCCAGGGAACTTCCCCTTGACTCTCCTCCACCGTCGTCCCCCGACGCTCCCTGTCCTCCGCCGCATCGAGTAGCGCCGCCATCCTCCGTCGAGGTGAATCGCGTGTCCGCATCGACATGCTCATGTCACCGGTGAGACACTGATCAAGATGGATTCACACAATTGCAGTGAGAGCAGTTCCTTCCTCTGGCGTTCGATTCGAAAAGATGAATGTTTCTCCGGCGGTGCATTGCAACGACGGATTTGCCCCAAATGTTTCCTTTCAAACGTCTACAAATGTGCGAATGTAAAACTGTGCATCGAAATGTTTCGCCCGAATGCATCGCAAGGGTGAGTTTAGGGCGATGGCACACTGTGTGAACTTCGACGGCAGTGCCCTCTGTGAGGTATCGTCGTCTTTTGCCGAGGTGATTTGATGTGGCGAGAGGCGATGGTTTTTTGCGTTGTCGACAATATGGTAAACACCATTGGACTTGGTTTCATTTGATCAGTTTTTTTTTGAGTGGATGAGTGCAGGCTGATTTACGAGGAGACAAAAGTAGATTCTGCCAATTAATTATAAGTCTGTCGATGTTAGTTGGAATTATTCTTTAATGGCACGGACTTCCGAAGGCAAGCGGGCCGCCGAAATAGCTCTCACGCACGTCGCGCCCCCCCCCACCTCCTCCTCCTCTCCTCCTCCCCTCTTTCGGATACTTCCTCGACCGCCGCTGCTCCCCCCCCCCTCGGCCCAACATTCCGGGCAGCCCCCGCGTCGCGTCTCCCGCGCCCCTCTCCCGGTCGATTGGGGAGGGGGCACGTGTGCCAGGGGGAGGGAGGATTAGGGAGGAGAGCGGGGAGACCGAAAAGGAAAACAAATCGGGACACACTCTGCCCCTCGTCCGTGTTCCTGCCGGGAGATGGCAGATATGTCAGTCACTCGAAAGAAAGAAAAAGAGAGGAATATGCTGGAGCAGTGGCCGAGGGGGTGGGGGTACTGGGGGGGGGGGTTGGGGGGTTCTGGGGGGAGTAGGGGGGGGGCGGGGGTATGTGGCAGCCGTATTATTAGTTGAAGTTTCCCTCCATCCCTTCTCCACCGCGTCACCTGTGGCCCGCGCTCCCCTCCCCTCCCGAACTATGTCACCCCGTCCCCCCCCCTCTTCCCCCTGATTATCTCCTAAGTGTCAGGGCCGGACGAAGACGGGGTTTCGGCCACCCCTTCCCTCTAAAAAAAGGAACGGAAATAGGTTTGATTTGAAATTCGAAATGGAAACAAATTCTCCCACAAGCCCGAACACATCGTGAAGTTTCACGCTTTTTTCAGTTTTTTTATAATTTTAAATCTATGAAATAGATACATTTGGTGTCTAGAGCATTGTTAAAGTGGGACTTGATGAGTTATTTGAGAGGAGCGTTTGAGATTTACTTCATTTACGGTGATAAAGATAGAAAAGAAGCCTTCGAAACAAAGTGATGGAAAGGTATCACGAAGATCAAATGGAGAATGGAGGTGAGGAAGAGAGAATCGAGGATGGAAGAACAGAATAGGAAAAGACCATATAGAGTATTTTATGACAAAGAAGAACTAAGAAGATTGGATACAACATTCGGCAAAATTGAGGAGTGAGAAAAGTATTTTAATGTACTAATACTCTACCAATTGAAGAAGATTGACGCAGCCCATTCAATGGTACCAATAAGAATTTCCTTGTCTTTTCTAACAAAACAGCATACTTCATTGCTCCCTTCATTACGTCTAACATTCTACACCTACACCTTCATATCAAAGTTTTAATGAGCCTTTTTCTAAAATATTTACCCAACTGTAATGTAAATGTGTACCGTAATGTAAATGTAATCAGTTTCGTCATCCTTATGAAAGCCTCTCTGGCTAACCAAATTGTTCCTGCTATCTTCCTGGGTAACTGTAATCGTCAGAGGGAACAGGCTCCCCTACCCTCATGTCTGAATTTCGCTCGCCGTCGGGCTTAGTACGAGCTCGTACTTTGTTGCTGTTCAACCTGTATGCCGAGGAAATGATTTAAGACGCATGGGCAGAACTGGAGGTAGGAATGAAAGTGGGCGGGGAATTCGTAAAATCAGTTAGGTTCGCTGATGACCAAGCTGTAGTTTGTCAGTCAGCCATCATTTCCTCTACATATACTTTGAATAACGGTGATAATGGGCAACCCTGCCTTTCACCTCTTCTTAACACTAATATTCCGGACTCCCCGTTCCCCACTCGCACCTGAGTAGTCTGAAAAATGTAAAGGTTGCGGATTAGTCTCCTATCCCTCCAATATATTCCTTTTTTATGCAAAATACTCATACGTTTTCCCCAACTCACTCAATCAAACGCTTCTTCGAAATGTACGAAACAGGCAAATACCAGCTAGTAGTGTTCTATATTTCTCTCGATTAATAATCTCATTACTGCAATGTCATCACGCGTACCTCTCCCCTTCCTAAACCCAAACTGATCAATCCCTAAGCAATCATTTGCCCTACTCTCTATCCTTTTGTTTATGATCCTGAAAACAACTTTAGCTGCGTGGGATATCAAACTTATCGTCCTGAGGTCCTCACATGATGTACCCTTTACCTTTTTCGGAATAGGAACTAAAACTGATCTCACAAAGTCTTCCGGCCAGATTCGTTCCTCATAGGTTTTTCGAATCAGCCCATATAGTCTTTTCCACCCTCAATTTTCTAAACATAAGTTCTAGAGTAGTTATGCAGGAATGTTATCCACCCTTATTACCTTATTTAGTTTTATCTCCCTTAATGCCCTTTCCATCTCATCATCGAGTATACCTGGACCTAAGCCAGCTTCCTCTACGTCATGTTCCTCTTCTACGTCCCCGCCGCTTTATATTATTCAATAAATATCACTCCAGTAATCCCCGCTATCTTTCCATCTCACCTCGCATAGACCTAAAATATCTATGTTTCCCCTTCCCATCTCTCGCTTAACATTCTCCAATTTCCCTGTCCTCATCATGGTCCTAACATTCCACGTTCCTATTCTAACTAATTTGGTCTTCTTCACCTGCGTCTTCTGTCCTGCTGCTGTCGATTTTCCCTTGCAAGTTGTTCGTGGGATGACGACCGCGGAAGCCTTGCCTCCCTCGCTGCCAGGCACGACACACGTCCGATTGGGCCGAGCCCCTTAGTTGCCAGGACTCAAAATCTCTGTATTGTCCATCATTTAAATCTTGGGAGTGATAATTGAGGTGGTTTTCCGTTGCCTTCCTCAATAGTGTTTTTAACGTGACACCATCACTCAACGGCCACCCCACTGGGGTCAGACGCCATTGAAGCCGCCTCACAGAGGAACAGACGCTGCGTGGACTACCTTTCGTCTGGCTCCTAACCTTCGACCTATCTGGCATGGGTGACCCTACAAGGATAAAACATTAATACTGCCACCAGCACAGCTCAGGACAAAGACACTTACCATAGGGCGGTTTGTGGCGCCGTGGTGATGGACACCGAACGAAACCAGTCCGCAAGCTCCCAAGACGTCGTATGGCATGGGTTGTTTGGCCGTAAGGGTAAGAGGCTATTTATGACACTCACCCCTGTTATTCGTACTTTGGATAGTACTGCGAACTATCAAACATGTTCCCAAATTAGCGTGGCCACGACTTGTGCACGAAGGGACAGGGATATCTCATGCATCGATCTAATTATGGCAGTCAGTTTCCATCACTTGGCTTCAATCTAGTCTGTTCCTACGCACATTGACGGACTTAAGCTATTGGCTTCCAATCGAAGGGTATATAAGGTATCCAATATTTTGTAGCACTTGATCTGTGTATATTCCACTTTTCTTCGTAAGATGGACAGCTTCCTCTTCTCTCTGACTGCCTTATCCTTTGATGCGTGTGTTTAGTGCGAGAGGTCTGAACATCGCGAAGTAACGCCTCTCCTAAATTTTTTAGTTCTAATATTTCCGCACACTTTGTTTCATGGATAAAGCATCCACGCATCTCGGTAGATGCCCCTAGCGGGTTCTCTCCGTGTCGTAAGTCAGACGTCACTCTTTGACCCCCGCGACGCCGCCCTTCTGGGCCCGCGGCGAGGGAGCAGGGCCGGCCGGGAGCCCTAATCCTCTCCCTCGATTTTCAATGGCTCGTCCTTCCGTGGTCAGAAAGAAAACCAATTTGCGGGGAGCCCCCCCGGACTCCTACCCATGGGACCCCTCCCTTCGCGGAGCATCCCACCGGAAGCGCAAACAGCGGATAAATAAATAATTGGGCGCCGGTGGGCGATGATGGCGGGTGGAATCCCCGTTGCGTGCGGGGAAACATCCCCTGAACGGGAGGGGGGCGTAGGGAGGAGGTAGGGGGGGTGTGTGCCGTTGCATCCGCCCCCGGTGATGTGCGCTCGCAAGGGCGGGGGGGGGAAGGTAGTAGCACGCAGCCATTTGTGTCCATTAGGGGGCCCCGGGGCGCGGCGGGGAGGGAGGTACACGCTATTAATCCGATCTAAGCACGAGAGCCGTCCAATGGATTGCAATCGCATTTCTGTATTCACGAGGTGCGGGGTCTGGACCATACAGAAGATAAGGTGCACACCTCTCATTTACTTTCGCGACAATAATCGAGGTGGCCTTAGTATAGTACACCGCGCATTAACAGAAATC
Source organism: Hetaerina americana (assembly GCF_022747635.1). Taxonomy (NCBI): domain Eukaryota; kingdom Metazoa; phylum Arthropoda; class Insecta; order Odonata; family Calopterygidae; genus Hetaerina; species Hetaerina americana. Next base: position 91,526,545 of record NW_027287205.1, on the reverse strand, counting down.
TCTTGTGAAATTTCTCTGTTGTCTGCGTGCTGGTGGAACGATATGGGCATTAGTAATATTTCTTATAGTTCTCCGAATTAAGAATATTCGCGCTCTCAACGTTATTCGAATATTTTCCCTTGTAATCACACCATAGGTGTGAATATCTACTTCCTCAGGTGCAATGACTGGACCTCTTGGTCTACATTTATTTCCCTTTGTTTGTTACCTCTCTTCAAAACATTCTGAATCTGAATCATATGATGCGACGGTGCTTCAGGCCTGAGGAAACTTTTCGTGAGCCCCCCGCAGCATAAGAGAGGAAGATTTTTCCCGGGGAAGCAAATGATGATGCGTGTTTCCTCGATGGTCGGCGCAGGGTGAACCCAACTCCACTCAGTCTAATCATTGAAACTTGGGCAAGATAGAAAATATAATTTAAACAAATAATGAAATTTAATAAAAAACAATTGAATTGAATATTGAACAATTGATTCACAGCAAATAGTACGAATAAAATTAACCCATGGCTGCGTACCCACCAGCAAATACATGTGTCTATCTAAGGTATGTATAAATATATAGTATCCCTCCAGTGCTACGCCATTGAGAGAACGAAATAGAATGGAGCTGACTTGAAAATATATTAGTGGCTTGAAATAACTTTCAGCATAAATTTTCATATTTCAATTGATTTTGGCTTTGCCGATTTCTCTTCTTTTACTTGGAATGCTAAAGCTTTCCTTTAAACAATATTCACGTTAATATACGAGAACTCAATCGCCCAAAGTGCACAGAATGTATTATTTATAAATGTAGAATTTTTCCGGAAACAGCGCTCTTTGGCCTTTATATAGTCTGAATAACGATAGAATTTTTAGTAATGGAAACAATCACAAGTCCCAAAGCGCAAGGCGGAGGGAGGGAAACCCACTCGGGCGGGAAGGTCGGGCGAGGATCTTCACCCGCTGCCACCGAGTTCAATGAATATCGCGTGGATGTTTTAGGAGGTGCTACGGATATATAAACCTCGTATTCACATGCAATTCCACGCCTGGATATCAGGAGGACCTTTGGATATCCTCGGAGCAAGAAAGTGCATTGAAAATTCACACCCGCTAGATATTACACCAGGATAACCAACACGATGATGAGGGCAGTAGTTGGTCAGTGGATGGACCAGTGCTCTTCGCCTCTTGGTTTTGCAATCCCAACTCCTGCTTTACGAATTTCCAACTTCCCTACCTAATATAAGCTCCCGTTGCCTTAAACTGGACGGTGAGGTCAATCACGAGGGGAGGCGTGTGCAAGAGTGGGGCCAGGCAAGGAGGTCACACTTGGACGTGATGCGAAGTGAGTGACGTTGCTGGCCGTCGGAGGGATTCTCTGGAGCCACGCGATCGGATGCAAACCAACTCTCACCTGCTCGGGTGGAGTGACCAGGCCCCCTTCCCCTTTCGGATTCCCCTATGCCACCCCTCCGGCGAGACACCCCTGTTAATAGACCCACCACCCTCGTGTTACCATCCGAGGTAATGCAGACCCGCTCGCCGTTGAATGTCCACCAGCTTATCCTGAGCTAACTAAGCGTGCCCGCGTTCTGCCGATCACTCGTCGGATCCACCTGTTTGGCTGCTGATGCCACCTCGGTTGAGTGACTCCCTTGGCAATCGTTCAGGCAGGCGACATTCTGCAGCGAGAACGCGAGCAAATCAAATCGCTGGTGTCCCGGGGAAGCGATTGCTGTGAGGAATGGGCGGTCGCGGTACGTGAGTCGTCCATTCGGGAAAAAAATGCTGAAGCATTTACCCTTGAAAATATAAATTATTCGTCTTAATAGGGACATCTTGCATCATTCAACTGAGGATACCTAACGCACATTAAGGACCGAATGCAAAGATTATAGGACGAAATATATGTGTTACTATGGACTTATCATGTATAAGAAACAAATATTTCCAGAATGTATGCGCGGGGAGAAAATCATGAGATTCAATCATATAGATATTGTTCTTTTGTTTCGGTTCTACCTGAACTGCATGCAACGCTCTCGATCTTCAAAAACACCGCGACATTCACCAAAAAGGGATGTGGCATGGATGCAAGCACCAGATGGGAAGAGCAAGGGGCAAGGAGAGCATGTTTAAGGGTTAGGGAAGGGATAAAAATATGCCCTTGAAATCCCTGAATATCTTCCGCCTCGAAAAACCACCATGGAGTTTAAACGACAGGAGGATGCCAGTTTCATCACAGCTGGCTCCATGAGAGCAAGGAATGCCACGTCAATAGATGCTAATGATTAAAACAGCGTTGCTAGGCTAAGCCACTTCATCCTCTTTCAGATACTATGGACGGCCGTGCATTACAAGCGCTCCAAAAGTCACCGACCGAGTTGTTGGGGGTGAAATGAAGAGGAATCGAGTTTTTCTTATCTAATGCCACGGCACAGGAATGGCAGACTTCTTCGCTATTGGCGATATAACTCTCTCTTCCTCTCTCTCGCTATTCGCTTCGTGCGCTAGTCGCTTCTCCTCTATGCTGTGCCACACTTCAGCAATAAGCGTTGAAGACCAGCACGTCTTGCTCACACTTCCTTGGTTAGGCCCTGTTGCGTCCTCAAACATTTATTCCCCTTCCCTCCGCCCTTCCACTCCGCCATCAGTCTCTATCTGCTTTGATGCCGATGCTGTTGCTCTTTTCTTACGCCATATTTTCAAATTTTGTTTCCTATATGAAAGCAGGAGATGCGTGGGATGCTGCTTCCCTGCTGCGCCAAGAGCCGAGTTGCTCGGGTGGTTGGGCGCCGATTGTCGAAACGCACGTTGATTATTCCGAGAGGAAATCCTCTGCATTGGCCCTGGGTGTTGTTGGCGATGGTGACGAGGTCTTAATAAGGGCGGGCGAAGCAGATGATCCAGTCCCCCACCCCGTCTTCCCTTTTCCTCCTCGCCCCGGAGGGTGAGGGAGGGGGGTGGGCGGAGGGAAGAAGTGGGGTCCCACCGCGCACAGGGTTTTACCGCCGGTCTGGGGAGGGTATGACGGGATGGGGGAGAGGATGATGTCGGTTGCGCCATTTGATTTCCCCCGAGAATCTGGAGGTTTGCGATTAGCGGCGAGTAATTTGAGCCCGGGGGCGTACGTCGTCGTCGTGTGGTTCGGATTGGAGCGGGGCGGGGGGGGGGACTCTTGGAGCCGAGGGTCGGATGGAGGGATATCGGCCCGACACGCGCTAAAAGGGGTCCCTCCCCCTGGTGCCGTCCGTATCGCCCTCGTTCCATCTCCCAGTCGTGTCTGCTCCCGCAACCCCTCTCGACCTCACCCCGCATGGGCGGCCTCCTCCTTTCCCGGCATGCCCCCCGACGGCTGGCCGATTGATTCCGGGGTCGCCTCGGCGGTCGGCTGACAGCGCGCTGCGCCTCTCCTCCGCCGCTGAATTTTGGTCCTCACCAAATGCGCATCGCCCCCCTCGCCCCGTCCCGCGCCCCTGGGGACGATCCGTCCGTTGCCTAGCAGTCGATCCGATCGGGATTTTCCCAGCTCCAAATGGACCACCGAGTTGACAGCGACGGGCTTTGTGGAGGCAGATGCTCGGCGTTATTATCGGGGACGGGTAACCCCATCTCCGGCGAGCGACGTCCTCTCGGCCTCATTACGGGGCTAGTTCGGGAGAATAATTCGTCAAGAATGAGTTCCCGTTTGTCTCCCTATTAAATTATTTAGTGCGCTCGGTCCTATTCTAAATCAAATCACAGTTTGATATGACGATGGGTGCTTGCATTAATCCCTTTAGGCTTGCGTATATAATGCCCCTTTTGAGTTCTTACTGCGCACATTTGCACCCACTCTGCTGACAAGATACGAGCGACCCCATGCTCTATTCCGAACTGGCATTCAGACAAGACCTTTAATAATTTCCAGCCTTGCTAACTGTGAAAGCGGCCAATTATTTACTTTGGACTCTTTAAATCGGTGATATTTGGTAGCGAATCAAGCGTCAATTGCTATTCTTGATGTTAAACTACCAGGCTTTGGGCACTGCTACTCTAAACTTCAGTAAAAAACTGCAGTCTGTGAAAATTTCCGATGGCAAGTTATCGTTTTTACACTAAACTGACTTTTTCATCTCAAAATGTTTTCCGATTTAAAGTTATGGCGCAAAACGCATTCGTACTTCAAGCATTCAAGATTCGTGGCGGTATTTTCTTATTTATCGTAAAATTTGATGAATGAAGCATTTAATAGGGAACAAAAATAACAATTAAATGGAAATTCTTCAGGACTGATCAGCCTTAAACGAAAAATTGTATTCTCTTAGGGGAATAATTTAAAATGAGGTGCCACAATATACCGCTTCTGGTGACAAACGGATCAACCTGACGCATTCTCGACAAATATTCCACATTCTTTCACCGAGATATTAATATTTATCAAATTTCTTCGTTATGTTCTCAGAAAATGTCATGACTAGTATGACTTGGTGTATTTAATAAGAAAAGGAAATATTTGACGCACTCGTTCATTGTGAAGTATTTTACAATTGAGGTATTCCAGGATTTAAATCGTACAGCTCCTTGGGTAACGTCAACAGAAACATACTGATATGTTGATGTGTGATTTAGAAGAAATGTGCGGTCAAATATGTATCATATTAACAAAAGGTGTACAGCCAAAGAACTTTTTTAAGTTTGCCACCTTAGCTTTAACTTGCGAAAAGATGAATAAAAAGGAATTAAATGTATTGTATGCATTGTAAGTTTTTCATAAATATCTCCGAACATATTTCATACAATCATACATGCACGCGTATTTCATGTTTAAAACAATCATTCATGAAAAATAACAATTTCCGGGGTAATATGATGGCAATATTTCATGATGAAAGAATACATTAAGGTAAATCACTCGAAATGGGCCTGAAGTTTAAAAATCATGTCATTTTGCCAAGTGTGAATATAAATGCGATAAAAGCAGTTACGCCAATATGAAGCTTTTATTTTATCCAACAGCCTCTGTGATACGTAAATTTTTAAAATACTGAAACTAAAAAACCACTTTGTAAAGGCAATAATATAACAACAACAACACCATCGTCACCATTATATTTATCCTCGGATTGGTTTGTTCCCGAATCCACGATTCTTCTTTCGGTGTTCATTCTTTCACCCCCACATAGATTTTCAGCTCTGCGTTCGTTATGTTATATTACTTGTTCTATGTACTTACCTTTTGGACTTCCTTCACGGGATCTTCCCTTCAATTTTCCCTGAAATTATGTCCATAACTAATCCATCGGGCCTCAAAGTGTGTCCTATTCATCTAAATGTAGTTCCTCTCTCCCCTTATTCTCTCCATATGGTCCTTTCCTCATCTTCTCTTCCGTATACTTCATGATTCCTCCCTTTGACTTACAGTTTCATCTTCCGTCTTCTCCTCCTGCACCACTTCCCAAAAAAGCAATAGAGTTGACGCAAGACGTGATTCTGCCCGAGAAACAGAGCAAGTAGAAGCCTGAAAAAGAAAAATCAACGACATATGCTACCATTCCGCATGTCACCGGAACGGCCGAAAAGATAAGTAGGCTACTAAGAAAGCATAACACAACAACTCGTTCTCCACGGGAAGAAAAATCAGCGACACGATACATAAGCCGAAGGACCGCATCCCCGATCTCATGCACGAAGGTGTATATGAGATAGAGTGCACGTGTGGGAAGTCCTTTATCGGCCAGACAGGACGGTCCATCAGATGCAGGACCAAAGAGCACCAAAGGGCCACAGATAAAAACAGTTCCGACTCTCGGCGATTGCCGAACATGCATGGTCGGAACCCGGGCGCACGATCAAGTTCGATCAAGCAAGAGTGCTGGCCAAGGAAGGGTATTATTTCCCGAGACTGATAAAAGAAGCAGTGGAAATAATGAAGAATCCGAACAACTTCAACCGTGAGGACGGCTACACCCTGGCTCCCACATGGAAAAGGTTGATTCCCATTGGCCGCCAAGAGAGAGCCAATCAGAGAGCTCCCAGCCAGCCAGCGTCTCCTATATTTAGCGGCCAAATTAAACAATCCTGTTACACAGAAGGCACAGATGATTAGAGATTAGAGATCAGGAGAAAATACCATCAGAGAATCAGATTAGACATCAGGAGAGATCAGAAAATACTGATTACATTAGAAAATACTGATCATTAGACGGGGTTTTCAGATAACACATTCGTTAACTTCAAGAAAACCACAAGAACGCTCCAGCCAGACAATCAACGGGTGGTATAGCCCAGGTCGCAAGGCACCCGGGAGGAGTGGCTAACTCAGAACCACTTTCTCACTCTCGGGTGGCGCTCTGCGCCTCATCTATTATTAAATCGGTCGCCTCATTTCGGCTATCCGGTAAAGCGCCCCCTGGGTGCATTGCACTTGCCGGTGAACCGGGTGGGTCCCCACGCTAGGGTTCCCCCTAAAATTACTGTTAAAAAAAAAAAAGGGTGACAATAAATCTCAACCGTATGAGCGCGCGAAAGTTCACATAGCCCAGTCCGGGCTATCGTACCATTTCGGAGCATCACTGCGCTCGACGAAGTAAGCCCGAAATGGCAGATTCGTCCTCTCCGGCGGGGACAAATACATCAAAAAACGACACTCACCAGACATCTACAGCCCTGCCACTACAAGGTATGTTTAGGCCAATATACACCTTTGGTCTGACACCACCACTTACAAAAACCGCGGACGCAAATCCAATATCGGCAGAAAAAACCATGGCGGGACTCGACCAACAACCAGCAATCAGTGTTTCGGGGCCTCCGACGGGAACCGAAAGCAGGCCTTTCAAACTCACTAACCTCTCTACACCTTCTCCTGCAGCAGCTGCAGCTATAGCAGCACTCCGTAGGCGGAAGGTAGTTAACAAAAACGCAGGAGAAGCGGACAAAGACAAATTAGCCGTCGCTAATTCCGCCGTTGGCGACGACCATCAACTCGCAAATACAAATGCGTCCACCTCTTCAGCGGGGACTACTCACACCCTCCCTCTCGTCGTAAACCAAATCACGGGCCAACAAACGCAAACACCGCATGGCCAGGGAGACGACGGCTTCACTGTCGTCTCTAGAAAAAAGGGAACTCCCATGAAAAGACGCCGGGTCATTCCCTCCCCCGGCATCCCGCAAAGTAATAGGTTTTCTCCCATTGAAAACACGACTGAAGTAATGGAGACTCAGCCGTCAACTCCAAAATCCCCGAGGATCCCAGCCATAACAGTACACAATGTCAAAGGATGGGTTGATTTGGCGAATGAGCTCACAAAAAATCTGCTAACCCCCCCTAAATGTGTCCTCATAGGTCTAAACACTGTATTAATATCCTGCAGTAGTGTAGAGGACTACCTCAAAACAAAAAATATTCTCAAGGTCAGGGAAATGGAATTTACCTCCTATCAGCTACCAGCTGATAGGCTGAGAGAGTACTGCATTAGGAATCTGGTGGGAGACGTTCCCGCAAAAGAACTAGAGGCCGAACTAGTCAGGCTGGGATTCTCGATCAAAAGTGTTGTCCAACTAACAACAACTAAGCCCTCATATAACGAAAGGGAAAGGGGAATACTCACTGGTACCAAAAGGTTGGTACCAGTGTATCATGTCATTTTGACAAATGACTCCCAACCAGGTGACCTCTTGAAAGTAGAGTACCTAATGGCCATGCGGGTGAATATAACAAAATTCACCAAACCTAAGGGCGTAATACAGTGCCACAAATGCCAGGGCTTCGGGCACACCAAAAATTACTGCAACATTCGGCCCCGTTGTGTTAAGTGTGCCGGACCACACTTAACTACCGAATGTGAGAAGAAAGACCGCTCCACGCCCGCGAGGTGCGTTAATTGCGAAATGGACCACCCAGCCAATTATCGCGGTTGCCCCGTTTACAAATGGGAAAACCAACGACGATTGGCGCGTGAAAAGCGCGACATAACTTCCCGAGGATCAGCCCAAGGGAAAACATTCACACCTGCCCCGGTTCCTGCAGGGAATGCCTGGGCAGCCCGTGCTCAAGGTCCTTTGCAGGACCAAACATCTTTTGCTGCCACTACCCCATTTCCTTCCTTACCTCCACCTAGAATCCCTCCTCCCCACGTGATCAACCCCCTATTGCCCGGCGGCGCTATTCCCCTTTCCTCTTCTTCTTCTTCAAATCACCTACCAAACATTCCTGCCTCAAATTCCGCACACAATGAACAGTCACTGTTTGGATACTTTATGTCCATGCACCACCAGCTAAGTCTCTTAAAGACAAAAACGGAGAAGAAAATCTTTATGCTCCAGCAATTATGCGAGTTGCACTAGCTTAATGACTAGTAAGCTCCGCAACATTTGCCTTCTCAGTTGGAATTGCAACGGCATACTCGGCCGCCAACGGGAATTCAAAAATTTTATAAGCTCTGGCAATTTTGATGTAGTCGCCCTTCAGGAGACGCATCTAACACCCAGTCACAGATTCTACATACCCAACTACACCACATATCGGCGAGACCGTCCCACTGCTCGCGGTGGAGGCGTGCTTATCGCAGTAAAGTCATCTATTAAACACAAGGCACTGAAAGGATACGCCCTTAGTACATTAGAATGCGTCGGAATACGACTCCCAACTCCCATAGGTGAACTTGACATCTATTCCGTTTACCAACCTTCTGGTAAAACTATTGTTCCTGACGAAATTCGTCCCTTATTCCCGACTGACAGTCGCGTCGTAGCCATCGGCGATTGGAATTCAAAACATACGGAATGGGGGTGCCGGTCCGCGAATACTAATGGCCGGCGTTTGCATAACATTGTTAATTCCATCATGGTAGACGTCGAAGTGCCACTAGCGGCAACGCACATTGACAGCCGTGGTGGTGAAGACATCCTGGATTTCTGCCTAACGAAAAATCTGCCTTACATAACGACTCCAACTGTACTTTCCGATCTCTCCAGTGATCATTACCCGATTAAAACCGACATTGCGACTGTCCCTTATGAGCAGCCTCCTTCCCTTCCTTCAAAGACGAACTGGAAACAGTTCGCCTCCATAGCAGAAGACGCCTTTTCCTCAATCACAATCCCACACTCCTCAGCCCGGCAGGACATTGACGCTCATGTCTTGGCCATAACCGAGGCAATGCGTGACGCGCATGCACTGGCATCGCTCCCGTACCCTCATCCCCCTCCTCCTTCAAACGCCCTACCCGACGACATCCTGCTACTCATAAAACAGCGCAACAAGGCCCGCAGACAATGGGCGCGAACCAGGGATGGCGCCTATAAACGGCGTTATAACTTTTTCGCGTCCTGCGTCAAACGCGAGATCAGAAATCGGTTTAATGACCAATGGAGAGACAAACTCGACAACCTTTCCTTCGACGACGGATCCCTTTGGAAGGTTGCTAAGCAACTGACCAAAAAAGGCCGTCCAGACCAGCCCATCAGGCATAACGACAACCTGTACTTCGACGCCAATGACAAGGCAGAAATCCTAGCCAACGCGTTCCAGGAAACCATGACTCTTAAAACCGACTGGCCAAGGACGCGGGAGGACGAAGAAGCCGAGGCTGCTGTAAGTAGCTTAGGTCTCCTTCCGACTCCTCCATTCCAGCCGGTCACTGAGACGGAGCTTAGAATGACAATAAAGTACTTAAACCCGAAAAAAGCCCCGGGTATTGATGACATCTCAAACAGGCATTTGAAGAACGCGCCACTGCCGGCCGTTCGTCACCTACTGGGCTTATTCAATAACTGTCTTTCCTCTTGCTACTTTCCAGATTCCTGGAAAATAGCAAAAGTGTGCCTGCTTGCCAAACCAGGCAAAGACCCGACAATTCCTCTCAACCGCAGACCTATATCTTTACTTTCCTCTATCTCTAAACTGTTTGAATCGATTTTGAAAGCCCGTCTAGACCTCTTCCTACGGACCAATGACGTAATACGACCGGAACAAATGGGATTCCGGGAAGGACATTCCACCTCCCTGCAGATACTCAGACTAGCAGAGTATATCAGCCACGGCATGCAGAACAACCAACACACTGCAGTGTTGTTCTTGGATGTGGCCAAGGCTTTCGACCAAGTCTGGCATGATGGATTGATACTTAAATTATTTAAAATCGGGGTTCCATTACATCTCATCAAGATGTTCCATAGTTTTCTCGCTTCACGAGCTATACATGTCGCCGAAAACGGAGCTCTGTCAACCGGGAAACAGATAAATTGTGGCGTCCCGCAGGGCGCCATATTATCTCCTACTCTCTTCAACTGCTATGTCAACGATCTTCCTTCTTCTCCACAAACTCAAACTTTCATGTTCGCCGACGATACTGCTATCGCGGCAAGATCTTGGAGCGGCACGTGTGCCTTCCGAAAGATACAAAACCACCTCTCTTTACTTGAAAAGTGGACCGTCAACTCGAAAGTCACAATTAATGCTGAGAAAAGTGTTGTTGTCGACTTTCGGAGGAGACGAAGCTATTTCCCAAAAAAACCTTTAACCTTTCAATCCGTGCGTATTCCGACGAAATTGTCACACAAATTCTTAGGGATACACTTCGACTACAGACTGACATGGGCCACGCACGTACAGCATGCCTTACATATCGCTCAGGGCACAAGAGCACTTCTGTCTCCACTCTTGTGCTCCAAATCGCGCCTCACGCACCGAACCAAGATTAGACTATACCTTTCGTATATCCGTCCCAGGATGCTGTACGGCTGCGAAATTTTCGGGAACGCGACAAAAACAGACAGAAATCGCTTAGAAACATTCCAAAATAAAATACTTCGCTACCTCACAAACCAGAGTAAACTCGTCCCAATACAAGAGATCAGAAACGCACACAAAATACCTAAAATACACGACTTCATTCGAGCGCAAGCTGAACGACTCGAGAGGTCCCTTCCACGTAACACGCTTACAAAAAATATATGGGATTACTCCCTACACAGGAAACGCCGTCCGAGCTACAGACTACCAAAAGAAATTTTATTTCGGTAACATTACCGAATTCTTTCCTATGACTTTCTTTCTTATATATGATTCAAAAATTAATATGTATTTGAGCCAGGGTTTATGTATTATGTTTAAGGCATTGTGTAACTGCCATTATATTATCATTTTATTTTGTTATCATTGAATGTAAAAAAAAAAAAAAAAAAGTCTCTTTTGAAAAGAAAAGTAAAGAAGGAAAAAAAAAGGTCAAAAAGAAAAAAAAATATAAATCCAATGGATAAAAGAAAACAATAAAAAAAACAGAACAAAAGAGAAAAAAATATATATCCTGTATAACCAAAAATTAGACCAGAATCGTAAGTTAATTTTAAGTTTTTAGACTAGTAAATGTTTTTCCGTCCTGTTGACGAGTTTTTGGGCAAAATGTCTCGGCCCTTAGAATCAAGCTAATTTTAGTTCTTCCTTTAAGTTAAGGCCAATTGCCAACCCACTAGAGGTCTTTCTTTCAACTTCTCCTTCACTAACACTGGAAAGGTACACGTTCGCCATTTACACATTCGATCGCCATTGTTTCCCCTGTGCGAATTGCACAAACACTACCGCTGAAGGGGTGGACGTTGTCTCACCGAAGCAGCGATAAAAATGAGGGCAAAAGCCCAGTCAATAGGGGGTCTGGTCTGGTCTGGTCAATCCTGTTACACATTTAGAAGACAACAGACAGACAGAGAGACATCAGAGACAGAGAGATTAGAAGGGATTAGAGGGGTTTTCAAATAACACATTCGTTAACTTCAAGAAAACCACAAGAACGCTTCAGCCAGACAATCAACGGGTGGTATACCCCAGGTTGCAAGGCACCCGAGAGGAGTGGCTAACCCAGCTCCACTTTCTTACTCGAGGGTGGCGCTCTGCGCCTCATCATTAAATCGGTCGTCTCATTTCGGCTATCCGGCAAAGCGCCCCCAGGGTGCATTGCACTTGCCGGTGAACCGGGTGGGTCCCCACGCTAGGGTTCCCCTTAAAGAATAGCAATACACAAAAGGTATACACATATACGCCATTGTATGTCAACCCACCCATGGTGAGCGACCGGCTCCTCGCCGGTCTTTTCGCTGCCCAGCATCTTCTGCTCTTCAGCGAGGGGACATTCGGACAAATTCCCGGGGATTCCCTAGGGACCCCGTTCGTGTCGTACCATTTCGGAGCTAAATGGCCCCGAAATGGCCGTTACACTTTCGCCGCTTCGCTGGCGGCTGGTCTTTCTCAATCCCTGTCGCTGCACAAGGACGTGGGTGCTTGTCCCACGGGAAGACCACGACATCGGTGATGCCGCGGACTTCCCCGTGGGAGGAGGATGCCGCTTTCCGCCGGAAGGTCCTTGCCCGCTCCTGGAGTGCGCTCTGCAGAGGTTCGATCCCGGACAGCGCCGGAAGAGACTCGTTCCCCGTGATCCACCCGATCTGGAGTGCCGCTCGGAGGTTTCTCCTGTCCGCAGCGTGCAGCTTATTCCTTGCGCCGTCGCACATCACGCCGCACCATGCGGGTGCGGCGTACGCAAGGGTTGGGCGTAACACCGCCGCGAACAGGTGCAGTCTCCTTCGCAGCGGAAGGCATGGATTACACAGGATCGGGCCGAGGTCTTGCCGCCGGGATGCTGCGATGCCGGATGCCCTCATCACATGGTGCCGCATGGAGAGACGCTTGTCGAGGACGACGCCCAGGTACAGCACCGTCTCCGCCCAGTGGACCTCCGTCGCGCCGACGAGGATTTCGCCGGGCTCCTTCGGTCCCCTGGAGAAGACGATCGCCTGGGTTTTGTCCTCATTGACTCCGAATCTCCAGCGGGAATACCAAGTGATGAGTTCGTCGACCGCCCTCTGCAGGTATCGCGCCGCCATCTGTTGCCTCGTCGATCTCGCCAGGATCGCCATGTCGTCCGCATACGATGCTACGAGGACGTTGCTCCCAAAGTCTGCCGGGATATCCGCAGAGTAGATGTTGAAGAGAAGCGGCGAGAGCAAGCTTCCCTGGGGAACACCCGCTCTAATTCGCCGCTTCTCTGATACAGCATATCCCCAGCTGACGCGGAACGATCGTCCTCGCAACCAGGATGCCGCCAGCTCCGTCCACCATCGAGGAAATCCGAAGCAATTCAGCTTCCACAGCAATCCCTCGTGCCACACCCGATCGAACGCCTTGCTGACGTCAAAGAAGGCGCCGACGGTGGAATGCCGTCGGTTGAAACCTTCAGTGACGAAGTTCAGCAGGCGCGCGACCTGGTGCGTTGTTGAGTGCTCACTGCGGAAGCCAAACTGATGCACCGGAACGATGTTCAGCTCCTCGGTGATGGCGACGATGTGGCGCAGGAGGACCCGCTCGAACAGCTTTCCCAGGCCGTCGAGCAAGGAGATCGGACGGAAATTCGCCGGCGATGCCGATTTCCCCGCCTTTGGTATGCACACAACGCGCGCCTCCTTCCATCGGGATGGGAAATGCCCGATAGCGAGACACGCGTTGAAGATGCACAGCAATAAGGAGGCAAGGGATATCGGCATCTGAGCGATGACAGTGTTTACTATTCCGTCCGGTCCCGGCGCCTTTCGGGGTTTCAGAGCCTTTATGGCCCCTCGAAGGTCCTCCTCGCTGATGGTCGGCGGCATCTCTTCGCGGGCGCGGACGTGGCGTGGTGATCTCGGCGGCAGCACGATGGATTCCAGGGGATCCTCCTGGTCAGCGTCCCCGTCCAAGGGAGAAAACACTCTTTCGAGGTGCTCGGCCATCCCAGAAGCCTTCTCCTCCGGAGTCCGGAGTGTCCCCACCGCGGTGCGAAGGGGCGCCTCCTCTCGCCGCTCACCTCGCAGACTGCGTGCAAGGCGCCACAAGGACCCGTCTTCCGGGGATAGCGTTGAGACCTTCTTCTCCCAGCTGGATTCCCTGAAGGCCGCTATCTCGCATCTAAGTTCGCGTTGCGAGCTGTTTAGCAACGCCTTGGCGGCCGGGCATCGGGAGCGTTGGAATTGGCGACGTAGCCGATTTTTCTCCCGAATCTTCTCGCGGATCTCCCTTGGAAGGGCCAGGTGATTCCATTTCCGAGCGGGACGCTCGGGAATTGCTGCCTGTGTTGCCGCCTGTACAGTTTCCGTCAGAAGATCGACCTGACGGTCGATCTCTTCCGGGGAACTAAGAGGCGGAGGCATCGGAGAGGCGCTGATTCGGTCAGTTACCTGATTCCGAAACATCGCCCAGTCCGCGGCAGCATAATTCCGGATCATCCTCGTCGGCGTCTCCAAGGGTTTCCTCGCAAGATGGAGAAGGACAGGCAGGTGGTCGCTGTCCAAGGCGTAGAGCGCTCTCGCAGAGAGCGCCGACGGCAGCCGTGCGTGCACCGCGATGTCCAGCACGTCGCTCGTTCCACGAGTTGCGAAATGAGTCGGCGTGCGTGGACCGATGACGACGAGTCGCTCAGCGGAAGTCCACTGTTGTAGGCAACGCCCTCGAGGATTTTCCACTCGGGAGTGCCAATCGGGATGCTTCGCGTTGAAATCGCCCGCGGCTATCGTGGGAACAGATCCCACGAAGAATTCCGCGAGCTCTTCTGTGCGAAACATCACCGATGGTGAGCAGTATATTGAAATGAGGCGAAGAGGCCCCTCGCCGCATTCCAGCTCTATTGCAGTGGCTTCCGTCGAATCGAACGTCGGCAGCGTGAAGCGCTGTGCACGCAGGTGATCAGCGACCAGGACTGCAGTTCCCCCTCCTTGGCGCGCCCGGTCGTCACGGAAGACCTGGAATCCCGGGACGGTCCACCTACTCCTTGGCTTCAGGTGCGTCTCTTGCAACAGGGCGACCTCGCATTTCTGCCTGGATAGAAACGCGAGCAGCTCCGGCGTTTTCCTCGCCACGGCGCCTCCTACGTTCCAAGACGCGATGGCGATGTTACGGCGTCTAGGAGGCGTGTTATCCATGATGAGGAGTAAGAAGAGCCGGCAACTGTTGCAGTGTTGCCGAGAGCACCTGAAGCTGCGTCTGAAGAGCAGCAGAGATTGTGGCAAGCGTCTCCAGGACGCTTAGGAGCGGGTTTTCTTCGGGGCCGGCGTCCAGGTCCGCGGCCGGCGAAGCAGATGTGGCCCCCGAAAGGACCGGCGGCTGGGCAGGCGTCGCCTGCTGGTTGCGCCTACGCTCCCGCAAGGGAATGCGGAGAGAGGCGGCGGTTTCCATGACGTTTGCCGCGGGCGTCGGCAAATCCGGGAACTGGATGCCGAGGCGCGGTCTTGGGGTTGGGCGCTGAGGAGCTGGACCGCGGGACGCGTTTCCTCCTCGCCATACATTCCGCGTTTCCAGGGCTGGTGTGGGTGCCTTGGACGCAGGAGCAGGAGACGGTGGAGCATTCTTGGGTGCGGTGGCCGCCCCCGATCGGCGTCCGCGGCGCTTTTTGGACGGCTTAGCGGCTCGACGTTCCTTCTCTGCAAGCCACGTCTTGCACGTCGGGGAGAAGGCCGAATGCGCTCCCCCGCAGCTGGGACATTTCTCCTCTCCGGTCCTTGGGCAATCCTCAAGGGCGTGTCCGCCTGAGCAGTGCGGGCAGCGAGGAGAAGCGGTGCAGAAAAAGCTCCCGTGACCGAAGCGAGAGCATCTATGGCAGAGCTGGGGATCCCTGTAAACGTAAAGGCGCACCGAAATTACGCTGTTGCCAACGCTTCGGATTGCCTTAACTGCAGAGATGGTCCACTTTTCCGACAAGGCGATGGCGACGACGAAAACGCCGATCGGTTTGCCCTCGGAAGACAGCTGGCGTCCCCGGCGTGCGTCGATCCCCATGTCGCGCAGGTCTTCGAGCAGATGCTCAATTTGGTGCTTTGCAGAGAGGCCACGGAAGGTGAATGCCGTGGTTTTCTCCTCCCCCACTCCCCAAGTGGACATCTGCGCGTCAGCCGCGGACAGAGCCGCGCGCAAGGACTGGAAGTCTTCCATAGAGCGGGTTTGCACCCGCGCAGACGACTCCCCATAAGCGACGGTGAAGGTTTGATCCTTCACCGCTGCGCGAATCATATCGCGGAATGATCTCACGTCCTCAACATCGTAAACGACGAGAGGAGGAGGGCGTTTCCCGCGACTAGGGCGTGGGGGAGGGGCAGCAGCGTCTTCAGCCTGGGCTGCGGTGTCGGCCGCGTCCATTGCTTCCGTGATCGGCTCAGAAGAGTCGGTCTCAGGAGCTATCGCGGCAAATGAGTTGGCCGTTGGGACCGGAATAAAGGCCTCAGCGGAGGTTCGGGCGCGTTTAAGCGCGGCGTCGCTTAGCGGCGTGAAAGGGCGACGAACGCCCGCTCTCTGCTGCTTCTCTGACTCGTCTCTGAAGACAGGCGCGATGACTTTGGCGTAACGCCGCGGCCGAACGAACCCGTCTTCATCGACGGGGGATCCAGGGCGGGAGACGCCAGGCGACGAGATGGCCGCCATGGCGAGGAGCCGGCGAGAGGTGGAGTTGACGGCGCTTTCCACTGCAGAGCAGTGCAAAGTCGTCTCGATGGAGAAGGTGGTACAGCGACTCTTCGACGTATCTGGATGACTCGATGATCAGGATGCAGGAAGCTGGATGATCGCACAGCCGACTTAATCTCCATTGTATGTCAATCGTAAAAACGCCATAGCCCAGGGTGGGCTATCGTACCATTTCGGAGCAACATCGCGCTCCGAAAATCACTGCGAAATGGCCGATTCGTCCAACAAAGCGAGTACTGCCAACGATATAAACAACCTTATTCCAGCGCCACCTCCCTTGCCGTTGCAAGGAATGTTTAAACAAGTATACACATTCGGTACACGGGCAAAAGAGGACCCGCGAAAGGAAAAAAATCACGAAAATGGTAAACCCGGCCCGGCCGGTCAGGCCCAGAGGCCAGTAATTTCACAGACAGAAGCTCTTGACATCACTAAAATCTCTCGCAAACACAACAGCGAAATAGCTTCGCCATCCCCGGCGACAGCTGCAGCCATTGCCGCCCTTCAAAAGCAGCAAAAGGTCAATAAACAACAAGAAAAGGTCAATTTAGTAGGTACCTCTGAAACAGCCATGGAAGCGAGGAACACGGCCAATAACAGTAGCAACAACCATTTGACAACGTCCACCTCTACAGCAACGACCACTGGTACCCTCCCTCTCGCCGAACCGCTTAACACAGGCCCTCAAGCACAAACACCGCATGGTCAAAGAGACGACGGCTTCACTGTCGTCTCCAGGAAAAAAGGTACCCCGCTCAAGAGGCGAAGAATTTTAAACTCCCCAGATATCACTCATCCGAATAGGTTTTCACCCATTGAGTCATCGGCTGAGGTGATGGAGACTCAGCCATCCGTACCAAAATCGCCCAAAATCCCGGCCATAACCGTCTACAATGTGAAAGGGTGGGTTGAATTGGCTAAGGAGTTGACGGCGAATCTGCTCTCGCCGCCAAAATGTATCCTCAAGGGACCAAACACCGTGGCAATAACTTGTGCCAGCACAAAGGATTATTTTAAAACTAAACACATTCTTAAAACCAGGGATCTAGAATACTATATACGTCTTACCAGCTTCCAGCCGATAGGCTGAAAGAGTATTGTGTAAAAAACCTGGTAGGCGACGTAAATGCAAAGGACTTAGAACTAGAATTACACCGAATGGGGTATAAGGTAAAAAGCGTCGTACAACTGACCACCACTAAACCTACCTACGAGGACAGGATGAAAGGGAAAACAACTGGCATCAAGCGATTGGTGCCAGTTTATCATGTCATCTTAACAAATGATCCCCAACCAGGGGACCTCCTCAAAATCGAATATTTGTTGACCATGCGGGTGAATATATCTAAATTCACCAAACCTAAGGGCGTTGTTCAGTGCCACAAATGCCAGGGCTTCGGCCATACAAAAAATTATTGTAACATTCGGCCCCGTTGCGTTAAGTGTGCCGGTCCACACTTAACATCCGAATGTGAAAAGAAAGATCGCAGCACGCCCGCGCGATGCGTAAACTGCACAATGGAGCATCCCGCCAATTATCGCGGATGTCCCGTTTTTAAATGGGAAAATCAGCGAAAACTGGCGAGAGAAAAGCGCGACACAATTTCCCGAGGACCAGCCCAAGGGAAAACATATTTACCTGCCCCGGCTCCTGACAGGAATGCTTGGGCTCCTAGAGCTCAAGGTCCTTTGCAGGACCAATCATCTTTTACCGCCACCAACCCATCTCCCTCTCTACCCCCTCCTAGGATCCCTCCTCCCCATTTTATCAACCCACTTCTGCCCGGCGGCGCTATTTCACTTTCCTCTTCTTCTTCTTTAAATCACCTACCAAACCTTCCGGCTTCAAATTCCGCACACAATGAACAGTCACTGTTTGGATACTTTATGTCCATGCATCACCAGCTAAGTCTCTTAAAGGCAAAATGGAGAAGAAAATCTTTATGCTCCAACAATTATGCGAGTTGCACGAGCTTAATGACTAGTAAGCTCCGTAACATTTGCCTTCTCAGTTGGAATTGCAACGGCATACTCGGCCGCCAACGGGAATTCAAAAATTTTATAAGCTCTGGCAATTTCGATGTAGTCGCCCTTCAGGAGACGCATCTGACACCCAGTCACAGATTCCACATACCCAACTATACCACATATCGGCGAGACCGTCCCACCGCTCGCGGTGGAGGCGTGATCATCGCAGTAAAATCCTCTATTAAACACAAAGCACTGAAAGGATACGCCCTTAGTACATTAGAATGCGTCGGAATACGACTCCCAACTCCCATAGGTGACCTTGACATCTATTCAGCTTACCAACCTTGTGGTAAAACTATTGCCTCTGACGAAATTCGTCCCTTATTCCCGACTGACAGTCGCGTCGTAGCCATCGGCGATTGGAATTCAAAGCATACGGAATGGGGGTGCCGGTCCGCGAATACAAATGGCCGGCGTTTGCATAATATTGTTAACTCCATCATGGTAGACGTCGAAGTGCCACTAGCGGCGACGCACATTGACAGCCGTGGTGGTGAGGACATCCTGGATTTCTGCCTAACGAAAAATCTGCCTTACATAACGACTCCAACTGTACTTTCCGATCTCTCCAGTGATCATTACCCGATTAAAACCGACATTGCGACTGTCCCTTATGAGCAGCCTCCTTCCCTTCCTTACAAGACGAACTGGAAACAGTTCGCCTCCATAGCAGAAGACGCCTTTTCCTCAATCACAATCCCACACTCCTCAGCCCGGCAGGACATTGACGCTCATGTCTTGGCCATAACCGAGGCAATGCGTGACGCGCATGCACTGGCATCGCTCCCGTACCCTCATCCCCCTTCTCCTTCAAACGCCCTACCCGACGACATCCTGCTACTCATAAAACAGCGCAACAAGGCCCGCAGACAATGGGCGCGAACCAGGGATGGCGCCTATAAACGGCGTTATAACTTTTTCGCGTCCTGCGTCAAACGCGAGATCAGAAATCGGTTTAATGACCAATGGAGAGACAAACTCGACAACCTTTCCTTCGACGACGGATCCCTTTGGAAGGTTGCTAAGCAACTAACCAAAAAAGGCCGTCCAGACCAGCCCATCAGGCATAACGACAACCTGTACTTCGACGCCAATGACAAGGCAGAAATCCTAGCCAACGCGTTCCAGGAAACCATGACTCTTAAAACCGACTGGCCAAGGACGCAGGAGGACGAAGAAGCCGAGGCTGCTGTAAGTAGCTTAGGTCTCCTTCCGACTCCTCCGTTCCAACCGGTCACTGAGACGGAGCTTAGAATGACAATAAAGTACTTAAACCCGAAAAAAGCCCCGGGTATTGATGACATTTCAAACAGGCAATTGAAGAACGCGCCACTGCCGGCCGTTCGTCACCTACTGGGCTTATTTAATAACTGTCTTTCCTCTTGCTACTTTCCAGATTCCTGGAAAATAGCAAAAGTGTGCCTGCTTCTCAAGCCAGGCAAAGACCCGAAAATTCCTTTAAACCGTAGACCTATTTCCCTACTTTCATCTATATCTAAACTGTTTGAATCAATTTTAAAAGCCCGTCTAGACCTCTTCCTACGGACCAATGACGTAATTAGGCCAGAACAAATGGGATTCCGGGAAGGACATTCTACTTCCCTTCGAACACTTAGACTGGCGGAGTTTATCAGCCACGGCATGCAGAACAACCAACACATTGCAGTGTTGTTCTTGGATGTGGCCAAGGCTTTCGATCAAGTCTGGCATGATGGATTGCTTCTGAAATTAATTAAAATCGGGGTGCCATTACATCTCATCAAGATGTTTCAAAGTTTTCTCGCTTCACGAGTCATACATGTCGCCGAAAACGGAGCTCTGTCAGCCGGGAAACAGATAAACTGTGGCGTTCCGCAGGGCGCCATATTATCTCCTACTCTCTTCAACTGCTATGTCAACGATCTTCCTTCTTCTCCACAAACTCAAACTTTCATGTTCGCCGACGATACTGCTATCGCGGCGAGATCTTGGAGCGGCACGTGTGCCTTCCGAAAGATACAAAACCACCTCTCTTTACTTGAAAAGTGGACCGTGGACTCCAAGGTCACAATAAATGCCGAAAAAAGTGTTGTTGTCGACTTTCGGAGGAAACGAAACTATCTCCCAAAAAAACCTTTAACCTTTCAATCCGTGCGTATTCCGACTAAATCTTCACACAAATTCTTAGGGATACACTTCGACTAGAGACTGACATGGGCCACGCACGTACAGCATGCCTTACATATCGCTCAGGGCACAAGAGCACTTCTGTCTCCACTCTTGTGCTCCAAATCGCGCCTCACGCACCAAACCAAAATAAGACTGTACCTTTCATATATCCGTCCCAGGATGCTGTACGGTTGCGAAATTTTCGGGAACGCGACAAAAACAGACAGAATACGCTTAGAAACATTCCAGAATAGAATACTTCGCTACCTCACAAACCAGAGTAAACTCGTCCCAATACAAGAGATCAGAAACGCACACAAAATACCTAAAATTCACGACTTCATTCGAGCGCAAGCTGAACGACTCCAGAGGTCCCTTCCACAAAACACGCTTACAAAGAACATATGGGATTACTCCCTACATAGAAAACGCCGTCCGAGCTACAGACTGCCAAAAGAAATTCTATTTCGGTAACATTACCGAATTCTTTTCTATGACTTTCTTTTTTATAGATGTTTCAAAAATTATAAATGTATTTGAGCTAGGGTTTATGTTTTATGTTCAAGGCATTGTGTAACTGCCATTTTGTTTTCATTGTATGTAAAAAAAAAGAAAAGAAAAGGAAAAAAAAAGTTTTCTTTTGAAAAGAAAAGTAAAGAAAAAAAAGGACAAAAAGAAAATTATATATATATCCAATGAAAAAAAAAATACATTAAAAAAAAAAAGAGAAAAAAAAATATCTTATATAGACAATAATTAGACCAGAATCTTATGTTAATTTTAAGTTTTTAGATTGATAAATGTTTTTCCGTCCTGTTGACGTGTTTTTGGGCAAAATGTCTCGGCCCTTAGAATTAAGCTAATTTTAGTCCTTCCTTTAAGATAAGGCCAATTGCCAACCCACTAGAGGTCTTTCTTTCAATTTCTCCTTCACTAACACTGGAAAGGTACACGTTCGTCATTTACACATTCGATCGCCATTTATTTCCCTGTGCACACTGCACATACACTGCCGCTGAAGGGGTGGACGTTGTCACACCGAAGCAGCGTCAAAACTGAGGGCAAATGCCCATTCATTAGGGGATCTGGTCTGGTCAATCCTGTTACACTTAGCATTAAGTTTCTCGCTTCTCACAAACACAAACACTCACGCATACTTTCGCCAGGTTTATTGAAATGCCAAGGGATTTATTATGTAAAATGACCGGTAAAGGTGGGTTTCGCCCACCGGGACGGTGAAATATGCGCCCGCGTAGGGCCGTCAATGACGTCGGAGGAAGACCTTAAAAACTAAAAAACCAACGCAAATCACTTCGACCTGAAGACGCCTCCAGGACTGGGGGCGAAGCAGTTGTCCATCAACTCACCTACGCGACGGAAATTCCCGAAAGGAGAATGAATTCATCAGATAGACGTCGCGGAAACCTTAGGATTAACAATAAGTATTATATACAGGCATATACATTCACCTAAACCCCATCTAGCTAAAGGGCACATGACGGGGGGCATTGGGACGCTAGATTAGAATTTATATAGTGTATTTACAGATGTAGTGTTCTGTGGGAATTTAATCTTATAAACCCCTATTTTCGGCA
Organism: Hetaerina americana; assembly: GCF_022747635.1. Taxonomy (NCBI): domain Eukaryota; kingdom Metazoa; phylum Arthropoda; class Insecta; order Odonata; family Calopterygidae; genus Hetaerina; species Hetaerina americana. The sequence continues at coordinate 91,504,319 of NW_027287205.1, read as the reverse complement.
ATTTGTAACTATTATTTTCTTGGGTGTTCCTCATTTTATTGTTGTAGCGAATAGTGCGCGGTAAAAACGAATACTAGAATCTATCAGTCAACAATCTTTGCGTTCTTATTTTTTTTCTTAATTTTCGGCCTTGCCAATATAATTAGGGGACCTAATTATATCTATAATTCCGGATGCAAAACCAGACACTTTATATCTTTGTAATTAATTTAATCTTGCCCTGAGTCTTCGCACATATAAAGGTTCTCACCCCATATTCTGCATTAAATGTTTGACGCTTTGTGTCCTTTGGTACGAGTTTTTCACGAACCTAGCGGCCATTCTCTGTACACCATTCAATTCTGTAATGAATGTTTTAGAATAGATCCAATGAGCTCGCTGAATACTCAATGTGAAGCCTTGCTAAAGATAAGTAGCGCGTTTGCTTCACTTTTCCGTCGCTAAACCTTCCGAATCGACGAATCCCAGCTTTTTAGAGCCCCTCCACAAATAGTGCGTATATTTTTTCCCAAAGAAAGATTCGATGCAATGGTGACCCGCAAGAATTTTACTTCATCCACGACGCTCATCCAAACATCTCCGAGTGTGTAAGCTGGTAAAGTTTGGCTATGTTTTCTATTGTTTAAAAAAAGGAAGACGTTACATTTTTCGTATTTAATTCAAGCCACTATCCTTCACACTATTTTTGAATGTTGATTTGTATTGATTCATGACCTGCGTCATTCGCTTTTTCGCTGTAGATTAAAGTATCGTTGGAAAAGAGTTCTTTTTATTTTACTGGTGATGCCATGAATGTGTATTGTTAGAAAAAGCAGTGGTCTTATGAAGCTACCCTGTGGGACGCCGGATGTTATTTGCACATAATTAGAGCTTGAGCCATCTATCACGACCCTTTGTTTGGGGTTATTAAGGAAGTCCCGAATCCAGTTTGTTACTTTGTCGTTTATTCCATACAATTTGCAACTTGTGAATCAATTTAGCGGGTGGGACTTTATCAATTGCCCTTTTGAAATCCAAGAATATCGCATCAACATGTTTGTTTCTTTCCCCCGGTTGTAGAATTTCGTGTATAAAAAGTCCCAACAGCCATTCTAGGCACCACGGTTTTAAATACCTGCAGCATTGTCTTACATTATTTTCTTTATTTCCTCACCTACCTTCAGTAATGTTCAAGCCTTCCAGGTTCCTATTATTATAGCCCCCCTACTCTATTTGTTGAAGGGATTTCGCTGGATGATGACGACATGGGAAGCCCCATTTCCTCTCCCCACAATCAGTACCATTCCTTTGTATATTATCCATAATCCATGGCTGCATGGCACAAGATATCCATGCAGGCTTTAGCGAGGTGGCTTCTCCATCCTATGCCGTTGGCCTACCGCCTTTTTGGGCTGTTTCTCGGAACGAGAGCGTGCCCCATCTCCATCGAAGGGCGGAGGAGAAGGCATACCTGTGAGTCTACTGGCGACCCTGGTTCGGCCTCCGGTGATACCCGTCCCTCCCTACGAGGAGGTGTGCTTGTATACTTCCCTCCGTTGAGGGTTGAAACCTGAGCGGCACAGCTCAACTCCTCCAGTGCTTTAAAGGACTCCTTGTCTCTATTGCTCTGTCTATCCATTTAATAACTGTGGAATTCGCGCCCGTATTGCGACAATTTCCAAGCACACCACACCAACCGGCGGATTTACGTATTTATTTTTAATGCCTAAGAAAATGGTGCAGTCTCCACGTCTTTTCGGAGTGTATTCCTCATGGGTCCGCTGAATGAATAGGAGTTACCATTTCTACCAACGCCATGGAAAATTGGTGGAATCCAGGAGCTCTCTCCCGCATTTAAGTTTTCTGAATGTTAAAAGTCATCATGTTACTATAGTTTATAGATAAGAAATCCGTTTGAAATATCATTCTGCGAGAAGGTCATCCCATTTATCCCGCCAGTCTGACCTTCCTATTCGGGTCGGTGGTGAAAAATCTTTCCATATTACATTACCATGACGTATTAAATCTCTTTCCCGGACAAAATACGCCAGTCTAAGAAGTATGTGATTCTGACTAGTCCTGAACTGACATCATTCAATTAACCAACCTGAACGCTTTTGAATTGATGACGAAGGGCTAGTTTTCGCTAGACTAGCATTTAAATCTTGCCACACTAGTAAACGGTACCCAACTTTGTACTTCTCGTGAATTATGCAGAGTTGAAAGTCGTTGGGTGCATTCGACGTGTTCACAGGGACTAAATTGTACGGCAAGGAGAGTTTCAACTGGAGGAGATCTTTGATTCAATTAATTCCGAATAGGATCTCGGTTTTCCCATCGGACACTGAGCAAATGAAAAATTAGCGAGCGCCTCAAAATTTCCTCCCAATCCACTTTTGAGTATTTCCAATTTCCTCCGAAGATTACAGCGTCTCGTTCTCCACTCACTGAGGCAGGCGTTGACGCAATTTTCCGCCCCACCTCCACCCCCTCCTCCCGTCTCGCCCCAAACCCTGAATTGACTCTTCCTTCGTCCCTTGTCCTGCCAATCGAGCGAATTTCGTCCCTTTGTTGTCGAGGGAGAGGAATAAAAGACTCAATTTAAAAAATCAAAGAACTCGAGGAATCGAGGGGCGGGATGGAGTGTGGTAATGTGATGTGTCTTTTTCATTCATCAGCATTCGAAAGCAAACCGCGATCCGCCGCCATTTTCGCCTCCCCGCTCCACCCTCCAATTAACCGATCGGCGAGTCGAGAGTAGGAGGGTTGGGGGGAGACAGGGGTGTGCGTATCAGGGGCGTGCGTATCAGGGGCGTGCGTGTCAGGGCCGCCGCGTTTGTCCCGGTCTCGCGTCCGCCGCCTCTGTTCTCACGGTCAATTGACTCCCACTCCGTTTGACGCGATACTTCGTTAAGTTTTCGAAATCGTCAAGGGGAGGGGGGGGTTGGTTCGAGGGTTGAGTCGAGTTGAGGCGGCTTCTTTTGCTCCTTTGTTGCATCCCATTGTTGCGGCACGGATTGAAAGGGAAACGAAGTCTGTGGGGTTAAGATGTTGGGTGAGGGGCTGGTGATTGGGGGAGGGGGGATAAAGGGATTGCTAATTACGCATTCGCCGCACCAGCGGACTCGTTCCGCTCCCTTAAACCCCCCTCACTTTCTCCCCCTCTTCCCTCCCCTTCCCTGCCTCACACAAACGCGCAGTCCAAGATGATCGCAAGTCGGCCGGGGGATTCGGTCTGCAAAAGGAAAGCCCTCACCCGAACCCGGCCTCATCACGTATCATTCCTCCTTCCGATTGCAAGAAAGGTCGTCACTCTGAGACGCTAACGGGGCATTGACGATCGAGAGTGTAAGGGAGCTCTCAGAGGTTTGAAATTCCATCTTCAGAAATAATTGTATCACATTAGTTTACAAGTGTGCTTCGTGTTTAAACTATTGTGCCACCCGTGCGGAGGGCCCCAATGCTAATCAAAGATTACTCTGCATGAACATTGGAGCGCAAATCCTGAAATAATTTGCGAACATCAATCCGTGAGCTCGAAAACAAAACAAGCGACAGGAGTCAGGGGCGCTTTCTTTGAACAACCCATCATTAGGCATCCAAGCGGTGTGGATGCCTGGCTTTTATAACTTCGCCGGACGCCGATTAGTATCACTCTTAATTAGTATCTGAGCCCCTGGTTAACGCACCCTCATACGAGTAAAGAAGGTTCCGGCCCACCTCTGATCTCATCTCTCGTTACCAAACAACCAGCGGGCTAATCTTATTGTTGGCTGCATGGATTGGCGTGATGATGTTAGGTAACTAGAATTTACATTTCTGATTCTTTCATTTTTAAGCAAAAATATTGAAGTGCGTTTATATTATACTGAATACCCTCAGATGAATTACAATACTAACTAGAGGCAACAACGTGGGTCCCATGTCTTTATGTCTCTTGTTTGCAAAGAAATCTATTTCAAAACTGAATAAAATGCTGGAAAGTTGTGTAACCATGCATCTAAATTTTTCAGAGGCTACCATAATAAATGTTTTAAAACCCTGTTCTAGTCAATTTATCTATTTTACAATAACGTACCGTAAAACGTCCACATGTGCTTTCATTGCTTTGGTACAGGAGCATTTTTTATTCCAAAATCAATCTTTAAATAAGCGTTAAAATTTTCTTCATCAAACATAGAAATTGATTATTAGTAAACTAATAAATATGATTTATGCAAAAATACTATTAGTTGTTAAGGAGATATTCAATCACAAACTCGAGTCTACAAGATGTTGGCGCCGACAGGAGGCCGTGACGGAGCGAGGGAAGGTCGTGCATCAGTATTTGCCGCATTTTCTTTTCTCTCGCCGAGTCCTTTAATTCCCTGATTTTGTGCGTTCCATTCCCTATGGAAATGACGTCGGTAAGCCGTATATTAATGGCAATCACTTCTAAATAACCATTGGCAAATTCCAAATATTGCAGTTTTACGTGATTCAAAGACTCAAAAAGTAAGAATCACGTGTTCGATTTTAAATAAAAAAGTCTACAAAAATGTAAGTTTTAACTGCTAATATGTCTGGAATTAAGGATATTACTCTCTTTATAAAACGTTGAAAGCAGTTTGGTTCTTGCTGTAAATTACGGGCTAATTTTTATTTTATGCCTATCTTCGTGAAATGTTTTGAGCGGAACAACTTACATAAACGTACTTTTTCCAACTTCCATGCTCACCCTCATATTTTCCTTTCCAAAGGAGAATATTAAACTGGAGTATGTTTAATGCCTCTGTCGTGTGTCGTACCAGGGTTTACAAAACTTTTACAGTGGCATGTTACTCCATCAACTTTTTCAAGAGTCATATTTTAGGCAAAGGAAAGCAACGAGAGGGGGCCACCATTTAGGATTTCGCCGAGGGTGAATCGAAGAGGCCCTGCTTCTGGAAGGAGATTTATGACTTATAAAATATTGGATTCAATTGAAGCCGAGTACATGAGACGTTTAAGTTTTAAAAAGTGAATGATGAGATTTATAGGACTCTTCACTTTAGTTGACTCTAAGTTAAGTTAACGCCCTTTCGGAGTTAATGCCACTTTGATTCACACGCTACAATTACAAGGTTTTCACCAAAAGACTGTAACTACATATAATAAGTACTTGAGAAAGCCTCAAGAAGCTGAGTATACGAACTGAACGCTTTTTAATAGCCTTCGCGAAGCTTTTTCTCATAATAACTTTTGTATATGGTTGTGTCTACGCTGCGATTTGACCCAGCCTTGTCTGAAATGGACGGTTCTAAATATTAAATGTTTTCATGAAATGCAAAGCCACAACAGTCTAAATGAATATTAACTACCTATATGCAATACCTATGGATGCAACTTTTTTTCCTCTTCCACTTCCTCCATATCAGGTACACCGTAAAAATGGACTGGCATGTTGAGTAGCACCGCCCAAAACATGAATATATCGAGCGCCTCGAGAAGTAACATTTGGCAGGGACGCCACCCAACTAATACGTGCATGTTTCGTAAGAGCGGGAGATCTGAGAGCTGTTTTCTCTCGTGACAACTCTCGTGACAACTTGAGAACTCTCGTGAAACCCTGTTATTTTCTACTTAAAATTTTGCAATAATTCAGTTTTAGTGTGGGAATTGAACAATTATAAGGATAAGGAATGACTTTGCATATTCTCTACAAATGTAATCGTATTTTTCCAGAAAAAATCATGAAAAGCCATCACTTTGCGCTATAACATTTATTTTACAGCTTTTGGGCGTGGTTAACATAAAAAATCATATTATATTGTCTAAACTGCCTCGTTCTCCTTAATGTGGCAAATACCGATACCATTACTTGTAGAGGCATAAAGACCACATTTCAGAACCTGAGTAGTGAAATCTATTGACATCAGTTATTGAAATGTTTCTTTATTTCATTCATAGAAAGAAAACTTGCAAGGAGAGGTAGCGATTCGTTCCCCACATCACATCCGCACGCATGCTGCGTCTGATGCTTGCGTGCGCGCCACACGACCACGCCACCGGTGACGAGGCATTCCCTTGCCGGAGGGGCGGGCGGCCCGGGGGGCAGCATCCTCCTATTAACAATCGCGAGTGTGACGAGTCCTATGGCCCTGGCCGGGTAGCGGGTCCAGGGCGGTCCTCAGTCACGCGGCCGCGCCACTCCGTCCGCCCCAGAAGGGAGAAAGACGTCAAAAGTGGTGCTGAGGACGTAACATTCCTCCGCAGCACCCACCCACCCACCCCCCCACCGCCAGTGGATGATGGACCGAGTCGCTCCCACGGGCGGCGGCCCGTCACCCCCTTCCTGGCCGCCCCGTTGACGTGGGACAGGTGGTAAAGTAAGGGACGCTGCTCGAAGGAGAGAAGGGGGAGGGGGTTGTCAGTCAATCGAGGCGGCGTCGCCCCGATCACAGCGCCCTCGGCCCTTGGCGTGACGGAGGGGCTAGGAAGAGGCGTGGGTCTGCTGGCGATAACGCCACTCAGGAGTGGCGCTTCATCTTACGTCCCTCGAAATGGGGGAGGGGGTCCTTCTGCCTCCCGAGGGACCATCGCCATGATGGAGATTTCAACGCTCGGAGTGGCGCTCACGCCCGGCCGTTGAAATCTTTTGTTCGGCCCCCTCTCCCCCCGCGCCGCCCTCATTCTTCTTATTGCCCGCCTCACCCGTTGGCCGGCCGGATTGATGCCTTCTTCTCCGTGTGCTATGTGATAGAGCCCCCATCCGGGCAGACGCTCTTCTATGCCAAAGTGACGGAATCCATTTAGGCATTCGTCATACTGACAAACGCGGAGAGAGGCAATGTACATTTTGTCGCCCTCCATAATTGAAGAACTTTCAATTCCTTCGGAGATTAAAATGCGTGACTAACACGTAGCGCTCCAAATCTGAGCGTAGGTTAATCGACTCGCTTATAACGCGTATTTTTTTCCTGATTCTATCTGAATATATTTACTGCGGGACGTTTAGGGTTTAAACATGTGGAGTAGTGTCTGCTATGCTCTTCCATGAATTTAATTAAAACTGAAATGAAATACTCCGCCTAACTTAAAAATCATGGGAGATTTTTCTAAACGTTTGATAATGTGTGATAAAAATAGCTGATAGTCTTATTATATTTGCCTAATATTTATGTAAGAGTACAACTTACTATTGGCGTCTAAATTAGCGCACTATGGATGGTATTATTATATCTCAGAAAATTGGATCACACAAAGAATGATCGCGGGGAGAAAATAATAGAATTTTGCTAAAGATATATTTTAATCATGAATATTACTTCGTTGAAAAGCCACAATAGACGTGCTAAATGCGCGAGGATTCAAGGAGATATAATATTATATTATGTTTCGGTACAGACTTCGGAACAGCGTGACCAAATAGCATATTTTCCTGGGAGCAAATGCGAAATCTGTTTAGAATGTAGTACTCATAGAGTATGGAGGGAGTTGGTGAAAATAGTAGATAATAGTGAAGTAAGGGTGTTATGAAAAGACTGATAAGATTGAAAATTTTACTACGGAGCGTGGTGGCTATTTGTTAGGTTAGTTTGAGTAAGAATATCGTATTAGGAAAAGACTAGTGAAAAGTTTGCCGTAGACCGGTTTGGAGCTGCTCGGAAACACGTTCATTGAAACAAGATTATAAGCGTAATGGAGGCCCTTGAGACATGAAGGTGGAGAAGAATGGGAAAGAAAAGAAAAAGGAATATTCTAGGCATGAAGAGGAGAAGGAATTTATGTCAGGAAAGATGAATCCAAAGCATTTTGATTGGCGGTGAGATGGAAAATAATGTAATGGAAGGCGTTATTAGCTAAGCAGCAGGTAGAGAGAGAAAAATAATTGGAAATTTGCACTGAATAAAGGGATGAAGTAATTGTTTGGAACACTGGGTTTATAAACTGCAAGGGTTTGTAGCGTTCGTTGGTTTGTACCCATCCAAGACTTGCCTTTATACCACCATAATAATAAATAAAAGGTGCAAAGTGATGCTTGGTATTCTTTGCTCATTGCAAGCAGAATTAATGATTCTTTGGTTGCCAATCCTTACTTCAGTTGTCGAAATGTCTTATGTTCGATTTGATAGTTTCAATATTGTTTTAACACAAAAGTTAATTCTCTTTTTTAACGTAAAACGATATTTTCGTAAAAAAAGAGAACATGCAATTCCATTCCGAATTCCAGCAGTTTTTGTGATTCGGACGATTTTTTCTGGGTTTACTTAAAGTTATTTGACGCAATGCATTTATTATTCACTCTTGCACTCTTTACTCTTGTGTCTATTCGAGAGTTAAAATTTCAACCCGATTTCCTTCCTTTTAGGTCTGTTCCTCCCCAAGTCTTTGGGTCGGTTCTCATTGCCAGATGATGTGATGATCAGCGGCCATTCTCTCAAACGGCTTAAGTCAACAAGGTGGTCGGCAAAGAGAGCTGTTCGCTGACTAAGGTAAGCCTTCACCTGTTGGCTATTTTTTCTGTTGATGGTGAATTGGAGGAAAGCATGGACAATAAAATCATCCATTTTCCCTGTACCGATTCGTTTAATGGGTAATAAGAACGACAGATGAAAATGACCGTTTTCGTTTGCAATATTTGGGACGCCTGCCCAATTGTAATTGTCTGAGGGAAGGAGGAATTCTCCGGTGAATGCAGCGAGAAAAATTTGTCGGTCATGGAGTCGCTCATTTTCTGTGTTCGCCTTGATCTGTCGATTTCAGGGAATTTGCTGAATCGCGTGATGGCTAAATGAAAATCGAAGTGCCTCTACTAACAAAACAGAGGGGCAACTGATGAGAGAAAAACTGGCCAAAAGAGGAAAGGAAGGGAATGAGGAATGAGTTAACCACTTAAGAATGTTTTTTTCATGCACCGAGAGCCTAAAACTGTTGGATAGAAGTGTGCCGCTCGTGTTTGGTGACATATAAAGAATAGACGAGAGTAAGGTCAGCGAGCAGTGGCATGAGAGGGGGGATGTATGAATGGTTGAAGGGAGGAGCACAAGGGCAAGAAAGTCGTGGTCGACGAGACTCTCGCAAGAGGTAAGGATATGCGTAATATTGGAAGCCTCTGATGGAGCGGAAATGCGCACACATCTGTGGAATAGAGCGTGAATGAATGTGACTGGGATGTGAGGAATGAAGACCGTGGAGGAAATTGGCGAAAATGAGTCCATCTGTTTTCCCAAGGCAACTTGAAGTGAGGTATCTTTGGCATTGTGTTCCGAGATAGTGACGCGGAGGACGTGTGTAGGCTTCGGTGTATTATTTCATTGAGCCGCTTTCGAGCCATTTCGAATTCCTAAATCAAAGATAGTTTCCAATCGGTCGCCGTATTTTGCGTGCAGGCAAAAGAGTGTGAAATAACATATCTCCTCCCCTACTTTTCCACCAACCTAAACTATCACATAAAATTGATATCATGCTCAAGAGTTGGCGTGGATTCTACAAGTTTTCATCAAATCCCAGTTCGTTGAACGAAGCCGAGTGTCTTTAAGGACACTACTTGCAATCTCAGATTTGTGTTCTGAGTGGCGGCGGTGATCCCATGGTACGATATGCCACCTATAGGGGTCACGCCTATTTCGAATGGGGTATCGTGCTCCATGTCAGCCCTTCCACAGAGATCCAACCCGTCGTCTGTCCACGCCAGATTATAGCAGCCGTCTTTACGTGATTCCGAAAATGTTATGCAAGCAATGAATGGCGGGAAAATTGAAGCAGGTGAGGTGCAGAGAGCGCAAGATTGCAAGTATTAATGTCAGTGGAGAGGAATCAAAATCAATTTAATTAAGAATTTTCAATTAATATTTACATCTGCTGAAACGATATTTTAAAAATGAGGAATTGCATCGTCCCTCAGTGTGCCAGAGGGAAAGCTGTCATGATAGGCATTGTTTTTATTTCATTTTTGGCCCATTGTTTATAACATTGGATATAGGTGGGTCGGTGTAAATAGCTATAAATTTGCCAGCAGTTTTAATTATTTAACGTCATGAATCAATTAATTTTCCTAGTATAAAAGGCAAGTTTTTTTCTTTCGTATTGATTTTGAAAGTGTAATGACAATGTGAAAATGCGTAATGCCTTTCTGCGCTGCTGCTTCGTCATTTCGTTTTTCAAATTAATTAGGAGGGGGCCTCCCCCCGACAAAACCCGGTCTCGAGGGCGCAGTGAGGCAAAGCGCACGTCAGCGAAATGACACGAGAGATGCGTGCAAACAGAGGGCACGCTACATCCACTAAAACTACCGGGAATCGCTCCACTAATGTTGTTCCCGTGATCCGCCATAAGAGCAACGACAGTGACTTTGCTAATTCATGCAATTTCATTACCACTTTTCCAATATCAAAGCATTCAAATCCCGTTTGGATTGGTGATAATTGCTCTCGACTTCCATACCTCACTCATAATGTTATCATCAAGGGACATCGAAACTGAAGCTTTAAACCAATGAGCGGAGAATACGGCTTACGTCATTTTACGGTCTCCAAACGGGTCGCGATTCGCTATAATGCCTACTCTTACTCCATTACTCGGGTGAATTGAATAGTTGATAAGCCAATCAGACACCTTGAGGGGCGTTGAACTAATTCAATGGAATATTTTTGAGATTTAAAGGCGTCGCCCACGGAGGCTGGGTCCAGCACTCTTTTGTTGAGGCTTGCGTCGATAACTCTGTCGCCGACAGAGGACCGGAATGCGCACCTCAGTGTGCTCTTGAAGGGGCAGCGTCTGCTGTCGGGTCGTGAGTGGGCGCTTCGTTCTATGGAATACTTTACGGCCCCATCAAGAAAGGTAACCTTTTGTCAGGGGGCCCCTAGCTTACGGAACTACCACCAAGCACCGTATGTCGCCTTCAACCGAAATATGAACTTGAAAAACGATTGGTGGAAAAATAAATTCAATAGAATCCCACTTTCAATGAGGGCATCACTTCCCATTGTTCTGCGGTACTGACAAAAAAGTAGTGCGGCGAAATATCGCCACGTGCAGGAAAAATTTATTAGACACCCCAAAATTTAGCAATAAAATAAAAACTTAACTTCAATTTCTAAAATCTATACCATGGTATATTTTACGTTGTCCTTGGCAGACTTAGACTTGTGGTATGTCTTACTAATACCAACTTGTAATTGGTTTCACTGTTTTCATATTTTTGATATCGTGCGATTTTACAATTTTTATCCCTCAGTTTAGGGGAGTAATATTCAAACCACACGTAAATGTGTGTAGGCATATATATATATAACACTTTTTGAAAGTCTCACGGGCGTGAATAATAATGTATAACACTTAGCACTAGTGGACACAGACGAAAACACAGAAACACACAAAAAAGAGACTAACTATTTTTCGAATTTTCGGTGGTTCTGTCCCTCTCTTCCTTGATAAAGGTGGTAACGGGTAAATAGTGAGTCTCTTTTTTGTGTGTTTCTGTGTTTTCGTCTATGTCTACTAGTGCTAAGTGTAATACATTATATATATATATATATATATATATATATATATATATATATATATATATATATATACTATACTAGTATATATATATACATATATTTATTTATTTATTTATTTATTTATTTATTTATTAGGTAATCTACCGGTTAACTTAGGTTTTTGGATGGACACAGCTACTAAATAAAATATATATTGTGGCTCCTGACAAAACAACAAATCCAGCATCCTACTCTAAATCAGGTCCCTTTTCATCTCTAAGTACTTTCTTCCTCCCTTCATCCCGTCCAACACCCCTATCCTGATCCTTCCCTTTCCTCGTTTGCCTAGCATTCCCCCTCTGCCACAGTCTTAAAAATCCCACTATCGATCAATACACCCATCATCCACTTATCTTGCCATCATTGGATTCCTCCCTACAAACCCCTCTCTTCGCCCACCATACCAAGTACTTCCTCATTTGTTTTCTTCTCTGTCCATTTCACCTTCTCCATTCTTCTCCACACCCACGTTTCAGAAGACTCCAGTCTACGTCTCTCCTCCTGCTTCAATGACCACGTTTCCGCGTCGTACATAGCTACGCTCCAAATTAAAGTTATTACGAGTCTTTTCTTAATATCCTTACTCAACGTCCCTGTAATTACCTCCCTCCTCCTTGTGAAAGCACCTTTGCCTAGCGCAATTCTTCTCCTTACGTCCCTACTACTTTGACCGTGTTGGTCCAAAACACTACCGAGATACGTAAACTGTTCTACCTGCTCTAGTTTTTGCCCTCCTATTTTAATATTAAGCTTGGCCTTTTTCTTTCTAGAAAATCGCATAACCTTTGTTTTATTAATATTGATTCTCATCCCATACCTGTCGCCCTGAATTTCCAATTTACTCAGCATTGCTTGCTGCCTTGCAGCCTTGGCTGACTGACAAACTAAAGCTTGGTCATCAGCAAACCTAACTGATTTTACGAATTCCCCGCCCACTTTCATTCCTACCTCGAGTCCTTCCCATGCCTCTTTGATCATTTCCTCTGCATACAGGTTGAGCAGCAATGGTGATAATGGGCAACCCTGCCTTACACCCCTTCCTAACACTGCCCATTCTGACTCCCCGTTTCCCACCCGCACCTGAGCAGTCTGAGACGTACACGTTGCGGATTATCCTCCTGTCCCTCCATTCCTATTTTCTGCCATGTACTCATTAGTTTTCCCCAATTCAATCCTTTAAACGCTTTTTCGAAATCTACGAAACAGGCAAACACCTCCCGGTCGAATTCTATATTCCTTTCGATTAATAATCTTATTACTGCAATAGCATCGCGCGTACCTTTCCCCTTCCTAAACCCAATTGATCATCCCCTAAGTAATCATTCGCCCTACTCTCTATCCTTTTGTTTAAGATCCTGATAACAACTTTAGCTTCGTGGTATATCAAACTTATCGTCCTGTAGTCCTCTTATGATGTAGCTTTTACCTTTTTCGGAATAGGAACTGATCTCACAAAGTCTTCCGGCAACATTCCTACCTCATACATACGACGAATCAGCCTGTATAGCCTCTTCCTCCCATATTTTCCTAAACATTTCACCAGGTCCGCAGGAATGTTTTCCACCGCCACGGCCTCATTTAGTTTCATCACCTTTAATGCCCTTTCTATCTTATCGTCTGATATTCCTGTTTTATTTTCTTTTCTAAATTACGGGAGGTGTCCTGACATCCCCGCCCCGCGCCCTTGTGGCGGCTCGCGGGGAATTAAGTAGATGTAGATGTAGATCTATAAGCTATCTTTCTCTACGTCATGTTCCTTTTCAATGTCTAACTTTGTTGGTCGAAGTTCTTTACTAAACAGTTCTTCTATATGCTCCTTCCATCTCTTTTGGATCTTTCCTGTGTCAACTATCACCTTACCCGCCTTATCACTAACTGTTAGCATAGATCTCCCTTCTTACTTCCCGATAAATATTTAATTTTGCTGTACAGCGCACCAATTTTAGCCTTCCTCTGCCGACTTTCCATATCCTGGTCCTGCGTCTTCCACCATGCTTCTTTTGCTTTATTTGTTGCCCGCCTCAATTTATTGTTTAATTCTTTGTACTTCATTTGCCTAACTCAGTATTTAAATTCGTTCACTTTCTCCTCTCATCCATCTTTGTGATCATCTCATCCGTGATCCACGGTTTCCTAGTTCTTTTAGCGTTAAGGGTTCCAATAGTGTCTTTTGCGGCTTTAGACAACCCTTTCTTGATCATTTCCCATTTTTCTTCGATAGTACTTAGCTCTTTACCATCCTCCATGATTTCCTCTACCGCCTGTTGGTACTCCTTCTTTTTCAAACCATGTTATGCTTCTACATTCCATTTTCTAACTCGCCGCCCCTGCCTTATCTTTTTGAAACGTACGCTACATTTCATAACAACTAAATTGTGGTCTGAGTCCGCATCCGCTCCCGGGAATCTGTGCGAATATATCATACTGTTCCTAAACCTGTGTGTAACCAGAATATAATCTAGCTGATAACTTTCTGAATCTCATGGCTTTCCCCATGTATACCTGCGTCTTTTGTGGTGTCAAAACCAAGTGTTGGTGATGACTGACCACTGTCTTCGGCGGAACTCAACTGCTTCCTCCCCTCGGTCATTCCTCGTGCCTAAACCGTAGTCCCCCATCTCATCACTATGTCCTCCTTCGCCTACCGTTGCATTCCAATCCCCCATCACTATCAAATGTTTCCCCGCAGGAACGCACACGATTATGTCCTCTAAGTGATCGTATATCCTATCGACCTCTTTCTCCTAATGGTTGCTCCGTGGCATGTATACCTGAGTAATAACCGAGTTAGTCGGTTCTTCTTTTATCTCTACTAGTAATATTCAATCCATTACCTTTTCTATCTTGACTACGCTTCTTCCTACCTCTTTATTCAATACAATGGCAACCCCTCGTTGCTCTCGTCCCCGCCGCTGTATATTATTCTATAATGATCACTCCAGCAATCACCGCTTTCCTTCCATCTCACCTCGCATTGACCTAAAATATCTATATTTCCCCTTTCCATGCCTCGCTTAACATTCTTCAATCTCCCTGTCCTCGTCGTAACATTCCTTGTCCTAACATTCCACGTTCCTATTCTACTTAATTATTGCCTTCATCTCCTGCGTCCTTTGTCCTGCTGCTGCCGATTTTCCCTTGCAAGGGTTTCGTTGGATGGCGACCGCGGAAGCCTTGCCTCCCTCGCTCCGGGGCACGACACAAGGCCGATTGGGCCGAGCCCCATAGTTGCCAGGACTCAAAATCTCTGTAGTGACCATCATTTAAATCTTGGGAATGATAATTGAGGTGGTTTCCCGTTGCCTTCCTCAATAGTGCTTTTAACGTGACACAGTTACTCAATGGCCGCCTCATCTACAAATACATCTACTTAATACCCCGCAGGCTGTCGTAAGGGCGTGTGGCATTGTGTGTTAGGACACCACCCGTAATTTATAAAAGAAAAAAACCGCATGCAAAAACCACAAATTCATGCATCCACAAAAAACATCGCACACAGTCATGTAAGAACACTTACACCCCACACATGCAAACACTCAAACTACATCTTACATACACATGCACCTGAAAGTATACCTAACTTCTTTGCAATTTTTAATTTTGTTCCGAGTTGTAAATTCAATGTTTTTAATATTTCCAAATTGACTTCGGTTTCTCACTATTACGATTTCTGATTGTTCGGGGAAATAATGAGTATTTGTATTTGTCTGTCCTGGAATCTATCTCCCTTATTTTATCTTTGTGGTCTGATCTACCTAAGTAGTGTGGGGCCATTATAATTCCTTTAGTGTTATCGTGAAACTAGTTTTTCCTGAACTTTTCTTAAGGTCTAAGTTTCACCTGCTCTCTTTGGATTTCAAATTGCTCCCAGCCTAAATCCCCTAAGAGATCTGTCACACTTGTATTCTTATCATAACAATTTCTAACGAATCTAGCGGATTTTCTCTGGACTTTATCTAATTCTTTTTGCCAAATTTTCTCCCAAGGATCCCAAATACTTGCGAAATATTCCAAATGAGGTCTTACTAGAGCAAAATAACACCTCTCTTTAACTTTTTCATTACATTTCCCCACCACCCGTTTTATGAAACTTCTTTAAAACTGATCCGCATATTGTGCTGATATTTGCTTCCCATGAAAGGCGTGGTGTTAGAACAACCCCCAAATATTTAACGTGATCGGCCGTAGTCAGTACTGAACCCTCTATTTTGTAGTTTATATCCTGTTCCTCGCTTCCTTTGTTCCAAAATTTCAAAACTGCACATTTATCTATATTAAGTGTTAACCCCCATTTATTGTAGCATTCTGAGATATTGTCTAAGCCACTTATTTCCCTGTATACTACCGTGTCGTCAGCAAATAACCTCAGATTGCTACCAACGTGTGTGCTTAAGTCATTAATGTATATTAAGAACAGAAGAGGCCCTATTACACTTCCCTGGGGAACGCCCGAAATTACATCTCTATCCATTGAGCAAAGCCCATCTATGTCTACTATTTGTTTGCGATTTGACAAGAAGGCTCTAATTCAATGAATTATTTTCTTATTGATTCCATAGTATTTAAGTTTATGTAACGGTTTATTGCAAGGCACTTTGTCGAAGGCTTTTTTAAATCCAGGAAGACTGCATCGACTTGTATGTTGTTTTCTCCCGATCTAAGTATATCGTGAATGAAGAGACTAAGTTGTGTTTCGCAAGATCTGCTTTTCCTAAATCCGTGCTGGTTGTGGATTAGTATTTCCCTACTATCAAGAAATCTCATAATGTTAGTGACAAAAATGTGTTCCAATATTTTACAAGAGATCGATTTTAAGGAAATGAGTCGGTAATTGGTTGGTTTATCCCTATCGCCGCCTTTATAGATGGGAGTTACATGGGCTAGCTTCCAGTCGCGAGGCACTGAGCCTTCTTCTATCGATTTTAGAAAAACGATGTGTAAAAACGGGGCAGTATCTTCAGCTACTTCCGTTATTATTCCAGCAGGTATTTCTTCCGGACCAGGTGCCTTGTGTACTTTGATACTACGGAGCCGATGTACTATTCCCTGCTTGGTCAGTGTAAGATCGCTCATGTGTTCCCCGGGTGGGTGTGGAGGATCGTTTGGTGCGTTTGTGTTTTTATTGTAGATGCTCTGGAAAAAATGGTTTAAAATATTTGCCTTTTTCACGCTATCTGTAATGATTTTTCCATTTTCCGTCTTCAAAGAATGAACAGTTGGACGTTTACCCTGTATTTCCCTAACATAGGACCAGAATGACTTTGGATTTTCCTTCCGCGGTCTACACGCGGCAAAATACTACATAAACTTAATTTAATTGGGACCTTCAACTCTGCCTCGACTCGTATATATATATATATATATATATATATATATATATATATATATATATATATACAAAGGTTATGCGATTTTCTAGAAAGAAAAAGGCCAAGCTTAACATAAGAATAGGAGGGCAAAAACTAGAGCAGGTAGAACAGTTTACGTATCTCGATAGTGTTTTGGACCAACACGGTCAAAGTAGTAGAGACGTAAGGAGAAGAATTGCGCTAGGCAAAGAGGCTTTTACAAGGAGGAGGGAGTTAATGACAGGGACGTTGAGTATGGGTTGTAAGAAAAGACTCGTAAAATCTTTGATATGGAGCGTAGCTATGTACGGCGCGGAAACGTGGTCATTGAAGCAGGAGGATAGACGTAGGTTGGAGGCTTTTGAAATGTGAGTGTGGAGAAGAATGGAGAAGGTGAAATGGACAGAGAAGAAAACAAATGAGGAAGTACTTGGCATGGTGGGCGAAGAGAGGGGTTTGTTGGGAGCAATCCTATGGAGGCAGGAAAAGTGGATGAAGGGGGTATTGACCGGCAGTGGGATATTGAAGACTGTGATAGAGGGTAGAATGTTGGGCAAAAGAGGAAAGGGAAGGAACAGGATAGGGATGCTGGACGGGATGAAGGGAGGAAGGAAGTACTCAGAGATTAAGAGGGACCTGTTGTAGAGTAGGATACTGGAATTTTTGTTTTGTTAGGAGTAATAAAATGTTTGTTTGGTAGCTTTGTCCATCCAAAAACCTACCTTAACCGGTAGATTACCTTAAAAAAATATATATATTATATATAAGTCTCATTATATATATATATATATATATATATATATATATATATATATATATATATATATACATATATAAATATATATATATATATATATTTAATGGGACGGCACAATAGAACAAAAATAAAAAGTAACGCTTAAAAGGAGTCTTACTTGAAGAAGGCCTCGGAGAAGGCCGAAAGCTTAAACAATTTACCGCGTGAGTGTCATTTTTAAGTGTTACTATTATATTTGTTAATGTGCCGTCCCAATATTATACTGCTCGTGTGAGTGTTTCCGTTTTTTAGATAAATATGTATGTATATATATATATATATATATATATATATATATATATATATATATATATATATATATATATATATATGTGTGTGTGTGTGTGTTTGTGTGTTTGTCTTTGTTTGTTTATGTGCGTAAATATTTATACATATACACACACATAAGAACATATGAAAGGCCACCAGTTAATGAGGAAAATACGCAACTAATTGTATCATAACAACGTTTAACATATTCAGCTCTTCGGCGCTCCGCGCGATCAAATTCGGCAATCAATCCAACTTCTTGAGAATCCCATATAACTGTAGCATGTGATAAATGAGGCCTAACCAGCGTGAGAAAACATTTTTCTTTGCTCGCTTAATCACATTTATCCAGTACTCTTATAATAAACCCTTATTTATTGTTAGGTTGTCCACATATTCCCCATATCTGTGCTTAACCCAGGAGAGATCGTGAGTGAGGGTAACGCCTAAGTATTTAATTGAAACTACACATTCCATTTCGGTGTTCCCGATGCAGTAAGCTTTCGGGAGGGAATTGCTCTTCTTCCAAAAATTCATCACTGACAATAGTTTATGTTTAATTTTAATTGTCAAGTGTCACACCAGCGTTGTGTATAGCATCGTCATCGCCATCTTATAAAGCTGCTATGCCCTCAGGATTATTATGGATACCTCTGTGAACCGCTGCATCGTCCACAAATTAACGTATCTTACTATTAACGTAACGTGACTACGGAGTCAATGCCGTTCACCTTAAGTAGGAATAAAAAAGGACCGATAATACTTCTCTGGGGAAGTTTTATGAGTAGTTTACAATGGGGTACTTTGTTGAAGCCTTTCAAAAAATCTAAAAAAATCTCATCCACTGGAACTTTGCTCTCTCCCGAAATTAGAATATCATGAACACAAAGCGCAAGTATAGTCTCGCAGGATCTACCTTAACGGAAACCGCGATTTTTCTCTCAAAAACCCATTAATCACGATTAAGCTATCATGGACACGCATCACTCTTTCCTTCACCGACCTTCTTCGTTCATTCTTTGACTACCACCCCTTTCGTATTCTCTATTCAGCTCTCTTTATGCTTGTTACGAAAAGCAGGCTGCCTTTTGTATTTAATTATTTATAAGAAAATATACTATATTCTCTTGATTAATCGAATGGGTTTGCATCTTCTATCTTCAGCTTTCCCAAAGATACTTCTCCTTGAATTTAATTTCTAAGATGTTTCAGGTGATTTCAGGCGTCAGGTTTTTCAAGAACTTAATTAGCAGGAGAATAATTAGTTTTATCTCATCTGATGTTTTGACATTGTCCTACGCATCTTGACTCGATAGTAGTCCGAAATATTGAAATCCTTCAAAATAAAAACCCCCAAAATTGTGAAAAGCAAAGAAATCGTCTCCCGCCAAGGATCAGTTCCACAGCGTCAGGGCTGACACGTGAACACTCTGAGTAATCGGGCGGAATGTGGTGAGCCTGAAGATGAGCCCTCCTCGAGATGCGCAGGCGTGCTCAGCTATATGTGGAATCCTCAACGCATCACGTCGGCGTGTGCATCCGAGGTCAGTCTTGTTGATGAAGATGTCACAACTGTGGAAACCTGACGTGGCGATTATTAGGGGAGGAATATCAGTGCAAGGCTGTTGCACTTGTGGCCCCTGATGCTCAATTTTCACCTTCCATTGCTGCTTTCACTGGGAGTTGGCCGATCGCCCCCCGCCAACCAATCAGTTCGGATCGGCGCATTCGCGTCGCGATTCCCACCGATGGACGGCCTACCTGCCCCCGGGCACCTCGCGAGGGATACGCGGCTTCTCCGGAGGCAGCGAACGGGGGACGGGGAGCTGCGGGGCCAGACCCCGAGGAGGAGGGAGGTGGATTGGGCGGGGAGGAGAGGGGTGGCACGGCCGACAAAAGAGCAGAGGGCATCCGAGGAGGAAATAAAAAAAAAGAATGTGAACATATATAAGCGCGGGAGACGGTGGGATGCCGTGTTGTCTGGAGAGCCTTGAAAGGACTCCGCTGAGGAAGGGAATGGAAGGACGTGGAAAGGGCTGATTTATGCCCAAACCCAACCCCCCCCCCCACTACCCCTCTCCCGGCGCCGTCGAGTTTATCGTCCGCATTATTCGGTCCACAATTATTATCAGGCGCGGCCTTTTCATTACTTATACTCGAGCCGAAAGCGCGCCGAGCCCCCTCGGCCCTCCGACCGCCACTGCATGGGGTTCCGGTGGCGGGATTGGTCGTCAGGCAGGAGGAGGGGCACACTGGAGTTCGCGGGAGGACCAGCAGTGTGTCAGATGTGTGCATGTATCAGCACTCGAGGTATTTTCACGGCGATGGGGAAGTGGCTAGGATGCACGCACATGTGACGAAATAGACAGGGCTGTTGGCCAGTCAGGTTGTGGAAGGCTGACGCTGCCAAGCGGAAGTATGTAGATTGGTCCTGAGCGGAGGTCGAACCGAAGAGGTTCCACTTTCTTGATGGAATATTCACGTAGGAATAGTATGGATTATCGCGGAAACAACTCAACTGAAGATGCATTCACCCGGAATACCCTTTATCTGCATGGTGCCATTCGCGCCGCCCATGAGGCATCATATAAACTCACGATATTCATCGAAAAATGCCAAAATATACACATGCATACACAAACAGATGCAGATTTGTTATATATATATATATATATATATATATATATAATGTATGACACTTAGCACAAGTGGGCACAGACAAAAACACAGAAACACACAAAAAAGAGACTCAATATTTTTCGAATTTTCGTTGGACGTGGCTGTCTTTATAAGGGAAGAGAGAGACAGAACTCAGATATATATATATATATATATATATATATATATATATATATATATATATATATATATATAAGCATACCCACAGACACATACACTAAACAGCCAGAGAACCTAGGCACGTTCCCTTGGTGTGTTTTGGAGGGGCAGGGAGGCCGAGCGGTGCAGCGACTGAGAGGCCGTTCCGAAGAGACCGCATTCCCGTGCATCGTGCTGAGGAGGCGGCGTATAAAGCGCGGAAGCCGCATTCCTTTCCCTCCGCCTTCCCCCCGCCCGCGGAGGGGCGTCCCGTCCCTCCCTCCCCCTGTCCCCCCGCCTTCTGCGCCCCAGTCGACTGCTGGTCGCCCTCTCGAAGCTACTTTCTCGACCGTCGACTGAAAAAAAACATCGACGGTGCATCCAGGCTGCACTGAGTGCCGCGCATAAAGAGCAGCTGGTGCACAAACAATATGGGGTGTGCCGGAGTAATATGGACCGTATCGGATACATTTGAATCATAGAGTTGTGCTGGCGGGAGGAATGATAATTGCCCACGGTAAGGTCACCCATGCCAGATAGGTCGAAGGTTAGGAGCCAGATGAAAGGTACACCTCAGTGGGGCGGCCATCGAGTGACTGCATGATACCATTATACAATGAATGCATGCGCATACGACCCCCCGAATTGCTTGATGCATATTATATAATGGCGATGGATGGTGGATATTATGGAGTAACCCTCCCCGTTCCTAAGCTTATTGAAGAAAAACAATAATGATGATAAAAAAATTAAGAAAAAAAGCTATTCAAATGTGAAAAGAAGTACTTAAAAAAAGAAAAAGAATAATAATATACATTAAAAACACAATAACAAAAACAAATGAATGATATAAAAAACTTAATTACAAATAAAAAATTTATTATTAAATGGAAAAAATAAGGGAAAAAATACATATACATACATAAAATAAATAATAAAGGAAAAAAATTATTGTACATATCCTCTTTGTCAACACTTCTGAAATACGTTTCACGGCTCCAGTGGAACCTAGTTCCGAGGGAGTAGAAAAGTTTTACTGCATAGGTATTGGCATTGGCATTTCATTTAACAGTAACAATTATACGGCGGCAGCTACGGGGCTCGGGCGCATCGGCAGCCCCCTTGGAGAGCCGGGCTGCGGGGGCGGCAAGGCTTCCAGGGTCGTCACCTCATTCGAGGATCCGAAAGGGAAAGACATTAAAAAGAGGACTGAACTAATTAGATAGGGACTTACACGCTTGACCGATCTTGAGGGCAAGAAAATTAGAGAATATAGGGGAAAGGCTGGAGGGTTTACGTAGATGTTGTAAGACTGTGCGAATTCAAGGAAAATGATAGCGGGAATTATTCAAGCGCACATTATAGGGCAATACAGAGTGAAATGAAAGAAATTCATTCACGTCGGAAATAATATCGAGCAAAAACGTAGGAAGAACCGTAGTAGACGTCAAGCAAGCAACGGACGGAATATTACCCGTAGAGTAAAAGCAGAACCGACGAACTTAGTTATTATTGAGGTATACATGCCACCGAGCAACCATAAGGAAGAAGAGGTCGATAGGATATACGATCAGTTAAGAGGACATAATCGCGTGTGTTCCTGCAGGGAAATATTTGATAGTGATGGGGGATTGGAATGCGACGGTAGGCGAAGGAAGAGATGGTGATGAGGTCGGGGACTACGGTTTAGGCAAGAGGAATGACCGCGGGGAGAAAGCAGTTGAGTTCTGCAGAAGACAGGGGTTAGTCATCACCAACACTTGGTTTAGACACCACAAAAGGCTTAGGTGCACGTGGAATGTGTCAGGTGACTCAGAAAGGTATCAGATAGATCGTATTGTCGTTAGGCACAGGTAGATCAATTCGAAGAGCTTCCTAAGAGCGGATGCGGACTCTGACCACAATGTGGTTATTATGAAATGTAGCGTCCGTTTCAAAAGGATAAGGCAGGGGCGGCGTGTTAGGAAATGGAATGTAGAAGCATTAACTGTATTGACAAGAAAGGAGTATTAACAGCCCGCAGAGAAAATCATGAATGAGGGAAAAGAGCAGAGTAATATCTAAGACAAATGGATATATATATAGACATATTAGACCCACGGATCTCAGGGTAAATTGACTATCCTCGATAGCTCAAGTGGTTAAGAGCATCCGCCCGGCAAGTGGAAAGATCCGGTGTTCGAGTCCCGGTTGAGGAAATATTTTTACTCTTGTGATCCGTTCGATTCCGCCTTCCCCACCTCTATTGTGTTCGTCCTTTATATGTGTTCCTATCCCTTTTCCTTATATCTGTTTCTGTATATATGAGTATTTATTCGCCGTTTGGCGGGATTTCGCGTTTGAATGTATATATATATATATATATATATATATATATATATATATATATATATATATATCAAAAAAGGATATCGAAAACCATTAATAGAATATAGAAACCGTTAATGGGAGAAGGAAACAATGGATCACGGATGAGATGATTACAAAGATGGATGAGAGGAGAAAATGAAAGAATGTAAACACAGAGTTGGGTAGAACAGCAGGGCTCAGAATGTGATTGCGAAAAAGATTATAATGGCACACAAGGGCAAGCATAACGCAAGTTTTTCACCATTGAATTGTCAGCTATAAATACGAATTTCAAGGGATGCTTTCTCCAAACAAGTATATTTATTCCGAAATCAAGTTTCCGGAAGTTAGAAGCACACGTACTTGTATAACAAAACAGGGATATCGGAAGACGTAAAAGAAAAAATAGCAACTGTTAATGGGAAAAGGACAAACAAATCATTCATCAGGGATGAGATGATTGCTAAGATAGGTGAGAGAAGAAAATGGAATAATATAAAGACACACATATACAGAAGGAAGTACAAAGGGTTAAATAATAAATTGAGGCAGGTAATAAATAGTGAAAGAGAAGCCTGGCAGAAGACGCAGCGCGAGGACATGTAATGTTTGCAGAGGAAGGGTGAAATTTGTGTGCTTTGTAGCAAGGTTAAATCACTATGGGGGAGCAAGAAGGGAAGATCTTTACTTTTAGTCAGAGATAAGGTGGGTAAGATATAAAAGGTAACTGCCACATCATACGAGGGCTACGGGAAAATAAATTTGATTTCCTAGGCAGCTTAAGTTGTTCTCAGGATCATCAACAAAAGAATTAGAGCATGGTAAATGATTATTTGGAGGATGATAAATTTTGGTTCAGGAAGGGGAGGGGTACGCGTGATGCCATTGCAGTAATGAGATCACTAATCGACAGGAATTTAGCATGCAATCAGGATGCATTTGCTTGTTTCGAAGATTTTGAAAAGGCGTTTTGATTAAGTAAATTGGGAAAAGAATCTTGAGTGTAATGCATAAAATAAGAACAGATTGGAGGGATGGGAGGCTAATCCGTCACCTGTACAAGTCTCAGACAGTCAGAAATGGAAAGTGCGGATGGGCAGTGTTAGAAAGAGGTGCAAGGCAGGGTTGTCTATTGCACCGGTCCTGTTCAATCTACATATTTGTGGAGAAAATGAATAAAGAAGCGTGGGCATAGCTGGAATTAGAATTGAAAGTGGACGGGGAATCCGTAAAATTAGTTAGGTTTGCGGATGATCAAGCTTTAGTTTGTCAGTCAGCCAAGGGGTTGCAAGCATTGATGAATGAATTGGAGATTCAGTGCCACAGATATGGCATGAAAATCAATATTAATAAAACAAAGGTTATGCGATTTTCTAGAAAGAAAAAGGCTAAGCTAAACATCAAAATTGGAGGGCAAAAACTAGAGCAGGTAGAACAGTTTACGTATCTCGGTAGTGTTTTGGACCAACACGGTCAAAGTAGTAGGGACGTAAGGAGAAGAATTGCGCTAGGCAAAGAGGCTTTCACAAGGAGGAGGGAATTCATGACTGGGACGTTGAGTAAGGACGTTAAGATAAGACTCGTAAAAACTTTGATGTGGAGCGTAGCTATGTGCGGCGCGGAAACGTGGTCATTGAAGCAGGAGGATAGACGTAGACTGGAGGCTTTTGAAATGTGGGTGTGGAGAAGAATGGAGAAGGTGAAATGGACAGAGAAGAAAACAAATGAGGAAGTGCTAGGCATGGTGGGCGAGGAGAGGGGATTGCTGGGAAAAATCCAATGGAGGTAGGAAAAATGGATGAAGGGGGTATTGACCGGCAGTGGGATATTGAAGACTGTGATAGAGGGTAGAATGTTGGGCAAAAGAGGAAAGGGAAGGAACAGGATAGGGATGTTGGACGGGATGAAGGGAGGAAGTAAGTGCACATAGATGAAGAGGGACCTGATGTAGAGTAGAATACTGGATTTTGTGTTTTGCTAGGAGTCGCAAAATATTGATTTAGTAGCTTTGTCCATCCAAAAACCTACCTTAACAAGGTAGGGAAGGAACAGGATAGGAATGTTGGACGGGATGAAGGGAGGAAGAATATATTTAGAGATGAAGAGGGGTCTGATATAGAGTAGGATACTGGATTTTGTATTTTGTTAGGAATCACAAAATATTGATTTAGTAGCTGTGTCCATCCAAAAACCTACCTTAACCGGTGGATTACCAAATAATAATAATACATGTATATATATATATATATATATATATATATATATATATATATGTATATATATATATATATATATATATGTTACACCACTTATAAATCAAAAACGGCTGCACCAGTTTTAATCATATTTGACTAGTTGTAATAGTGGAAGGAAAAAAATCAATAAAACTCCAAAATTAAATATTACAATGGCTTGTCAGATAGGCATTTTTTAATTCAATCTATGTATCGAAAAATCATTGGCAAATCGAGCGTATTGCACATTTTGGCTTATTCTCTTGAGCCAAGCACCTTCTAATATACTACATTTTTTGTTTTGTTATCAGAGGCAGGAACAAATAAATGCGATGGTTTGCCAACACCTGATCATGCACATATAGATGACCATGAGAAAAATATGGGTTTTCTAAATGTAGACCACATGCACTCAACGATTGGCCTGTAATTATTTAATAGGCATCGCGAATGCAACACGAATTGTAAATTAAATTCATTTTAACTCGAAGGACACATAATGGGAATCCTCGGAGTAAGAACTTCCTCATATTTGAATTTTACTTTGAGTACAGTCGCGTGAATCACATTGATCATAAGCTTTTTTTATCACCAAACGCGTTCCATTGCATAATTTTGGTTTGCTTAGGTTTCGAAGCGTCATATCCACTGAGTAAATCTTCAGCTGTTAACTGTGCGGTGGTAAGCCAGGCACACCTAAGGAGTTTAAAAATTCAGATGTATAATTGAAGACTTCGTCTTCGTTTTTTGCAAAGTCAATAGATTTGAATGAATGCAGTCTACCAACGGTTTGATTTTGAATTACGAAGTTTAAGTCATACACATCGTCATTCTTGGCCGCCAAATTTGCTCGCTCACGTAACCATTTGTGATATTTGTGGTTATCAATTATATTCGGGAACACTTTGTTGATAAGCTTATCTTTCGATGAAACGAAATTGAAAAAATTCCGAGGAAATGAAATCAATCCCCACGATTCGTCGACAGTAATACGGCCATTACCGATAGTTGACATCAGCAGATGCATCGTTCAGCATTGCAACTCTCATATTTGTTATTAGTTGAAGTTTCTTCAAATAGCGCCACAGTTTTGATGATTTGAGGCGAGCGTTTATTTCATCGGCAGCATTCGATCTTAGAATGAATGACTGGCAGTGTTTGGTGGAAATCGCTAGACAGTAAAATCATTGTGCCACCAAAGCATCTCGAGTCATTGAGCAGATCTTTCAATGTCCGGTCAAGTGCTTACAATGCGCGTTTGTGCGCCATCGTACCATATGATGATTTTAAATGGTAATAAATGTTGGCCATTGAGGATTGTTAAATGTTTTCATTTTCAGAATTTTTGAGGTTTAACGGCAACTTCAATGGTAATCGAGGCGTACGGCGTCGTAGCCGTATGCCAGAAGAAGCAACTGCTACCGTAATATCCGATCTCGCACGAACAGTGTTCAAAAGCAATGATACTTGCATGAATGTCTTCCCAGTTCCACCAGGGGCATCCAGGAAAATTAGCCACTACTTCCATCATCAATTGATTTCATTAATGTATCGTATGTGAGAGTTTTCCCTTTGCCCTTCCTCTCACATATCCCTCATTATCACTCGCCCTTCTCACCTGGTGCTTGCACTCCCTGCCACTCACCTTTCTGGTGGATTGATGAGTATTTATGTCGTTGTAGAAGCCATCTTCAGAATCCATTCTTGATTCCTCCTGATCTTGCAGATGGCGGCTTCGAAACGTGAAGCATATGCCTACGTGAGTGTCTGAGTTTGTGTTTCTGTTTTGTATTGATTCTTCAATAATAATGGATGCATATTTATGTCGTCACTGAAGAGTGTTTCTTTATTTTATACATATAAAACAATGTAATGAACCCTACGGTGGGTTTTGTAGGCGCTGGTATAGTTCACTCAGCACTAAGCCCAATACGGCGCGTAGAAATTCACACGTGAGAAGTGTAATACAGGGTTGCACCCAAAAGTGGTAGGACTGATTTTCTCTGGCGCGAACGGGGCGGTGGAGGGGGGTCTGTTTGGCAGGGTAAGGTGGAGGGGGCTCTTAGCAACAGACCGACACTAACCTCAGTCGCCTGCGGGCTGTCGTTGAGTGAGGACACCGTTTTTAGTGAAGCAAATTTTTGTCCGCGTCGAAAAACAAAATGAATCTGAATTTAGAGCTACGTTATTCCGTGAAGTTTTGTGCGAAACTCCGGAAGACGGCTACTGAGACCCTCGATATGATCAAGCAGGCTTATGGGGACACTGCCTTAAGCCGTTCCACAGTATTTGAGTGGCACAAGTTGTTTAAAGAGGGTAGGGAGCTCGTTGAAGACGACCATCGCTCCGGACGGCCGTCGACGGCAAGAACCGACACGAATGTGGACAGAGTGAGGACACTGCTGAACACAGACCGACGCTTAACCAGTGAAGAAATTGCAGACCAGTTGGGTCTGTCTGCATCCAACGTCCAACGCATTATTTCACAGGATTTGGCCATGCGCAAGGTGTGCGCCAAGATGGTGCCGAAAATTCTGGGTGTCGACCGACAGCTCCTGGCCAAATACGGCGTTTCCACGTTGCCGCACCCGCCCTATTCTCCCGATCTGGCACCACCAGACTTCCTCTTCTTCCCCTTGATGAAAAGACACCTCAAGGGACGACGTTTTGACTCGATAAAGGCCGTTCAAGAGGCCTCGACGAGGGTCATCAACGGCATCCCCAAAGAAAATCTCCAGCGGGCGTACGAGGAATGGGAGCAAAGTTATACTAAGTGTGTAGCAGCTCAAGGAGCATACTTTGAAGATAATTAAGTCGATGTGGGTATATCGTCAATAAAATTCTTGTAAAAAAATCAGTCCTACCACTTTTGGGTGCGACCCTGTAAGTTCCTTTTCCTGTGCCGGTTATCGTTTCCCAATGTAGGAGTATATTCATTGAGAAATATTCCAGTTGAAGTAGGAAGCGACTGAGGGGAGGGTGGGATGGATCCGGGGGTTGCCCTGCTGCCGTGAGGGGGGGCGAGAGAGTTTAATCAGCTTATCGCCAGACGTCTTCATGCAGAACATTGGAATGGGGTGGGGGCGGAGAGGGAAGAGGGGCGGAAGGAGGGATGGGTGGTGAATGAGAAATTTCGTGCACTGCAGGGTCGTGTTCTGGTGGGGTTGGAGAGGGGAGCGGGCGTCGGCGGGGGTGGGGGGGTTGGAGGGGAGGGGGGACAGTACTGTTTCCCGCCACCCGCGGCTCGTGTGTCTCCCCTCTCCTCTGCACCTTCCTCACGGGGCTCTCGGTTGCATCTTCAGTCTTTCTCGTCTTCTTTCCTCCGAATCACATTCTCCTTTATTTTGAAATTAATTGCACTTTTTATTCTTCCAAATCAATTTAACTTTCATCTTACTGTGACCATAATTATTATTACAATTAATGGATGGGTCTAATTAAATATCAGGCCCCTTGAGATCCTCAACTTTTGTTTCGATTTCCCTACCGCCTCCCATGGACGCGGTGCTGGAAATTCATTCATATACATGCAATGCCCCGCAAGTCGTCACAATGGCATGTGGCAGGGGGTGGTAGGTCACCAGCCATTCTACATCCATTCCCTTTGTTTCCTCATGCACCTGGACCCCCGCGATCCACCAAACACCGCGTGGAAAGGGGGCGACCGAGTACGAATCGTATATTCGGCGAACTATGAATGGAAATGATTCTATCAAATAAATATTTCTCCATTCTGAGAACTCGAGTGGCTCGAAGCAACATCATTCGCAGAGCCGACCCGCAATCAGCGATCAACTTTCGCCACCCCTCATTGCATTGCATCGATTTAGTCATTCATTTCTCCGGCGAATGCATTCCGAGGGCCGGGCGTCGTCTCTCGTCTCCGCAAGTACGAGGTCTGTTCAATAAGTATCACGACTTTTGTGTTTTTTTTCAAAAATTATTTATTTATTCATTAATATTTATTTTTTCCCCTTCAAAGTAATCCCCATTAGATATTATACACCTCTGTCAACGTTTTTTTCAATCCGCGAAGCACTTCAAAAAATCATTTTTTGTGATCTTGTTCAGCTCCTCCTTCGATGCCGTCTTTATCTCGTCAATCGTAGCGTAGCGTGCTTTCATGGGCCTCTTCAGTTTCGGGGACAAGAAAAAGTCACTGGGGGCCTGGTCTGGGGAATACGGTGGCTGCGGCATCATTTGTGTGTTATTTTTGGCCAAAACTTCGCGCACAAGTAACGATATGTGAGCAGGGACTTTGTCATGGTGCAAAAGCCAATATTTGTTCTTCCTCAAATCCGGGCGTTTGTGGTGGATTGCTCCGCGCGAATACTCGCAGAACTTGCAGATAATATTCCAATATTCCTTATTTGCCGCTCCACCAATCTGTGGCAAGAACTCACTCATGATGCACCACGCCCTTACAATCGAAGAAAACTGTAAGCAAAACTTTCACATTTGACCGAACTTGGCGCGCTTTTTTCGGTCTTGGCTCGTGCTGCAGCTTCCATTGGGATGATTGAGCTTTAGTTTCCACGTCATAACATATAAACCCATGATTTTTAACTAATTATGTCCCTCTGGAGCAAATCCGGGTCGTCACGGACAGAGTCCAACACTTCATTAGCAATGTTAATGCGTTGCTGTTTTTGGTCGAAATTGGGTAATTTTGATACGAATTCCGCGGCGACCCGTGTCATGTCAAAATTGCACGAGCCAAACGATATGTTTAGATCCTCAGCAACTTCTCCAACGGCCAATATTATTCCCTTCACTCCATCAATGTTTTCGTCTGGGTTTACGTGCTCGGGCGTCCGGCACGCTCTTCGTCGTTCACATCTTCTCAACCTTCTAAGACCATTTTAAACCACCGATTAACGTTGTTTCAGTCCAAGATAGCTTCTCCATATGCCACAGTCAACATTCGGAATGCGTCCGTGCACTTAATTTCATTTTTCACACAAAATGTGACACAGTTCTTGGATCCATTTTCCGGAAGAGGCAAAAAGCGAACACAAGCCAAAACACGTCCAAGCAAAACAGCTGTCAACAATATACTGAACATTCAAAATGGCCGAACCTTTTTGGCATTAGTAAGAAACATAAGTACCAACATAAGGCCACAAAAAAATCGAAAATAAAATATACGTAACAAGCGAAAATTCAAAATTCGCGATACGTTTTTAACAGACCACGTAGAGATCCGGGCGCGAGATTGTGCCCGGAATTAATTGCACGGCCTCTGACGGCTTCGAAGTAATCCGAAGAACGATTGAAGGGCGGGAACAGGTTTTGGAGGTGGGACGGGAATGGGGGGGGACGGGGAGATGGTGGTCGGAGGAACGCGTCCATCAATCAATCAATCCGCCCGAGCAATGAGACGCATCTCCTTCATTCCCTGCAATCCACCGCCGTACATATAAGCTGATGCGGATTTTGTTCTCATCATGCGACGGACATTATCGCTCCAAGAAGGGGACAATTGATCGGAGAGTATTTCGCGTCCAATGCTAAAATGTCTATAAACAATGGTGCATAGTTAATTGACAAAATACGGCGCAGCCATTGCAAGGGTGTCGGGGCGCTAGTAATTTTAGGTACATCATCTCGTACATGGCAAAGTACACGCCACAGGCTAGGTGTGTGACTGGGTTTGGATCCATACGAGCCAAATCGCATATAGTTCCGGTAATGGCATACGTAAATGGAAACTAGTTGAAAGAAAGATATTCGTTAAACCAAAACATGAAAAAAATAACGTCAAGTTATTAATGCATAAAAAATGCTTTTATTCATTAATATGCAAATACACTTACCATAATGGATAAACACACGCAAACTTACACTGATACATCCCTGTTTACGTCATACAATAATGGGCTGTCCGGGAACAGTTTAATATTTAACGCTAACCTTTACCAAGAGGAGAGGGGACCCAGGCACATCCCTGTTGGGACTCGACGTACATTGACGTCTGCGTCTCATAAACCCAAGCCATCGACACATTTTTCGATGCGTTTGGATAAAAAGCCCCGAATCCAGTTGGTCAGTCTCTCTTCATACCATCGCATCCTAGTTTGAGAATCAACTTCTCTCGATAGATCTTGTCGAAAGCTTTCTGGAAATCTAGATAAGCAGCATCCACTTGTATATTCCCTTCTCCCGATTTCAGGATATAATGAACAAAATGCCCCACTGTTGTTTTCCTCATGCTAAGCACATGCCGGTCACGGCACGGCATCTCCCTTTTGTCGACGAAGGCAAGGCTTTGCAGTGCACTGATGCTGAAGAAAGCGGGCCGTGATTACCGGGCACAACTGCAGCGGTTTTTTCCTCGTCGCCTCCCTTGTGGAGACGGGTTGTTTCAGCCTCAAGTCACGAAGGATTAAACTTTCGAAAGACTTCCAAAAAAGCTTATCTTAAACACGGTTCGGTGTCTCCCGCAAGTTCCGTCAGTATTCTAGCGGGGATTTCTTCCGGATTTGGGATTGTGTTCGTTTTTACATGTCGGAGCCATTTTTATATTTCTTCATAGGATTAAATGAAGAACAAAATGTATTTTTCCACTGTTCTTAATTTTGGTACTACTAGTTTCTTTGCTTAGGCATCATCATCAGGTACAAATTAATGAAAGTTGCGGTCAATTTGTAAACCATTCATGTGGGGAGAGGGGAGTGGGTGAGAGCGGAGGGGGAGTGGGGGAGGGAAGGGGTGGGGTTGAGATCGGCGTCGATCGGAAGGGGGAGAGGGGTATTAAGCAACATGAAAGGCGATTAGTGGGGTTCACAGTGGGGGTTAGGGGAGGGGTATTTAGATTCATCCGCGAAGGAAAGGGAATTCCAGGATGTGGGGAGAGGTGTTCAAACAATAATTTGTTGACCAAATGACCCATTTTCAAATTCTTCCTGATTTACAGCTCTTCCCACTCGTCCATCCTCCTTCTTTTGTCCATTTGGCATATCAGCCCCGGATTGAAATCGCTCTCATGAATTCCTTCCCTCAGATGCTTGGCGATTGGGCGAGGTCACATTTCCCAAAACACCGCCAATGTTCCGCTGCTCATGTTTTTAATGATCTCACCATTTGGCCTATGTAGATAGCACTACAGTCATCACAAGTTAACCTATAAATGCCACTTTTATTTTGTTTTTCCACTTTGTCTTTCGTAGTATTCATGAACGGTGTTAGGTTGTTCACATTGTAAAAAGCTATCTGAAATTGTTCCTTAGGGAAGAGGTTGCTATCTTTTGTGAAATCAATCCATAACAAGGGAGTCTACACCATTTGTAACCTTTTACGTCCATATTAGCTGATTAAAGAATAGATTGTTCGTTCTACGGGAACGTTTTCCGTGTAGTATTTTTCAAACAAATCTTCTTTGTAGCCATTTTTCATTGCTATATCCTTTATCGTTTTAAGTTCTTGAACAAAATTACCTTTAGAGGGAGTAATGTCCGGCAGTCTATTTAGCAGTAATGAAAAGTGGAAAGCTCGTGAAACATGTGATGGCGGGAGTTGAAGGGGATGATGTGGTCTGTGGCGGTACTTTTCCGGAAAAATGCTATTTCGAAGCCCTGTTCCTTTCTCGACACTGTGATATCTAGAAAATTGAGTTTCTTATTTTGTTCTTTCTCACATGTGAAATTGATTTCTCTGCATTGGGACTTACAAGGGTTAATAAAATTATCTAATTCTTCTAATCCTTCTTAGGACAATAAAATGTTGCTCATGAGCTTTTTTGAAGTATGAAGGGCTTCACTTCTTCAGCAAATATCTGGAAAAAGTCATTTAGGTTGGGGGGATTTTGTGCGATTTCTGCAGCAATTTTCCGATGTCACAATGGGTGGAGCAATGTGCTATCGGGCCTTTCCCGTCCTCATATTGCCCTATCGTCAAGCAGCCGAACTAATAAAACCATTGACGAATCAATTCTAAAAGTAATCGTAATAATGCGCGAAGGAAATGTCGACTAAAATCTCTTTCACCATTCGATTTTATATTTATGATTCAAGCATGCAGTGTGATAGTAATGAAGAGTTCTTCCCTTGATCCAATTGTATTTTAGGATTGTTCTGAGAGCGCTTTCACTTCATCTAAAGTATTTTCCTACATTGGACACAACAGTTTTCATAGAGACACTTCACGCAAAATTCCTGGCATGCATTATAAACACTATTGAGGAAGTCAGCGGGAAACAACCTCAGCCATTTGTCCTTGGAAATATGATGGACACAAGAAAAGAGACCAGACAGCAAAAAGGCAACTACAGGAAACTTAGAACCATGTCCAGCAGCGGGAGAACATGAACTTCTGCGGCCTTCATCAGACGACATCCTGGCAAAGTTGAATAGGGAGCACAAGCAGCGAAGGTGACACTGGGTACGACCGATTTAGTTAAAATATTTTTATTATTATTTCATACCATTTAGAGTGGGATTTACATTAAAACAAAATTAAAACGCTATATAGTATTTATTAGCCCCGACCAACAAGACACAATCTAACAACCCACATTGCAATGGTCCCTACTTCAATTTCAAATATAATATATGCACCTCCCTTCATCCCGCTCAACATCCCTATCCTTTTCCTGCCCTTTCCTCGTTTGCCTAACATTCTCCCCTCTATTACAGCCTTCAACATCCCACTGCCGATCAATACGCCCGTCTTCCACTTTTCCTGCCTCCATAGGATTTCTCCCAACAAACCCCTCTCTTCGCCCACCATAC
This sequence comes from Hetaerina americana, assembly GCF_022747635.1. Lineage (NCBI taxonomy): Eukaryota > Metazoa > Arthropoda > Insecta > Odonata > Calopterygidae > Hetaerina > Hetaerina americana. The sequence goes on along the minus strand of NW_027287205.1, from coordinate 91,470,293 downwards.
CAAGTACTTCCTCATTTGTTTTCTTCTCTGTCCATTTCACCTTCTCCATTCTTCTCCACACTCACATTTCAAAAGCCTCCAGTCTACGTCTATCCTCCTGATTCAATTACCACGTTTCCGCGCCGTACATAGCCACGCTCCATATCAAAGTTTTTACGAGTATTTTGTTGACATCCGTACTCAACATCCCTGTCATCAACTCCCTCCTCCTTGTGAAAGCCTCTTTGCCCAGCGCAATTCTTCTCCTTACGTCCCTACTACTTTGACCGTGTTGGTCCAAAACACTACCGAGATACGTAAACTGCTCTACCTGCTCTAGTTTTTGCCCTCCTATTTTAATGTTAAGCTTATCCTTTTTCTTTCTAGGAAATCGCATAACCTTTGTTTTATTAATATTGATTTTCATGCCATAGCTGTGGCACTGAATCTCCAATTCATTCATCAATGCTTGCAACCCCTTGGCTGACTGACAAACTAAAGCTTGGTCATCAGCAAACTTAAATGATTTTATATGAATTCCCCACCGACTTTCAATCCCATCTCCGGCCTATCCTATTCCTCCCTTACAACTGTATCTTCATATTTATTGAACAAGTTAAGTGACTTAGTGCATACATACCTGTAGAGATGGAAGCGGGAGATGGGATTGATTGATCATCGTGCCGATATGCATCATGAATCTTTTTCACCGCATGCAATTCCGCACCCCGAAACAGCTGGAAATATTACTTGTAAGATTTCTACTACCGGCGGTATGTTCCCATGATATAATAATTTTAATGCAGATCCGAACTCATTAAAGTTCCTTTTAGTCCTGAATTGTAGGTTTTACTAAGTTTCTAAGCATCGGTAAACCTTTTCGGGAAATGTCGTTCCGGTGCGTCTTTTAAGAATCACCGTTGACTTTGTTCCACCCCTTGGCGTGAGCGGATGAGGAAATGGCCCTGAAAGGATTGAGTGGAATCGACACATCGTTGATGGTAAGTCCAGTCGCATCCGCGGGGTCACTCACCCCGCCAAGCCGGGACCCACCCTCCCTCGGCTGTCACTCCCAGGCACGCGCGTCGCCGAAGTCCGCCACGTCCCACCGTCGCAATCCGCCATCACTCTCCATTTGCCCGTAGTCCGCCGCCACGAGCCGATTCGAATCCCATTCGACTCCCTCGCCTAGCGCCTCCCGATCCTCGCCCCTGCCCTTTCCTTCGAGCGCGGACCCATGAACGGGCCGCACTCCTCACGGGCGCCCCTTCCCAACTCGCCAAACGCATTCGCTCGCTTCCCGGTGGGCCTCCCTCCACGGACTAACGCCCCCTCGCAAGCGAGCCAACGGCGCTCTCTCACCACAATTCTCTCGACTCAGTTTATTTTTGTTGATATGTGTACGCATAGGACACATTCATTATTTCTGTATTGTTCCCCGCGCCCAATAATAAATTGGCAACACTGCCGTGTGAGGCCAATGTTCTAAATAAATAAATCCCCCCCCTCATTGTCACTGTGGTGAATTGAAGGAGTGCTGTGGAAATAGGGTGATAGGGGCGATGCCCGGCAGGGCCTCATTCAAGACACGCTGCCACCAGGGCCATAAGCGGAGGACCTGAGCGCTTCGAGGCGATTCCCACGAGGCCGCTTCCGTGGCCGAGCGAGCCGGTTGCCGAGCAGCCGGACTCGACAAACCGCCGCAGTGCATGGACTTGGGCGTGCATTGAGATAATAGGGGAGGAGCTGGGCTGGGAGTCTCTCACGGAGTGAAGTTACAGGTTACGGATCCTCTTGCATTAATTTAGAAGAGGACTCTTTTGCGATGGAATCACTGATTCCGCTGCACTGCGGGAGGAGGGATCCCAGACTGCAGACCAGAGATCGATTGCTTTTAGGATGTAATCTTTACTGTGGAAGATAAGGCATCAGACGAACTGCTAAGGACAGGGAGCAGGAAAAAGTACGTTAATTGAACCGAGTGGCCCAGTTTATGGCACTTATTCCGAAGGACTCTTTCAAATAAAGCGAGGGAGCACAGGGCGGACTTCATTCGGCCAATGATTGACTTCTCCGTAACGGGCATTGTGGTTGCACCTCCGAGGGCGCGCCCCGCGGGGCAGCAGTGCAACTACCTACGCGGAGATGTTTGGTCGGACCCCTCCCTCCGCGTCGCAAATGGGGGGGTAGGAAACAGGAGCGGGGGGAGGGGGTTGAGGAGAGGCGAAGACGGGAGGGAGGCGGGCGGGGGATGATGGGGAAAGATTAATGTGGACTGGGGAAGAGGGGGATGCAGGCAGGTCCCTGGGGGACGAGAAGGGGGGGAGAGAGAGGACTGGCTGCGGGGGTGGAAAGGGAATGGCGGATGCTGTCGAAAGGGAAAAAATCCGAGCCTGAAATATTCGCCCGAATAAAAAACGAGGAAAAATATCCGCGACGTGTTTTGGAGGGTGTGGGGTTGCAAGGACTTCCTTGAGGGAGGGGGTCCGCGAGAGAGCGGGGGGGGGAGGAGTGTCATTGTTGAGACGGCGGGGGGGGGGGGGACTGTTCGATGTGCGGACTGGGGTGTGAGGGGAAAGACGGGAGAAGTGGGCCCGGCAGGCTGCGCATGCGCGTTCATGGGGTCCGCCAAGGGAGGATGAGGCGACCTGCCAATGGAGAAACGCGTCGGTCGGCCTCGCCTCCTATTGGCCCCTCCCACCATCCGGGAGAACACGCCTCTTTTTTCCCCACGCTCGGTAGCCACGCCCATTTCTCCATTTCGCTCCGTGTCCACGCCATGGCCGTCGAAATTCGAGCTGGGAAGAAGGAGAGAGGGAGAAAATGTATGGATCCAGCCACCCATCATCCATCTGGGCGCACTTGGAGACTGCGAATCAAGGCGAGTAGCATCGGAACGGATTCCGATAGAAATTAAGGGTTGGTTAGCTGATCGATATGACTTCCCACCGTCGACGTTAATGACATCCAGTATACAGGAGGAAATCGATAAATATCGCACGCATGAAACATTTGTCATATCGACCATAACATCCCTGGGAATACCTATTCAATCTATGATCATATTACGAAAGACATTACTATTTTGCGAAAATAATTCGTGGGCGAACCAAGATATGTGTTGCAAAATAAACCGTTATTTTAGAGAGGCATCTCGCAATGTAGCGCACATCCTCCTAAGGGGCCTCTCGCTCATTCATTCCCGGCATGCTCTCTTTTTCTCCGTGTTCGCACGAATTTTTTTCTCACCATTCTCCATTGCACCAACGGCTGAGTGTAATCCCCTTCAAATCTCTCCCGAAAGCCTGCCCTCCCTCCACCTCGCGGCGCAAGTACGTAAACACTCCTTGGGTTGTACAAGAAGATCATTGAAAGCTTTCACGTAACTTATGTTCGCGTAATTAAGCCTCATGCAGTTGATAGTCCTAAGCTAAAGGTGAATTTCGTACCTGTGGAAGGTTGTTGTGCATACTTCCGTGTTACAGCTCAAAATTTACGAGGTAGCTTTCGTTGTTAATATCGCGATCACTGTTCTGTGCCTAGGGATGACGTCCGTGTCGTTAAGTCGACTATGTATGGAATACTTATCGACAGAAAATACGGGATCCCTGGCAACCGAACTTTTAAAACATCCAAATCAACGTAGAGAATTGGAAAGAGCGCCATCTAAAGCCGTCGCATTTTCTCGCGCGCGTTCATGAACTTCGAGTGTTTTTTCTACGATAGCGCAAGAATAATTTCTGGAAAACGTTTGCGAAGGAATTATTGAGTATAATTACATCTTCGTCTCATTTATGACCTGCAAACCGTCATTAGGGCTTGTTGCGATGGATTTCAAGCCGGCAGCCATTCGTCTAGTTGCATCTCCGTCTAATAATATACGATCGCATGCCAACAAGGCCGTGAGGCGATAACTACTCAGTCAGTTTTAGTAGTTTTTTGAGGGGAAGCGACCAACAGCTGAGGTTAGTTGCGCCATTGGTGGATGGATGGGAAAGGATGAAGGGTGGAGAGAAACCCGGCGTCGGCATTAGTCTACTCTTAAATAAAGGCGCCAAGGGGTCCGTACCTTAACGTCCCATCCGACGGACGGCTTACTCACTCGTAAGTGCTCTCCACAAAGCACCTCAAGTAGGGTTTGGGGATACCACTGTAAAATATCTGCCGTCTCCAAGATTTGAACCCGGGTCCTCTCGAGGGTGGGAAGCCTGTACGTTTGCCACCATCCCGATGCCACTGGGGACTACTAAGGCATCAGCATTTCAAGTAGGCTTACATGGGCACTTTTAGCATAAATATGTATATTTTGCACATTCATAACCACACGATGGCAATCATGGGCGGTATATTCTTTTGGGGGTACATCGAGCTGTCGCATGAGGTGCTTAAGTCTTCTTGCGTCACGTTTCTCCCAGCCCGACGGACCCTTGCAATAGAGGGACGCTTCCTGCGCAGGGATTGCTGTGATGTGAAAAGCGATTCTCGTCGTTATATGGTTTTCAACTGTATTTCAATTTCCTACGATCCGGCGGTTCCCGTTTCGTCGTAGGTGTGTGCGTATTTATTTAGGTATGCAGCGACACCACCAACTCGCACTTACCTTGACCTTTGGCCCCATTCGCCGAGCGAGTGGCTGTGGGCAATTTCGGACTGCGCGTTTGCGCCACGATACCGCAAACGCATCATGGGAAATAAATGATGCGTCAAAACCAATGGAGTGCTCATTCTCGAATTTAAACGTCATGCCATCCCCCGTCGGCCTATTACCGCCAACCCTGGAGGGTGGATCCCTTTCCCCCGCTCACCTCCCTTCTTAGTCGGCTATAACGGCGTCCCAAGGGGGAGCGGGTCGGGTTACGATGTTGAAAGGGTGGGATCGTGGTGGCGGGACTTGCGTCGGTGCTTATTCTCGAGGAGGGAGGGTGTGGGGGGAGGGGGGCTCCTTGGGAGAATTTGCGAGGATTTTTTCGGGTAGATTGGCCCCCCGCCCCTCCCCCCTGTAACTGCTGCACTCGCCGTTTACTGGTTGAAGATGGTTATGTGTTCAGTGAATCATGGAATGTTGCTTCAAAAGTTTTTGCTCCAATGAAAGCGAAACGATGCTGAACATTCACCGCTATTTGGATGTCGATCCTCTCATTGGTTATTATCAGACGCGCATTTTTACTCCTGATGATTTGTTGCTACGCTCTTTTTATCATCAGGCTTGTTGACTTAGAAGCACACCCTTCGACCGTAATATACCAAGTTAGTGCATGTTTTGGTGGAGTAAATAGCGCTCAGCTCCACTTCGACGAGGGAAACCCGGTCTTCCGGACGATGTCACTTCCGACTGTTATCGATTAATTTAACGAGGGAGTAGCATTTTCCAACAGTTCCACGAGAGCGCTTCCAATTTCCAACTACTACTCCAGAAACGCGGCCGACATTTTTTCCGATCCTTTATAGATTGGTTGGAAAAGTGACTTCGTAAAATTGTCGATGCTAAAGAAAATCTTTCCGATTCTTTTCATTACATATCCCACTCGAGTATGACGGGGTTGGTAAATTAACAAGATTAAAAACAGACTTGCAAGCAATAACATTTCAACAAGGGTAGTGCCCATCCCAAGGACTCACCTCCAGTGAGAATGTTACCTTCCCCGTTCCGAAGGACATCCGCTATGCGACCCCATAGCTGGGCAACACCCTGAGAAAGCACGCGATCACATATCACTTGGCAAACAGGACATCAAATATGAAATAGAGGGTTCAGTGCTAACTACGGCCAATCAAGTTAAATATTTTGGGGCAATTCTAACACCACGCCTTTCATGGGGAGCACATATCAGGACAATATGCGGATCCGCTTTGAAGAAACTCGGCTTCATAAAACGGGTGGTGGGGAAATGTAATGAAAAAGTCAAAGAGAGGTGTTATTTTGCTCTTGTTAGACCTCATTTGGAATATGCCGCAAGTATTTGGGAGAAAATTTGGCAAAAAGAATTAAATAAAGTCCAGAGAAAATCCGCCAGATTCGTGAAATATTGTTATGATTAGAAGACGAGTGTGTTAGGCCTTTTAGCGGAATTAGGCTGCGATCCACTGGAAATGCGGAGAGAACAAGCGAGACTGGGACTTTTAGAAAGGCTCAGAACAAACGAGTTTAAAGATGATTCCAAAGGAATTATAATGGCCCCACACTACTTAGGTAGATCAGACCACAAAGATAAAATAAGGGAGATTGATTCCAGGATATATAGCGAATACAAATACTCATTCTTTCCCCGAACAATCAGAAATCATAAAAGAAAGAAACCCAAGTCATTTTAGAGATATTAAATACATTTAATTTTCAATTTGGAAATAAAATTAAACATTGCAAAGACATCAGGTAGGTGCATGTGTGTGTTGGTTGGTGGTTTGTGTGTTGGCATGTGTGTGGGTGGGTGCTAAGGGCTTTTGCATGAATGCATGCTATATTTTGTTTGTGGATTGCATAAATTTGGACTAGAAGGACTGGAGCTGAGGGGAAATTAATACGACTAACAAGGAAAGCCCGCGCCATTGAACAATTGTTGTTAAGGACCCTTGGAGAACTTGCTTTAATGTTCGATCGCCACCAATGTCGGCGTTACCCCCTGCCTGTGGGGTCGGCCCACTCTTAGCATGCTCTCTCTGGCGGGGGACGAACTCAGCTTGACTCTCGATTCCGTTTGGGGGGGCGTGGGGAAAGAAGGGGGGGCTGCTATCAGGGTGGATGGCATTAGGCGAAGCGGAGACCCCGGGAGTGCATGCATGTGCTGGGGCCGACGAAAGCCCCTCTTCCCCCCTTGAACTCTCCCCCCCCCCCGTGGGTGACGACGCCGCGGTCCCTTGTTTGCCGAGCGGCAGCCGAGAGCCGACCGGGAGATGATTCCGAGTGGTTGGTAACCATGTCCTGCTAATTCCTTGCCCACGACAGCAATCCAGCAATTAATTGTCTTAATGACCGCTGAAGCAATAATGTAGAAGATGAAATGATATTTACATCGATGGCGAGCTCCATCTACGAGGAGCGCAGTTACATAATTTAAACGTTACGGCCTACTTTTTGCTTCCTCGTGGCCCTTAGTTATTGCAATGTGCCAAGTGATTAATTTCTTAAAAAGATCACCGAAAAAGGTGCAAATTTGAATTATTCCTGCAACGCAGTTTCTGACTTAAAAAAGTGCAATTTTTCCATCCCTAGGAAGAAAAAGTTTCGCATCTTGCTTAAACGGGGTGGAAACATTCTTTTTACTGGCGATGACGCACGGCAGACAGCCCACCATGCATTGTGGATTCGCAGTCGCGGAGATTTTGTTTGCCCCCTCATCGTGGTCTAAAATAATTGCCGAGGAAATCGTACAAGTGCAAATGAATGCAATTAGTTGAAAGATAATAAGATGCCCACCAATTGCACAAGGAATGCGTTCTATTTGTGTATGCAAGTACCCGCGTACTTGCTTGCATCCATGTCAAAAACCTGTTATTCGGAATTCGATTCGTCGACACGAGTGTTTGGGCGATCCTTATCAACCGTCGAGTCCATCTCGATGGGCGGGGGTGTGAAGGGGATCTTTGGCGCGTCCCTCGTACGCGGAGGAGAGTTCCGGGTGGGAAGGCTGGCTAATCATCACCCTATCTCCGCTCTATAGAGGCTTGCGGCTAAAGCGGAAGCAGAAGAGCGGGTGTAAATGTCGCGGTGGGGAAGGCGCTAAAACGGGGGTTTTGTTTTTTTATGCGTTCGAAATCCGATTGGGGCGGAATCCGATTTTTATTTCATTTTCTCCTCCCATTCGCGAGTAACCCCCCCCTCCCCCAACTGCGCGGCGAGAGTCTCTTTTGTCATCATCCGTCGCTCGACAAGTGTTTCTCCCAGCCACCCCAAACCCCGCACCCAGTCCCTCCTCCCACTCCCGCGCCCTCCAAGAGGGGAACCCCCGAATCAGATGCCCAGCTCTCGGTCGCACCACTGCTGACGCCTTGCCTTCTCCCTATCCCGCATACGTCCCACACCAGGGACTGCTCCCTTGTGGTGACTGCGGATGGATGCAGACGGATGGACACCCGGCTGCCCATCCGTCTTTCGGCTCGTGCCCACGGTGGACGCACCCTCGCCTCTTTGCCGCCCCTCCACGACCCGCTACTGGTGCTCTCTTCATTCATTCCATCCTTCTCACGTGACTGCGCCTCACCCAGGTCCCTACGTGCCACTCTGGGGCGCAACGCCTTCATTCCTCACTCGGCATCTCTGGGATGTACCCATCGGCGTACCTGCGCATGCTTCCACATCGTTCCCGTGCCGGGTCGGCAAAGTGGAAGACGCTTCCATTTTAATGTTATCGGGGACTCCCTCCTTTGAACAGCCGGAGGGAGGAGATTAATCATTTCCAGGCATTCCTGAACCCCCTCCCGCTCCCATCCAAACGCACCATCGAATCACAGCTAGTTATGTACGAGACTCGTGCTCCAGAAGAAACCTCGAGCTTTGCCGTGGAAAAGTGGTGTCTTCTCAAACGAGAGCACGTGGAAAAGTTGCTGGAATATGTCGCTAATTTACCGGCATAATAGCGAATGTTTTAACAATCTGGTCTCAGTCTTAAGCCTCTCCTCTCATTTCCTTAACATATTTATTCCCTGGCATTCATTTCATTGCTATTAATTCTCATATGTTGCCAAAATGTTTTACTAGTCGTGTGAATATAATAATTACCGGAATTCCATGAGTAAATTCTCCATAGGTACCAAATTGTCGCTCATTTCTTTATTATGCGGCATTTCTTTATAACGTAGCCCGATTTATCTGCCAGTGGAAATGGCATATTTTCATGAATTTTGCACTCAAAATTTTCCATTGCCTCATTGTTTTAGTGGACATTAGTTTGAACTGCCAGTTTCTCTATTTGTTTGTTTATCCTACTGTCGATGCACCCTCTGCCACACATCTCGCCAGTGGTTTACCAGAAGTCATGTAGCTTTAGATGTAACGATTATCGACGAATCTATTGGATCCGAGGATCTGATCTGGTGATATTTCACAATATTGTGCGGTGAGTTTGTATAAGTGGGACGATAATAAGCAATGCAGTGTGGCGTCGTCTCGATTGAATTCACAGGGCGGGCAGGGGAAAAGGCAACGGGAGCGGCCCCTTCCCCCTATGCCTCCCCCCCTATGCCTCCCCCCCTATGCCTCCACCCAAAGCCTACCCCCGGACGCAGCATCTGCCGCTTATCTGCTTCATTAATGAATGAGCGCATGGGGGGGACTCAAGGGAGTGGAGTGCATGCCGCCCTGCCCCCACCCCCCTCATCCCGCCCCCCGAGGGGTATTCACTCTTCCGTTCCTAAAGGGGCGAGGGGTCAGGGCAAGGGGGGGAGAGAAGCAGAGGACCAGATCGAAATTAGAGTGACTTCAGCGCAAGACTTTAGGCCGGCGTTGCAATGGTTACCCAGTAATTAGACCAGTTTATCATTCATTACAACCCTATGATAGGATTCCTTAAGTCCTGAGTACCCCTGGTTGCTTTTATAGCATGTTTCTCTGAATGAAAAGTGTTTTAAATATTGGATTTATGGAACAATAGGAATAAATCCATGCAAACACGGTTAAGTGAAACAAACTATGTATACATGTTTGTATATATAAGTACTACTGTTCCTTCTGAGGAAGATGGAGCTGAATTCCGTCAAAATTATTAAGAAATAACGTGTGAGTGTTCTTTTTATATACTCTTAAATTGTTTGTTGCAGTCAAGTTTTTTTATTCATCGCTTCCGTGTTACTTCGAAGAAATCATTTACGATATATATATATATATATATATATATATGTATATATATATATATATGTGTATACGGGGAGTCAGGATGGGCAATGTTAGGAAGGGGTGTAAGGCAGGGTTGCCCATTATCACCGTTGCTGTTCAACCTGTATGCAGAGGAAATGATCAAAGAGGCATGGGAAGAACTCGAGGTAGGAATGAAAGTGGGCGGGGAATTCGTAAAATCAGTTAGGTTTGCTGATGACCAAGCCTTAGTTTGCAGGCAGCCAAGGGGCTGCATGCATTGCTGAGTGAATTGGAAATTCAGTGCGACAGGTATGGGATGAGGATCAATATTAAGAAAACAAAGATTATGCGATTTTCTAGAAGGAAAAAGGTTAAGCTTAACATTAAAATAGGGGGACAAAAACTAGAGCAGGTAGAACAGTTTACGTATCTCGATAGTGTTTTGGACCAACACGGTCAAAGTAGTACGGACGTAAGGAGAAGAATTGCGCTAGGCAAAGAGGCTTTCACAAGAAGGAGGGAGTTGATGACGGGCACTTTGAGTAAGGATATTAAGAAAAGACTCGTAAAAACTTTAATTTGGAGCGTAGCTATGTACGGCGCGGAAACGTGGTCATTGAAGCAGGAGGATAGACGTAGACTGGAGGCTTTTGAAATGTGGGTGTGGAGAAGAATGGAGAAGGTGAAATGGGCAGAGAAGAAAACAAATGAGGAAGTACTTGGTATGGTGGGCGAAGAGAGGGGTTTGTTGGGAGCAATCCTATGGAGGCAGGAAAAGTGGATGAAGGGGGTGTTGACCGGAAGTGGGATGTTGAAGACTGTGATAGAGGGTAGAATGTTGGGCAAAAGAGGAAAGGGAAGGAACAGGATAGGAATGTTGGACGGGATGAAGGGAGGAAGAAAGTACTCAGAGATGAAGAGGGACCTTATATAGAGTAGGATGATGGATTTTGTGTTTTGTTAGGAGTAATAAAATATTTGTTTGGTAGTTGTGTCCATCCAAAAACCTACCTTAACCGGTAGATTACCTTAAAAAATATATTTGTATATATATAAATGTATGTATGCATATGTATGATGTGTGTATATCTCGTAAATGATTTCTTCGAAGTTGGTATGGTGGGCGAAGGGAGAGGTTTATTGGGAGAAATCCTATGGAGGCAGGAGAAGTGGATGAAGGGGGTATTGACCGGTATCGGGATGTTGAAGACTGTAATTAAGGGGAGAATGTTAGGCAAACGAGGAAAGGGAAGGGACAGGATAGGGATGTTGGACGGGATGAAGGGAGGAAGAAAGTACTCAGAGATGAAGAGGGACCTGATGTAGAGTAGGATGTTGTGTTTTGCTAGGGGTCACAAATTATTTTTAATTAGTAATTATGTTTATCCAAAAAACTACCTTAACCGGTAGCTTACCTAATTATATATATATATATATATATATATATATATATATATATATATATATATATATATATATATATATATATATATATATATATATATATATATATATATATATATCTATATGTGCATAAAAAAACCATAAACACAGTGATCAACCCGAAGGTCGGTTTGGTAGTTGATGGTAGAGTTCCCCCAGTACTAAGCCCTCTACGGCGTGTGAATATTCACACATCAGGGTAGGGCGGCTAGTTCCTTTCCCTGTGCTCCCCTAGTTATGGTTTCCCGAGAAGATCTGGTAGCCGAAAAATCATATAGCTTGGGTGAAGCTGCAGGTTCCCTGAGTGCCATGCCCGGCAATCGTACCCGGGCCCCGACGGTCAGCATCTACCCCCTGGACTACCGCAACCCACATACCACCTATATATATATAAATATATATATATATATATATATATATATATATATATATATATATATATATATATATATATATATATATATATATCATACCACCGCTTATATAGAAATAAATATATATAAACCATAAACACAGTAATCAACCTGAAGGTCGGTTTAGTAGGTGATGGTGGAGTTCACCCAGTACGGCGTGTGAAATTCACACGTCAGGGTAGGGGGGCCAGTTCCTCTCCCTGTGCCGGTTATGGTTTCCCAGTAACACCTGGTACCCGAAAAATCACTTTAGCTTGGGTGGAGCTGAAGGTGCCCAGAGTGCCTTGCCCGGGAATCGAACCCAGGACCCTCATTCCAACGCTCTGGACTACCGCGACCTATATAAACACACACACACACACACACACACACACACACACACATATATATATATATATATATATATATATATATGTGTGTGTGTGTATATGTACATACGTACACGTATACGTGACTCGTATATGCAGCTTATACGTGTTACGTATGAATAAACGCACACACACACGCAAACACATAGACGGATTGTCAATGTGTGTGCATCATTCTGATGGTTGGCGGCGGAATAAGTCGAGGGGGAAACGGTGTCTTCGGAAGGGGCAAAGAGGTGGTTTTTGGCGGGAGCACCACCGCGCGAGGGCCTTCGCTTACTTCTAACGACGAGCGGCCCTCAGGGTCGCGACGCGGCCTCGCCTTCCAGGGTTCCAGACGGAGATCATCTGCCGTCCCTCCTCGGGTGGAAACGCCCTCCCCCCCATTCCCTCTCCAGCACGAATACCAGGATTCATTGGTTGTCTTGTTTGCATTACGTCGCGGCAGCCAATTCCTCACCTGTGGCCACACTTGTCTCGTTTAAGCAGAGGGCAAATCTACACTTGCCCTCTACTGCTCTTCCTCGGAGTGCCTGATGCCCCTTGACGTTCGCCGTCGATTCATTGACCGCACATTTCCGCCCTTTCCACCCTTTTACACTTCTATCTCAGGGGCGGCCAGGGGGCGCGTTGCCCATCTGCGAAACGGCTCGAACGATTCCCAATCAACTACCGTTCCCTTCAAAACGTGGCGGAATCGCACGGTTACAGAACAGAACTGCACGTGAAGATGGTGCTCTTGGAAGTTTACCGCGAGGATGAGCGGAAGGGGATGATTAGTTGTGCAAAATGCATCGAAATAAAATTTTGATTAGGTGTTATTTATTAAGAGAATTATTGAAACGGATTGACCATGCTGGATGTGCTTTGAGAGAAAGCCATTTCTCCCAAAGCGAACGAGAGGATTGAAACTGCTGTTCCAATCGATATTCCGCCGAGGGGGGGAGTGGCCGCTGTCGATGGGGAGAACGGGGCTACTCCACTCGACTCGGGAGGAGAGCGATCAATTCTTTTGGGCCGCACTCTATCGCCAGCAGAGGCACTAAATAACTCGAATGATGAAAGGACATTGCCACCAAGCTGACTCCTGGAGGGGAAAGCTTTGCTTTCTGTGCATTCGCTGTCACTTGCAAAAATATTTGCCCCCTACGGTTAACTACCTAATCATCCCGTTATATCTATTACAATTTCTATGTTCCTGATCGGGATGGGGAATAATGGTATTCTACACCCATCCAACTTACTACATTTTGCTTTCATGTTTATGATCCAAACTCTCCAGGATATTTGGAAGGTGTTTTTAGCATCTTCGTCCGCTGCGAATTCACGAATCAGCTTCCTAAGCTGATAATTCCTTGCGAAAACCTCGTGGCTGAATAATATCAAAATGATCGATATCTCGATTTCGTCTCACGGCTTTCACTCATTTCTTATGATTTTATTTATTACTTTTCAAAGGAATTTTTAAACTATTTTTTGTCCAGCAATTTATTTTGAATGTGAAAATGTGTTATGTATATTAGTTTTTCCGTGATAGGTATCACTATCTCACTATAATATGGTATCCCCAAATTTTTCGTATCGAAGCACGTTATCGCTGGTTTTTCACGCAACCCCCCTAGCCCCTTCCCGTGTGGGAGTGTTTCTGCAGTGGGTTTATTTTTCGTTAAGGATATCAGTCCACACTAACTATGCTTTACACACAATTATATATATCTTTTCACACTTTGCCCAAATATTGTCCAGGCATTGCTTTAATTTTCTTTCGTATAAAATATCACAATCAACATTTCTACATACTTTATCCAGTAGAAATATTTGTTACTAATATCATAATCAAGTCCGATGTTATTCTTTACGGATTTATGCATACATGTGAAGGGCGAGGTGTTGTGCGAAAGCAGGGACTATCTAGCCTCGATCTCGCCTCAATTTAGACTGATTATGACCATTGGTATGGCTACTATATACTATTTTTGCTTTAGGGAAAAGGGGATTCGCTTTGGGGAAAAGGGGAGAAATGTCAAACCCCTTCTGCAGCCTTTTATTTCCCGTTACTGGGATTTCCTGACGGAGACAGCCTTTTGTCGTCTCAAAGAATTCTTCGAACGAGTCATTCCATCGACCAAGGGGTCCTATAGGCAAGATTTCCATCCATCAAAGGCTTCCCTAATGGATCGCTTTCCCACGTGCGTTATTTAGAATCTTCCGTGTGATGGCGGTTGTTTAAAAGAGCGCCGAATCAGATATTTGTATTGGACGACTTGGGAGATGCTACGGGGGTGTTTAAACTGCATACGAAATACACTATCATCATCGTCATTGTTCGTTCAATCCTAAGATTGGTTGACAGCAGCCCTTCGTCCCACCCTATCTGATGCTAATTGGCTTATTTCCTCGTATTTTTGCAATGTACTTTCTTCTTTATTTGTCCCATGCATGTATTTATCCCTTTGCCTTCCTCTTGAGACTTTTCCCTCTATTTTTCCTTCTAGTATATTCTCCATGAATCCATTGTGCCTCAGGGCGTGGCCAATCCATCTGGTTCTCCTTTTCTCTTTGATGTTCCATTAGGTCCGTTCTTCGTCTATTCTTCTCTTTACACTTTATCCCTTATTTTATCCGTCCATTAGATCTTAAGCATCCTCCTCCAGCACCAGGTTTCGAAGGCTTCCAGTCATTTCTGGTCAACTTTTCCGATGGTCCACGCTTCTGATCCATAGAGTGCCACGCTCCATACAAATGTATTCACGTATTGTTTCCTTGCCTGTAGTTATATCTTCTTTGAGCACAGCGGTTGTCTTTTCATTGTAAATGCTCTCTTAGCTCGAGCTATTCTTCGCTTGATGTCTGTAGTACTTCTTCGTGACGGTACTTCGGAGATTGGTGAAGGAATCCACTTGCTCTAATTTTTGTCCTTTCAGTGTCACTACTGTATTCTCCTTACCACATACTAGGATTTTAGTCTTCGTCTATTTTATATTCATGTTGTATCCCTGTAGATCTTGATCCAATACGTTTACTGACATTTGAAAATCCTCCTGGTTTTCTGCCATAATTTGCAATATCGTCGGCGAAGCGTAGCATGTTTATCTCTTCTCCATTGATCCTAATTCCATTTAATCCGATGCCTTGAGCATCTCTTATTGCCTCCTCCAGGTACATGTGGAACAATGCGGGTGAGAGGTTGCATCCTTGTCTAATTCCTTTGTTAATTTAGCCTCAATGCATATGGCTTCCATCTCTCATTCGCATTGTGGCTACCTGCCTCTTGTATAGCCGATAGATAATTCTGCATCTACATAATACCCCGCAAGCCGCCGCAAGGGCGTGTGGCGGGGGGTGTTAGGTCACCAACCGTAAAAAGGAACAATACCTCATGCAAAACAACAACGTGGAAAATTACACCCACAGCAGCGCACACACTCATGCAAAAATCCCTTCATCGAAAATTCTACTGCCATTGCAACCTATTCCGAGTTTTTCCAGCAATACAAACATCTTGTTCCATTCCACATTGTCGAAGGCTTTCATTAAGTCCACAAATGCCACCTACAGTTACTTATTCTCATGTGTGGTTTTCTCCATCATGATTCTCAGACAGAGTTTGGCTTCCCTGGTTCCTCTCTTCTTCCTAAAGCCAAATTGGTTTTCAAATAGGTTATCTTCAATTTTCTTTTCCATCCTTCGACATATTATTCCCGTAAGTATTTTTGATGCATGTGGCACATGACTCAAGGTTCGGTGTTCCTCAAATTCCTCCGTCCTCGTCTTCTTTGGTGTCGCGATCATCACACTCCTTTGAAAGTCTTCAAGACGTCTTCCGTCATTGTAGCTATTTTTGATTATTCCACATAGGCTTCCCTTGCCTTTGTTTCCGAGGACCTTGATGTCTCCGCCGATTTTGTCGTCTCCAGGAGCTTTGTTTTTCTTAAGGTATTTTACTGCTCTATCGCAGTCGCTCCTTAGTATGTATGGGCCCTGGTTTTCGTCATCCGTTTCACTCTCGACCTTCCATCAGGTTTTCTTCCAGCGGCCTCGGACCTTGGTAGAGTTCTTCAATGTAATGCTCCCATCCATTGCCAATATCTTCACCTTCTATCGGTTTATCCCCTGCTTACATCCCTGACGTTGTTGCTTTTCATTTTCATTTTTCCGAAATGTTTCTTCACCACTTTTCATGCTGTGTCAGTATTCCCTTTCTTCATATTTTCGTTGATTTCCTCACCCCAGCATTCTAACCAATTCTCCCTTTTGCCTTTTTGCATTCTCGGTTGACTAGGTTCTTTACTTATTGTAGAGCCTTTCCTCATCATCATTCCTGGCGTTCTTGTATTTTCTCCTTTCTTCTTTTCAAGTTCCCGTCATGACCCATGGCTTCTTTTTACCGGCTCTCTTTCTCACCAGTCGCTCTTCTGCTACTTCTGCGATTGCCCTCTTCTGTTCATCCCATCTCCTTTCGGTGCTCCTGTCTCCCTCATCACCTAGTTTGCTGGCAATGGAAGTCGCGAATTATTTTCTGTTGTATTTTCCGACAGCAATTTAGAGTCCTATCTTGGCTTTTTTTTTGGTCTTCTTTATTTTCTTGCCGCGAAGTTGGCTCTTCATGATTACTCGGCTGCGATAGCCGCTGTTGATGTTATTCGAAGAGGGTGTTAGCTAATTCCATATTCTTCTCATTTCAGAACTCGTCCAGTTCTTTCTCCTTTGACGTTCCGTTTTCTCAGCCCAAAATTTCAGACGCTTCTTCCTTCTTTTCCTTCTCCTACGATCTCCCATTATGATGAGATTTTCTTTCCCCTTCATATGTCCGAGGACTTCTTCCATCTGCTCGTTAACTTCTCCTTTTTCTTCTTCTGCATGGCTAGACGCCAGCATGTATACTTTCACGATCGTGGGCTCTCCTTTCAGCTTCACCATCAGAATTCTCTCGTTGTACCGCAAAATGCCTTTACTCATCTGCCCCATTATTTCTTCAGCACAATGCCAACACCTGCGATCCTCCGGTCGTCCCTCGAGTACATAACTCGATATCCGTCACTCCAGTAATCGTCATCTTGTCATAAATAGGCGGTGTGCAAGGCTGCATTTCCCCGAGAGACTAATGTGGGAGTTTCACGTTGCCTTCCGCATCGCAGCTCCCCTTCGGCCGATTCCGTGAACTTCACTCTCGCCCGAAGCTGCGGGGCTGTTGATATCTGAACGATCTCCTTGATCTGCGCCATCAATGCCTTCAATACGAAGTTCGTAATCAGAGCTATTTATTGATAACTTAGATACCTGAACTTAATGCTTTGGAGAAAAAAATATGGTTTGTACAGAGTCGGATGCAAGGATGTTATTTACATGAAAAGTATTGTAAAATATTTTCGGAAAGAAATATGTGCTAATATTTCCGATAGTGCTTGTTTGCTATTGAACAACTTTGAGCTGGCTCGTAGGAAGGACATGCACCGTGCAGAATGAAACAATAAAAGGACTCGCATCAAACTACAGACTCATTGTGCCGTTTTTCATTGCTTAGCTATCGATCAAATGTGCCCATCCCTTACGCTCCCCTCCCAGCAAACATTAACCCCTTGGCACTTTGGTTTCGAAACTACACAGGATGCTAAGAGAAATCAGCCCGTAGTGCGACGAATGGTGGGACGAGCGGACGGAAAACGCGAATTGATGTTGGTCTGGTGTTGGAACGGGAGACGGCACGAGGGGGGCACGAAGGGGGCACCAGCACCACTCTGGCTCTCATTGGGAGTGGTCGCAAGACAAGCTCAGAAGGGGACGAAGCAAGCGGGACCCTGCGTCTCTCTCTTCCTTGAAAAAGGTGGTCACGACCACCGAAAATTCGAAATATAGTGAGTCTCTTTTTTGTGTGTTTCTGTGTTTTTGTCTGTGTCCACTAGTGCTAAGTGTTATACATTATTATTCACGGCCGTGAGACTTTCAAAAAGTGTTATATATATATATATATATATATATATATATATATATATATATATATATATATTTATATTTATATATTTATATATATTGATTTATATATATATATATATATATATATATATATCGATTATACGGAAACACTCACACGAGCAGCATAATACTGGGACGGCACAATAGAGCACAAATAAAATAGCAGCATTTAAAAGGACACTCACACGGTATATTGTTCGAGCTTTCGGCCTTCTGCGAGGCCTTCTTCAAGTAAGACTGAAAATATTCTGGAGAGGGGAAAGGGGTATGGGCGGGGAGGGGAGGTGTGGTGCAGGGAATGCTGGGAGTGAAATTAAAGATGGCGGTTAAGGGCGGGAATTTTGAAAGAACGGAAAGCTAATATATTCTCGGATTCACGAGTTCTCACCTCTATACTGGTGGCTGAATCAGGTAGGGACCCCCACCCCCACGGCCTTATTTAGTTTCATCTCCCTTAATGCCCTCTCTATTTCATTGTCTACTATGCCTGGACCTAAGCTATCTTCCTCTACGACATGTTCCTTTTCAATGTCTAACTTTGTTGGTCTAAGCTCTTCTATATACTCTTTCCATCTCTCTTGGATCTTTCCTGTGTCAACTATTACCTTACTTGCCTTATCTCTAACTGTTAGCATAGATCTCCGTTTCTTACTTCCCGATAAAGATTTAACTTGGCTGCAGAGCGCACCGATTTAACCCTTCCTCTGCAGAATTTCCATATCCTCGCACTGCGTAATCCAACAAGCTTTTTCTTCCTTAATTTTTACCCGTCTCAAATTTTTTTTAGCTCTTTGTACTTCCTTCTGACCAAGTCTGCGTTTATATTCTTCCATTTCCTTCCCTCATCCATCTTTGTAATCATCTTATCCTCGAAACATGGTTTCTTTGTCCTTTTCTAAATACGGTTCATATTGTTTTTTTGCGGCTATCGATATCCCTTTCTTGATACCTTCCCATTTTCCTCAATAGTACTCAGTTCTTTTTTCTCATTCTTAATTTTCCCTACTGTTACTGATACACCTTCCCCTATCAATCCGGGTAATGCTTCCATTCCTGCCTTATTTTTTGAATCTTAAGCTACACTTCATGAGCACTTATGTGTGATTGAGTGCCGGTCATCTTCAGGTAACAACTCTTACTCCCCCAGCCCTCCCAGGCCTTCCAACCGACCCGCCCCTACCGGAATGTAATATATATATATAATATATATATATATATATATATATATATATAATACACAGTAACACACAATGTAGAAACACAAAAAAGAAAGACACTCACACGTTATTTCTTGATATTTCGACGGAAACACTCCGTCTTCATCGGAAGATATAGAAGTAAGATTACTTCTATATCTTGTCTTCTTCTGTATCGTGTCTTTCTTTTTTGTGTTTCTACATTGTGTGCTACTGTGTATTGTACTATTCGGCACTTCCGTGTTACGTCTAGGAAAGTATATATATATATATATATATATATATATATATATATATATATATATATATATATATATATATAAATGTCTGTGAGAGTTGTCACGTGAAGATGACGTTGAACGTCGTAACCCGGGTCGTCTCGCATTTAATTTTCAGTGGAATAAAAAGTTACTATTTTTTCATTCCCAATATGAATCGATTCCATAAAGTTACGCCAGAAACCATAGATTGGTTTCCCGTTGCCTAAAGCTTAAACATTTTTGAAATGTGGCTGTCCTTTTACTTGTTATCTATTTCATTTTCTGTGGTATTCTTCCGTCCAACTGTTAGATTGCTCTCGTGACTGCCTCGGCATCGTCGTTGTATCACGCCGGTTGGTCCAGTTCAAAATGAGCCACCTCCGCAAGATTCTCGTCAAGGCAGCGAGGCATGAGGCCAGGGGAGGAGGCCCCACGCCCCGCACCCGTAGCAGAAGAAGTCCTGCACTGTAATTGATGCCTGATAGTGACAAAATGTACGGTATATTAAGCAATGAAAAATTCCACGTGCATGGAATTCATGGGAAAGGGACAGTGGCCTCTTTTAAAGTAAATGAGCAAATAAAATTAGCAGATACTAATTTTGCCTAAAGTAGAAAACAGCAAAGGTAGTGTTAAAAGATAAATAAAAGGGCATCAAAATAGGTGTTGGCGGAGGTCTTTCTTGCAGCAATCTAGCAAAGCAAGCAAGCATGGAGTGCTTGCGGCGAATGAGGCCTCTTCCCCCCCCCCCCCTTCCCCAGCGATGGAGGGCCCCCACCCACGCGAGGGGCGCGTTACCGTCCAATCTTCAAAGCGAGCGCCATGCGTGGTGACCTCCACGGCAAGCTGCGGTGGTGTCCCCCCCAAGGGAGGATTCCCATGGGCGCGTCGCTAGTTACTGTTCTCATCTCGGACAGGGGGGGTGCGGCGGGAGAAGAAAGCTCCTGAGAGAGGGAGTGAGGATGGCCAAAGGGAGGGAATGCGGTGGGTGGCTGGCCGGGGAGAGGAGGGAGAGAATTCCTCCCGTTTCCATGACAACGGCTCCAGCGAGTACGAGGCGAAAAGCGCAGGGCGTGTGCGTGCGTGTCACTGGATCCACGTCGCACGCACGCGGGCGCACAAACGGAAGGGGGGAGGTAGGATTAGGACGGGAGGGCCGGATCCAGAGGGGGGCCGCTTTGCTGTCGAGGGCTCCGAAAGGACTGGGGAGGAGCGCAGGGGGGGGGTCTCGGCCTGAGGTTTTCGGGACGGGGCGTAGGATTGCCGTAGGAGGTAGCGTTGGCCGGCCCTTATTTGTGCGGGTTTGACGGAGGGCCCTCAGAGGGATGCATGCGGTCGGGGAGGGCGGCCGAATCAAATCCTGCGCTTCCTCGATACTCCTTTGTTCCCAGCTTCGCCCTCCCTCCACCCCCCGGGGGGTCGTCCTCCGCCCCTTGCGTGGCGAGGCCTTGATTTCGGAGTTAAAGAGAGCGGGGGCGCCCCTATGAATGGACGGGTGGAGAGCCTGGATCGGGAGTCGCCGGGATTCGAAATTCACAGGCGCGCCATTATATTATTTGACGGGGTCCATATTATTTGAGTTTACTAATACACTGACCTGGAGAGGGAATAGGGAATCGTGGAATCAATACCTACTTTGGGGGATGAGAGACTGGCAACAGGAAAGTTAAGGAATATATTTACTTGCGTAATCGACATGTTTCCAGCTTACCGAAACAGAAATATTTTGTGATAATTAGTTCTTTTGGTTTAAATGATCTCTGAACTATTGATAATTATCTCTATTTCGCGTCGATGCGCTTACTTATACTTAAAATTGCATGGTCTGAAGTCTTTGCAACCGACATTATTTTCGTGAACAGCCCTTGACCCCGACTCTTTCCTGGCCTGCGCCTCCCCGCCATATTGAACGCTGTGGCGACTCCTTATAGTATGTAGATCACTCAGGTAACATGTACACTTAGGAACTCAAGGCAACATGCACAGAGATGAATGAATCCCGAGGGAGGCTTTGGTCGCGTTGCTGTGGCAACTAATCTCTGAGGGTATGACACCCTCCGCGCCTTCACTCCGGGCGCGTGGTAAGGAGTGAATATTCATCAGGCATTCAACATCATGCATCAGTTGTTAATTTTGTTTAAGTGTGTCTCGCCAAAACAGTTCGAACCAATGAAAATAATTGAAATGTATTTATAATTTGTGCGGTGATGTACTCTGAGTTTCAAAAAATCAATAAATGAAATTACATGCGTTAGTTAAGTGAGGACCACAGAGCGGGGCAGAGAGAAGAGACCCCGGATTCCTAAACAAGTTCGTTGGTGATGGTCTCCTTTCTTGGGGCGGCAACTCGGTGGATTTTCAGCTTCCGCCTTCGGCTCTCAAGTGAACTGAGGGCATCTTTCGACCTGGAGCCGGAAGCTGAAATGCCCACGAGTTGGAGGGATTCAGAGGGATCTTTCCTTCTCCAGTAATTTAAAAAAAAACTTTTAAATGGGAAAGAATATGCTTGCGCGCTTTGTAGGATTCGTATTGCTTTCCGGAGTCTTTCCTCCATTTGACCCACGGTGATTAAACTAGGAACTCCATTAATTAACAGTTTATTGCTCTTTGCAAATGAGAGAGGAAATTATAATTGCTAAATATGCATAGACAAACTAATCTTCCGGTGGAAAGGATACAACGCCCAGCAGCGGTGCCGACACATTTCAACGAGTAATATGTCTCCGTCGTACAACGTTGCATCTCAACCAAGTGCACACCCCGTACATGTTGGCTTATAGGTACATAATTGATATAATTGATGGTTTCCGGCGTAACTAATGGAATCGATTCATATTGGTAATGAAAAACAGTAACTTTGTGATTCCACTGAAAAGTTTTTAATACGAGACTCGTATTAAAAATTTTTCAGTGGAATCACAAAATTACTATTTTTCATTTTCAACTTGTAGGTACATTTCAATTCTAAATTGCGCACGGTGCGTTTCCGCATAGACGTCAAATGGCGCTGGCTGTCGTGGGCACGAGGCATCGGGACTGTCGCGGGACCTATTGAGCCCTGCCTCGGCACATCCCGGGAGAGAAAGGGCAGGGAGCAAAGATTAAGAAAGGAATAGATTTGAAAATCTAGGGCCGCTCCCCGACGTGCATTCGCAGCCCCCTGAATGGACCTCGTCCTGTTGTCCCCTCCCTCCCTCCGGGGACTCCTGCCAGTTGAGCGAGTCCCCGAGACCCTAATCCGCGCAAACAACCCTTATGAATCTCGGATCTCCACTTGCACTTCCACCAGGGCAGGCGGGAAGGAGGATAGAATCGCCGCCAACGGCGGGAGCGGGTCGTCGGTATCCTTCTACACCCGTCGCACCCCTCCTCCCCCCCGTTCCCCCTACCTTATCCGCTCGCCTCAATCTTAAATGGTGAAATTATGAAGATGCACACTCGGGGATCGCTAGCGTCTCTTCCACGACGGCAATGCCTTGACAATTCCTTATTTGAATCCTGCCCCACTTGACCGCATCAAAAACAATTGATGCCCATCTAGCGTAATAGCCAACCAAGGTAAGAAGACTAAGGCATAACTATGGTGTAAATAAGGAAATCAAATAATTAATGAAGAAATTAGTAAAGTTATTCAAAAGTTTTCTTTCTTCCGATAACAGAAAGTTCACGGACAACACTTACTTCTTCACTATATCAGTGATGAGATGACGGAAGTAATATCATTTTCCAATTGTCATCATAGAACATTCCATTTTTTTCCTCTGCGGGATATTTTTGAGCCAGCTACATATATCGGAGATTGACCGAGGTTTCTCTGAATCCGCAAACGCCTTCCTCTCCCTCTCTGCGTTGGGAGTGACTAGATGTGCTGAGGCCTCGGCACACCTTGCAGTCAGCACACCCCACGCCCGACACGTGTGCACGCACACTACGACAACCAAGACTGTTTGCAGAAACGATGTCGAGATGAACCGAATGAAAGATTAAATAATTAACGAATACTTCGGGAACACAAAGCGGTTCCTTCTTCAGCCGAGGAATGCCATGGACTTCATTTCCCTCCTTCGTGAAACTGCCCCGGGGCCACACGAACCCCCTTGAGTCCGCCTCCTTCATTTTCCCTCCATCTCTCCACTCTTCCTTCGGCGATCTCGAGTCTTCCTCCCTCCCTCCCTCCCTTGCCTCCTTCCTTCCTTCCTGCCACGTTTCCCAACAGACTCAATCCAATTCGTCCGAGCTCTTCATCTCCCCACTCTCTTCCTCTTTTGCGAGAGAATCCCTCATACGCATAGCGGGTTGTTCGGAAGTGCTTTTCCCTTCTCATTATCATTGCGGTCCTTCTGTTACAAGGCATGATGCGATTTTCCTTCTCCTTGTGCGCTAACCTCGATTTTCTGCGCGTGCGCGAAAATAGTTCAAAGTCAAGTTTATGTCACCAACGTTTCCCCAATGTCTCCCAAAACAAGCCGTCCAACGATTAGTCATGGGACTCTTTTTCTTCCTTTTATACGTCCGTCCACGCAACGGCTGGCTTTCCCCACTTCGCACTGCTCAATCATTGAATCGAATGCTTTCGCACGCGGCACCAACGGCGTACTCGGTGGGCGCGGTCGGACGACACGAAATGAAACATCGCTCTCTCAGCATCTCACTCTCCCCATCCTTATCCGCGAGGCGTGGTTCCCTGGGGGCATCCCGACTCCTGCATGCTTTCCACACACTCAAGTACGGGTGGTGCGCGTTCCTGGAATGGAATCGCCTCCTGCCACGCACCAAACGGCAGTGACCACGCAGGCGCGAAGGCCGTCGTGCACCCTGAGACATGCCCACCGCATCCGGGGGTGAGTTCATCTCTTCCGCCCGGAGGAGGAGCAGTCTCGCCCCCGAGAGCCCCGTCGTCCGAAGAGTGGACCCTAGGGGGTCGGGAGGGGGGGATGACCTCCTAATCCAGCAAGCACCCTTCACCATCCGGATCCCTCAGAAATATATGGGAATGGATTCTTCTGATTTCCGTTGTTGGCCGAGAGTCCGCGCGCGCTCGTGCAAATATCACGTCCAGCACTCGGAGGAGAATGAAAGGGGTTTCTTCCCCTTCCCCCCCCCCCCCAGGAGCTCGGCCATTTAATGCGGACCAAGGAGCCAGCCACTACTCACTCGCTCGCTCATTCACTCGTGCGTAGGGGAGGAGGAGGCCATATCTCCTCCCCCGTGCTTAGAGAGGGGGCACCACCTCTCCAGTTATAGCGCCATTGTGCCCCCCTTCCCCCCCTTTCCCGTTTTACGTCCCCCCCTCTCGTATCTCCTTCGGAGAGGCCTCGCGTAAATATTCGACGGGCGCATGGGGCGCCCTTATTCGGCCGGAGTGACCTCCCTCCTGCGTATCCACTGACCCCTACTCCCGCTCCCTTCTGCCCGGGCGCCGCGGGCTGAATGGCGGAGAGTCTGCGGCCTCTCACGCTGGACGAAGTGCGGCCGGAGCGCTTGGTCAGCGCCCAATCGGGGGGTCACTGCTCTGTCGCGGCATTCGGACGCGTGTCATGTCACTCTGGCGGCGTTGCCCGCACCTCTTGGAATGCTATGCATTCCACTCGTTCATCACTCATCGGAACGGGCACCTCTCCTCGGCGTCATATTTCATTTAGTCATCAAAACCTTGATTAAAGCTTTTAAGTTAAAAAATATTTATTTTAGGAGTTGAGGGAATGAGAAAGTATGGTAAATTAAAATTTTGCAGCGCACTCTTAAATTAATTTATCATACGTTAAACATTTGCAACACTTGCACTGCAAGAACATGCACCGGTAATATTATTTGTAAATGTATCGAAATTTATATCAAGAAATTTATTTGAATACCAAAACAATCGAAGGAATGTATACTTAAAGAATAGACATTTGCACTTAATGATTAAGATCGGATAGATAGTATAAAGACACGAAGAGGACAGGAAGTCTTAGGGTGTCAACCATGAGAGAACCTTCCACGCGGCAGATCAACCCAACACGGTCGCCACTTAACAAAAGTTATCCCGGGATTCTCGAACTTTCAAGAAATTCTGTTTCGGCCATCCTTCCCTCAGAGCCCTAATCTGCATGTGTGCCACTGTTCGCCTAGCAGTCGAATGCGTTTAAGGGGCAGTAGTCCGCACACTTTTCCCGCCTATGAATCTCAGGCGTCCACATACCGCCCCTTGCGGGATGCTCCCCCATCCTCACCCTTTTCCCCCCCACACACACCCCTCATTCCTTCCCCCCTCTCTCTCTCCACAACCCTTCATCCTCCCCCCTTATATGGATTCATGTCGCCGCTCCCGCTACGGGTCCGCTGATCCGTAGCCGATCGCCCTTCCTCCCCCTTCAATCAAGGGTGCCTGCCGTGTGGGGGCGGGACGGTGCAGGGCTCCCCTTGTTTCTCAACCGGCGGCCCGTGGAAAAATCAGAATTACACTTCTCTGGACACTTCACTGCGAAAATGCCCCCTAAGTTGTATCGGATTTCTCTTGTTTTTGCAGCCATTAGCGAGAGAGAAACTCACGCAATGAAACTTATTCACAACAAATAAACCTCGCATTTATACGCAATAGCAGAACAAACTGTCAAAGCCGAATGGATTGGAATGAAGGTTGAATTCTATTATCCCCGAGGGTACTCACTGAGCATGCATCACTCATGATTTGCGATTAATTACGAATATATATTCAACTGCGGCGAACGCACTCCCTCGCCCCTTGATTCAAAAGGAGGGAATTAGATGTACGCTCCCTCCACTCTGTTCGCGCTTATTTTTTCATTCCAAGGGCGCTGAGATCTCTTGAGGCTGAATGTTATTCTCCCCTTTCAATTTAATGCAGCCATCGTCTGCATCCCGAGGGAGCAGCAAGCATGGACTGA
The DNA here is from genome assembly GCF_022747635.1 of Hetaerina americana. NCBI lineage: Eukaryota > Metazoa > Arthropoda > Insecta > Odonata > Calopterygidae > Hetaerina > Hetaerina americana. The sequence goes on along the minus strand of NW_027287205.1, from coordinate 91,443,981 downwards.
CTCATTTCTTTTATAATATTATCATTTCTTGTCTTTTTAAGGCTGCTCGAAGCAGAAACTCAGAGAATTGCCCCGTTTGTTCATTTACGTATTACCGAGAGCAGAGTCGAACGATCCTTTCAGTAAATTCCATGTCCCCACGTCAATTAATTTTCCCCAATTGGCGGGCCATGGGCAGATCATTTTCTCGGCAGAATAAAAGAGACACCCTCACCCCAATCCATCAAAATGTGTCGGCCCGTTAAGAAGATAAAGCGGAGGATACATTTGCTCCCATTAGGGCGGAGAACAGGCCTCGCTCCTTTGTGACACATCTCCAGCGCTCGTCGTGCCTCTCGGGTCATTGTCACCGCACTGCGATCGTCAGATTTCACGCAGCACCGAAGCGGGGCTTAAACTCGCGACCAATGGGAGGGCGACGTGCTGGGAGTGCAAGAAAAAAACAAGAACCACGTAGCGTATATCAACTCCATTTCCGTTTTCAAATGAGAAACCAATTCGCTGTCAATCTTCGAGCGCTTCCGGCTTCTCGAATGCGCGGCCGTGTCCGTCACGGCTAATGAGATAAGTGCAATAGAGGCTGTGACAATTTGCTCCCTGGCGACAACACGAGCGAACGCTCCCGTCCCGACACCCGCGGGCGATTAGGATTAGGGGGGTCCACTTGTTGAAGCCCTCAAGGGTTTATCTCTTTCCCCCAATCCTTCCCCGAGTGGCCGGCACCTCCCTGTTTAATTTAGACGGTCATTGGATCGGGTTCAAACCGAGGTCAAGCAAACAGAGGCGCTTTCGACCGACAAGGGCCTTCCATCTGGAGGCGTGAAACCATTTGTATCTACATATCCAGAGCCTCGACTGAAATTGGCGTGAGGGTCGCCGGACATCAAGGCACACGTCGACTATTGACATCGGCCAGTGAATTCTTAACATTCGATGAATTGCAGTGAATGTTGTACTCCAATTGCCGTGGGGAGAGAAGATTCGATATTTATCTCCGTATCTACGACAGTCAATTTCTCTCTTCGGTTTTGGTTATTTTCTTTGTCTAATTGTGTAATGCAGTGCTTCCATTTACTCCTAGTCTCGACTATAACCTGATAATTAGACACCTTCCATTCATCGTTCCTACAACCAATCTTCAACGCACGGGCAGCTTTTCACATTGTGTATATCATATTCATAACGAGATCGCTATCTGCGCAGGGTCCAAAACGCTCCACAGGTCTATGCAATGGCTGAGGTCTTGCCAGCGCGATATAGCACTTCTCCGTTTTTTTACATTGTAATATTCCCACAAATTATTCGTTTGAGATATCCAAGTTGCTAATCTGCAGTTGTTTGGAAGAACAGCGCTCTGCTGGAGTTTGAAGCGTGAGACCCGATATTAGCGATCAAATTTACAATTTTACACGTAAATATAATAACAACATCAACATAATCACTCACATAACAAAACATAATAACCTCACTGGTATAGATTGGGACAGCAATATCGTTAAATCTGGGACCCGCGATCCCGAATCTTGCAATTCCATGATAAAATTGGTTCAAAGAAACTCCCTCCAGGAAGAAACTCGGACAGAATTTGTCAATATTATGCAAAAAGGAATCATAGATTTCATACCTATAAAACACGTTAAAGCAAATCGCGACCACAGGTGGTACAATAAAGACGTTAGAAAAGCCCTTCGAAAGCAGAGAATGCTACACTCTAGGGTAAAGAGGGCAGGCGTGAACACATCATCCCCTGAGAATAAACAATTATGGGACATATATAGATCCTCTAAAATTGAAACCAAAACACAATTACGTAGCGCCTTAATGGACTTTAAACGCAAAGTACTTTGCGAGCACTTGGACACTGACCCCAAAGCTTTCTGGTCATATGTTAGGGAAGTAAATGGGAGTAAACAAACCGTGGCTTGCGTGGCGTGGATTGTACCAATATAATTCATACAGACAGTGAGGGTAAAGCTAACATCCTAAATTCATTCTTCCAAAGCGTTTTCTCGAATGATGTTGCCACCGCATATCTCCAAGAAACAATACCTGTACATACTCCACCCATGGAAAAAATAACAGTGGACCAACAAGGAATTCTAAAATTGCTTAATGAGATTAAACCCAACAAATCCCCGGGTCCCGAAAATATACCAGCTAGGGTGATAAAACATTTAGCTCCAAACATTGCGCCGTAGCTTGAATTTATATTTAACAAATCCCTCACAGAGTGCAAAGTACCTAAGATTTGGAAAACCGCGCAAATAACGCTTATTTTTAAAGATGGTGACAGGGAGGATCCCAGTAATTACAGACCTATATCTCTCACTTCTATCTGTTGCAAAATCTTAGAGCGCATAATTGTCAGTTCAATAATGAGACACCTTGACAATATTAACTTTTTAAGTGACAATCAACACGGATTCAGGAAAACCCGCTCCTGCGAAACCCAATTAGGATTATTTACACATGATTTACTTTTATCTGGTGAGAGAGGTAGGCAAGTGGATGCGATCTTCTTAGATTTTCAAAAGGCATTTGATAAGGTTCAACATGGTAAACTCATTCATAAATTAAAGGTCGCGGGTATAAACAAGGGTGCCATAAATTGGGTTAAAGATTTTCTTTCAGAGCGGGAACAGAGGGTAGTCCTTGATGGCGCTAGTTCCGACAGCGTTAGAGTCACGTCGGGGTACCTCAGGGAAGTGTGATCGGGCCGTTGCTTTTCTTGATTTTTGTTAACGATTTGAACCGCGAAGTGAAAAGTAAAATTAGGATGTTCGCGGATGACACGGTGATCTATCGGGAGATATCTGGGGATGAGGATCGTTTTATTCTAGCACAGGATTTAGATTGCATTACAAAATGTGTTCTAACTGGGGATTGACACTAAATTATAAGAAATATTCGGTGGTAAATTTCTTTAATAGATCAACGGAATTTGTTTACAAATTAGCTGGAGGTGACCTAGCAGTAGTTGATACGGTACCTAGGTGTTACATTCACAAAAGACTTAACTTGGGGGACTCACATACGTAAAATCTGCGGTCAAGCATATAAAAAATTAGGATTCATTAGACGCATTGTCGGCAAAAGTGACTCGAAGGTCAAGGAACGTTGTTACCACGCTCTTGTAAGGCCTCATTTAGAATACGCATGCAGCGTGTGGGATCCGAGTGAAAAAGGTCTCATTCGGGAAATTGAGAAGGTTCAACGCCGGGCAGCCCGTTTTGTAAAAATTTCTTACGCTAACACGCAAAGCGTCACCGAAATGCTCATGGAGTTGGGGTGGGAATCATTAGAAGACAGACGATTCAATGCAAGATTGAAATTATTAAATAAATTCAGATCCGTATGTTTCAGCACCGAGGTCTCGCAAATTATTCGTACTCCTACATACATTGGTCGCTTGGATCATGCATATAAAATTCGGGAAATAGATGCCAGAACTAGCCGACTCAAGGACTCCTTCTTCCCACGGACAATACGGGATAGCAACTGCAGGGTTATAGATAGCAAAAATTCCACTTGCCACCCTTGGCGCCTAAAAAATAATTAGTTCTACTTAAATGTATGCTCTTCCACTAACCTTATGTGTTTTGTTATAATAACCCATTTTTTCCGAATGACCTCATTCGTGTTCTGTTCATCTGTTTTTAAGTCTCCCTTTCAATCCCTCGTCCCTCTCCGCGGGGGGAAATTCCTGCTACCTGCAAGTGATGTTTCACATTCTTGCTTGTTGTGTCCTAGCTTGCGTGTTGTAGGATGGCTTTCGTGCTGCATCCTGGGATGCAGTTTTTTGTTGTTTTGCGTTATATGTGTTGGCATGAGTATTGCATGAAGGGATTTTTGCATGAGTGTGTGCGCTGCTGTGGGTGTAATTTTCTACGTTGCTGTTTTGAATGTGGTATTGTTCCTTTTTACGGTTGGTGACCTAACACCCCCCGCCACACGCCCTTGCGGCGGCTGGCGGGGTATTATGTAGATGTAGATGTAGCGCCTTGTGAATGCTTTAACCAAATACGTGTGTACTTACGGGTGTTATGCGCAGGCATTGAGGGGGTAATGGATTTTGCTCCGAACGTTCGGAAATAATTTGCAAAAATGAAATAACAATCATTGCATGCAGTCGCTTGAGAAGAGGCAGGCATTTTACACGCTCTGAAAATCAGCACCAATAGTTTCGTATTTAGACAGCACCGCTGGGCGCCATCAAAAATCTCCCTCCCATCACTTTCCGATTTCCATGTACACGTAAGCATCCTACGTCACTTCACACCATTCAGAGAGTGTATCCATTTTCTCGTCCTTCCAAAGCTCAGCATCTTTAGTGCATCTCTGGAGATTGTGATGGCAGCGTTACCCAAGCTAAGTGGCCGTGATTAGTTGGCTTGATTACGTTTGGCATTTCCCCACTCCCAACGCTCTCGGGTCTACGTCCGAGCCCGTGGCTCTAAAGTCATACGGCTTTATTTTCTTAAAATACAGTAGCACGTGTTTTTAGGATTTCACTGGAGATCTCGCCCGCGACAACAAGCAATAATACTTTGTGAGATTACTTGGAAGAGCCTCGCTCGCCGATTTCATTTCTTAAGAGGAAGGAGGCGACGCGGTAGAAGCGACGTTCTATCGGACGTCGCTGGTTGATATGCAATTCATGCGACAGATGCAAAAGAGAAAGAGGAGGGATCGAGTGGCCAGTGGGAGTCCACGGGATGGATATTCACAAAACAGGAACTGATTCTATCAACTATACTCATTCTCTTTGCCCTGGGGACACTTCTCGACGAAACACACTGCTGTTCGGTGCGATGCGTTCTTCTGGGCGACGGGACGGATTGGCGGACCAACGATGGCCTTCTCCCCAACCTAGCAGGCTGAGTGCCTCCCAAAGGGAGATCGGATGGCCCACAGACCGACTCGGCCGTTCCGTTCGGTGTCCAGAGGGCAATGATGTGCTAAGCGTTGTTCCCGTCGGGGGGTGCCCCGGTGTTCGGCGCGCCCAAGGTGAGGTGACACTCGCCCGGTCGCTTCGTCATGGCAGGGCGCAATCCCCATCCGCCCCCCGAGCCCGGCAGCCCGCCCCGGGACGGGACGGGACTCCTTCCCGCGCCCCCCGGGACGCTAACCCATCCCCATCGGATTGTGAGATAGCCACCTTCCCACTAAGTCTTCAGAGTCGAGCCCCACTCCCAGACGAGCCAGCATTCCGAAAATATCACCACTCCCTAAACCATCACGGTTGCGATTAGAAATAACAACAAAAAACGCGGTCCTCAAATAATGGAAAGGCTAAGTTAAACATCAAACTCCTTTAAAATACCAACTTTTCTGGGCACTGTTTTAGACAGAGTTGGTCAAAAACATTAAGAGAAATATAGTTTAGGCAGAGAAGCGTCGACGAAGCGAAAGACGTAGGTGATGGGCGTCCCGAAGTAAAGATGTAAAGAAAAGGTAAGTGATAAATTTGAAACAGAGCGTAGTAACATGAACTTTCGTCAACCAGACAGACGGACAAGTTTTAAATTAGACTTTGAAGGTGTGATTGCGGAGAAGAATGTAGAAAATGAACTCGACGAACTGAAAGGGAAACAGGCAATTGATACAAGTATAACATTGCAATAGGGGAAGGTTGAGATGATCGACAACAGACTGGGTATTATGTATATCCCACCCTACTACGACGGTCATAAATCTGACCTGGTAGCTGCGGGGCTCGGCCTGTTGGGTCTTGTGTCGTGCCCGGTAGCGAAGCAGTTAGAAGAGGGGGCTTGAGATGTGACTCAGGTGCTAAAAGAAGCATGGCATTTCCCATCTACACGAGCGGTTTTCCCCACCCTCGACTCTTTGGCAATGTAGAGCTGGAATGATGAAGACGAAAGGCGAGCGCATAGCCACTTAAATAATTTAGGACCGCGGGGGTGACCGTCCGAATGAGGAGCCGCGCTGGATGGAGCAAGATTCAAAGTCCAGGTTTTGCTTCGTGAAAGTTTTGAATGTCCGTTGAACAGGGAAAATCGAAGTATCCCTTTAAAAATCGAATCCATCTATGTACCCGAGGAAGAATACGCAAATCGTTCAAATATGCCAACCTTTGCATATTCTATTCTCAACGATGAGATTGTTCTTATTAAATGGATAATTTCCGAGTCTTCATTCGGACGGCGACCCGATAATCGAAACCCGTGATATAGGAGGACCCCATCGTTGACTCGCCAACCCCACTGCGATTCCTATGAGGATATCCACAGAAGGGATACCGCCATAAACCACGGAATCAGGGCCAAAGCTGCTTTATTCGTCCCCCGTTTGGTCCCTGCGTGGAGTATGAATTGCATTAAGGGATGATAACGTGCTTTATGAAACACTGCATTTACGGCCGAGCAATATTGGTGGCAGTGAGCGAGTTTTGGCTCACCTAATGATATCCTATTGGCATTACTAATGTTATCTGTGGGCTCAATTTGGCGATGGCGTACAAGACCGTGGGCTAAAAGGCGCCCCCCCCCCGTCCTGCCTTGTGTCGGGGCACGGGTTGTTGGGAGTGCAGCAGTCGCTAACAGTTGGATGAGACTTAAAATGTATGAATATGATGTATTGGCAAAATCATTAAAATTATGTTCGATAGTAAAAATACCTAAAAATATTTTGCTATGTTTTAGTTACATTTGAGATAATATTCTCAAAATAGAATTTATGAATAATTAGAAAATAATTCTACTGGTACTAATTTAGAAAGTGATATCTGAATGGAATATTGTCAGTAACTCGATCAAGACCAAAGCGTTTTCCCAACTATAATTCCCTTAGTATGATTTTGGTGACCTGTTCTGCAAAATATTACGTCTGTTTCAGGCACATAAATCTTTGAGCAATATTATTTTGGCCGAAGTTTGAAAACTTAAAATATACTCGGTCCGTAAACTTATGCCAATACGGTAAAAGGATTGGAATTGAAAATTTTACCCACAGCATGTTTTCATTGTTCACGGCGATAAAGTCTAGGCGGTATCATTTATTCGCATTCCGAGTCAGTTATCGGGAATTTCTGAAATATAGACATCCCCTCGTGATCACCTAACAGGTCGCATTTTCGATTTGCCCGGTTGACAGCCTCGGGACCGTATCGCGAATTGCACTCCGCCCCCTTTCGATACACCCGACAATCATCCATCCCCAAACAAAGCACTACTATCACGCAGCGCCGATCTCCCCTCTCCATTAGCCTTTTGTTGATCTATCCATCTTGGTCCGGCCCCCTTCTTCTTCGCCCCCCCTCCCACACGCATCCCGCCAAACCACTCCCACGCCCTCCCCTCCCTAGTCCACCTTCCCCCTCCCCTGCACTCCACCTTCCACCCTCAGTCCCGCGTCTGGCCTCGAGAGGGAGCGAGAGAGAGAGAGAGGGAGTGCCTCAGCGCGCCTGCGTGGAACGAGCCGAGCGCCCCCAGCCGCCTCCACCGCCTCCTGCCGAGCGACCGCCTCCGTTCGCTCTCTCTACGCCCGACCCGACCGACCGACCACTCCGGAGCCCGGCGACCGCCCGTCCCATCGCCGAACGACTCCCGCCCGCTTGGACGGCCGCCGCAGAGCGAGCGAGCCCGGACCCTCTCTCCATGCCCGCTCCGCCGCGGACGCCGTCTCCTCTGTGTTCCCCTCGGCGATTTAACGCGGCGACCCTCCGGACTTGCCAGCGACGGAAAGTCCATCGGCGTCGACCGAGGATTTCTTTTCCCGCTCCGGCGTGGATTGGCTCCTCCCAACGGGAGTCAGCGAGAAGGTAATTATCGCCACTGGCACTTGGCAACGCTCGTGTGTTCACAGCGAGTGTTTTTGCGTGTTTGTTTGTGTGTGTGTTCTTGAAAGTCGAGGGAAGCGAGTACGAAAGCAGAGGAAAAGATAAAACCGACCGAAAGGACTGTTGACGCCGCCTCGTCTCGCCCTGAAAATATCCTCCCTGGAATTTCTGTTATTCGGAGGGTCTTGGTCGCTTGTTCGAGACTACCCAATTAGGAAGTAGGCTGTGGTGGTCACGTGGATCAAGGGTTCTTTACGCATGTGATTCTTTGGCAATCAACTTTCCCTGCAGCGCATTTTTGTGGCCTACTTCTCGGCAGCAATAGTGTGGATCTAGAAATAGATATTATTCCCTCTCTGTGCCGACGTGAATCAAAGATGATTTGAACTCTTCTAAGGCAGAGTCGTGCGTGCAATCCTCGCGGTTCCAGTGCCTCCGAAACCAGGCAATTCGATGCAAATGTGACACTTCATGTCTTCGCTCGTAACGATCACGAGTGATCACGATGGAGGCCGACTGAATCGACGGGTGCGTTTTTATTTCAAGAGTGTACAAATCGCGTGTGGCGTGGCGAGTTCATAGATCGGCAGAATGGCCGTCAAGGCGTGGGAGAGCCCGTGGCGGGGGTGTTGGGCCATCATCCATTCGTGCAGAAATAAGACTTCGGAGTTACCATCCGCTATTTCGAATTGTGTGTTCGTCAACCATTCTCGGAGATGGAAGCACTCGGCGTCACCTTCGTTGTGGTGTCGAAAGAGTGGGCGGGAGAATAGATGTTCAACCCCGGAGTTGCACCCTCACCTCCAGGTTTCTTGCGACACCAAGGCAATAGTTCCAGCACCCATTAGTATTTTTCGATTCGACCACCGACTCACGATAAGAGAGAGATGGGCACGGCAGATGCAAGAGCTCGTTCTCCCCTCGATCGATATGCGAGCATAACGATATCGAACCCAAGCACTCGTCGACTAAAAACCAAACTGGTGCTTTAGTTAAACACAGCAATGATTGCATTATGCAAACAGTGATGTGACTCTGCAGGTGTTTGCGTAGACGAGTAAATAGTATTCACATGCATGTACGAATGGGGTCACTCCTAACACTCCCCTCCACAGTCCTTTCAGCGTACCTAGCACCCGCCCTCCAGGCGGCTTGCAGCGTGTTGTGTATATTTATTTAGGTGTACACTGCGAAAATATTTCAATAGAAAATATAACGCGTTATTTCCTGCGTGAAAGCCTCGCGTTCTACCTCCTCACTTTGAATATGCGAATCGAGTGTTCGGTGGAAGAGATTGATTTCGTAATTAAATTGAAGAGAGAGGGAATCCACCCGTTTCGCGAAGGAGGCGCGAATGGAGCAACCGGCAGCTCCGCGCCATCGTAATTATTGATAGTCCTGGGTCGATCGAGGGGTCAGTTCTCCCTAAAGCACAACTGGACATAACCTCAGGAGAGCGCAAAACGACTCGCAAATGGAACCATTCGAACGCCATCGTCGAGTCTGATGCTTGCTGGTGACCTAATACCCCCTGCTTGCCCTCCTGCCACCCAGCGAGAAAGGTTGTCAGGGTGTCCGGCCCAAAACATCGAATTGTTTTAATTTGCTTCCCCCCATCCCCCCTAAGAGCCTGGAAATCCTGATAGCTTCCACGATGGAACTTCGGTACCCTTGGTTGATTGTTGCTGACCGGTCAGCAGCAAGACTAGGTGGGGCGATAATTGCAAACCTTCGATGTCGGACATTCCAATTCCTTTCCGTGTAGGCATGCAGTGCAGCCCCATTGGTGACAATTGCCTCGACATCATCTTGAACATGAAGTGATTAATCCGTAAGTGTGCGCTTTCCCGTGAAGGATGTTTTGCTACTTTTCGAAGTCTGCTCACATTTTGTGTCCCCACTCACTCACACGTATTAGGAAGGATGCGATTTCATCTTTGTGATAGCAATTTTTCTCCGCGGCGGTCCTTCACTGCGTCGCCTTCTCCTCATCCTCCATCCAGAGGGAGATCTCACACGTCCTCGTCTAACGTCGGTCAGTCCGGGGCATCAATCAGTCAAGAGCGAGCCAGGGGGCGCAAGTTATCACGGATATTCATTGACCTTCAGTTATTTTAATTTGCGTTGATATTTATTAGAGTAAGTGTAGTTTTATTTTCGGTAACTTTGAGTGGCTTGCGCGACCTTCCGTGCCATTTTCTGACCAAGAATCTTGCGAATGGGAAGCGTATCTCTTGGCTTCATTTCGGCGTTCGCTCTGGGGCAGAGCTAAGTGCGAGGGCGTATAAGAGGGAGGAACAACCATCGACGCAATTGGTGATTGCGCACCATCACATTTTCGACGATTTCGGAGAGGAGCGCGTGGGGACTACGATGGTCGTTATTTGTTCGAGTGAAATCCTTTATATCTCGGTCGCTTTGGTAATCAGTTTCCCGGGTGACTCTGCGGTTTCCTCTAGCAGAGTAATACCGTATCGTAATATCTAGGTATGTTCTGCAATCAATTTCCCTTTCGCTTATTGATATCCTGTATTGTAAGACGCCCATTCCCCGACTGCTCTAAGCACATTGTAAACGCACGCGCCCACATCAACATACGCGCGACCACGAGCGATAAGAGAAGTTTAACGGAAAAAGATGACACATCCGGGATCTCCACCCGGGCTTTTCACCCCGAAAGCGAGATGTCCGCGCTGAGTTCTCTGCTGTGCCGTATTTTTCCAGTGACATACATTATTACTACATTGTGTTCGTCCGTATTTTTCCTCCACGTGTCCTTCAACCATATGCTCATTAAGTGTTTGTGTGTGTCTGCATTGTGTGTGTGTATATTTCTATACATATACTTCTACTATATAAACACAGATGTAGATTTTTAGAATATAGAGACACAAAGAAAGGACACTCACAATATGTTATTTGACGTTTAGACAGCGATAGATTCTGAAGGCGACAGCCGAGCTGTCGAAACGTCAAATAACATATTGTGAGTGTCCTTTCTTTTTGTCTCATATATATATATATATATATATATATATATATATATATATATATATATATATATGAATCTCTATTGTCCATCATTCATTCCCAAGAAAAAAAAATATGATGGACAATAAATATATATATATATATATATATATATATATATATATATATATATATATATATAATGATTATACGGAAAAACTCACACGAGCGGCACAATAATGGGACGGCAATTAGAACACAAATAGAATAGCAACATTTAAAAGGACACAACACGGTAAATTGTTCGAGAGCTTTCGGCCCTCTCTGAGACCTTCTTCAAGTGTGTGTCTACTTGAAGAAGGCCTCTGAGAGGGCCGAAAGCTCGAACAATTAACCGTGTGAGTGTCCTTTTCAATGTTGCTATTCTATTTGTGTTCTATTGTGCCGTCCCATTTTATATATATATATATATATATATATATATATATATATATATATATATATATATATATATATATATATATATATATATATATGTGTGTGTGTGTGTGTGTGTGTGCGTGCCTGTGTATATGTGTGTATATATATTATATAAATGCATCTATAGCGAACAAGAACACAAAGCACAAAAAAAGAAACTCACTCACTTTCATTCACATGTGTTTCCTTTCTTTTTCGCGTGTTTCTGGATTTTTGTTCGCTAGGGCCAACGCCATATATACTTTACTATTGAAAAAGCAAAGATAGATTAATTACTAGTTGACTGCACCGCCACCTGCTCTACAGGGCTGAGAACAAATCTGCATTTGTCTATGAATTCAAAGTGTATGTAATGTGATGCAGATGTACGCCGCTTGCGAAGTCTAAATAATTACGAGCGAACCCAGTCAGACGTAGACGTTCCTCGGGCTCGTGCGTGAGGCCAGTGATGGCACGGGAAAGGCGCCATGCACCCTTGCGACGGCATTGCGCGCACTTAGATGAGGCCACGGTGTGGGGTTAAGAGGGAAATTGAACTAGGGGGCGTCCCTTTTCCGCGAAACCGCAGGGGGTACCACCGGCCGTGATTTGAGTGCCCCGGAAATTAATGCAGAAGCACAGTTGAGCGAGAGCGCATCCCGCCCTTGGGCCGGACCCATCCGCCCCCTGCCGATCCCCGCGACGCCCTCTCCCTGCCTCGAATACTCTCCCTTGGACTCTCTTTTGTCGATCATTGAGAAATGGACGGGGCTCCTAATTTTAGGGCTTTGATATTTCGCTGGACTCCAGGAATAGCGGCCGGCGATTAATTGGGCAATCGCCGGCCGCCCGATCGGCTCGATCCGTTTCCGCGGCCGATCAACAACATCCCTCGGCCGCCACGCCTGCGTCTCACGTCACGAAGACCACTTCGAGAGTGCGTGGCAGATGGTGTTACGTCACCAGCCATTTGAAATTATTTTGATTATTGATGTTTTCAGGCAATAATTTGAGTGCGTGATGTTTAGTGCATCATTGTGATCACGACCTCTGCCACGGGCGACGAATTTGTCTCCTGCCTATATTGATCCGCTGGGCGGCGAATTTCCCTCAATATCTCGATATGTTGTCGACTGCCAATGTACTACAACGCTAGCAATAGTCCACCTCCGCGTTTGTAATGACCTTCGAATGGTTGTAACTTGCATATCGACATGGAATGTGCTCGTGACCTCCTTGCTTCCAGTGGCTCCCGAGCAAGTCCTTCCGGATACGGCGTGACGCCTTCCGCCCTCTGTCCCGCTTAGATTCGCATTTCTGTTTTCTCGAGGGTCTCAAAAACACTATAGGTGTATATTCATTATGCGAGGTCTGAGCTACGGAAAATGTCATTTCTGCGTTACCGTCGTTTTAATATCGATACGTCTCACCCATGATCGTTCTGCGATCACCCTCAAGGCCGCCCGTGAGTGTTCATGGTGATAGGGCCACTCCACCCATTCCATTTGGTCGGCTTACCAGAAATTGATTTATATTCCCAGAAGAGCAGTATGATATGTTTGCGGAGTTAACTGAGATCATATTCTTAGCACTTCTCTCGCTGATATTGCTGGTAATATCCAGATCGTTAGAAAGTCTCAAAGTCCGTTGTATTGCTTCTGACTCGATAGTTTTCAGTCTGCTTGAGAATAGTATGACGTAAAGGCCTGGGAATCGTGGCCACTCGCAACCAAGGCAATGTCTCGGTGTCTGTTTGGGCGACACGTGGCGCGCTCAGATGACCACGGTATGACTCCGTCGGGGAGTATTTTTACGTCTTTCGCGTGGAATGCCGACCAATCCATCCCACACCGTGGCGCGCTCCCAGATCGGAGGGAGGAGAGTGGATGCCAGAGCAACACTAATGAAATCGCACAAGTGCGCTCACGGCTACATTTGTGTCATTTGTTTATCGCTCCGAATGCCTTCGAGGAAGCGCTGTCTCGTATGCATTTCTATGTATTCTGTGCTGATGTACCCAATGGCCGGTATCGATTTACACGCATTCATAGTTTCGGAGGAGGCGCTTCTTTTGACCATTGGGTCCTGCTCCGGTGCAAATGGCAACTCGCCCCACTCCGAACGGTGGCCTCCTCGCGCTTCTCTCTTGACATTTGTCCTATTTGTTAATATCAATTGTCTGTCTTTGGTAAATGCCGAGGTCCCGTCCAGCTTATTCCTTATACCCATTGACTAAAACCCTGACCCGAGTGCCATCGGCACTTTCGGTATTTTCCGGTTACGGTTCGGATGGGAATGAGTGCACACCAGACTAATTTTGACACAAATATGACCCTGCCGCAGTCGTACAATAGTATTACGTATCCTTTATTGCTCGTGGAAAAAATCACATCTTTAATCTATTCTGAACTTAATCTCTCTAATTTAATTAGCATGATCGCTCCTACCGTAGTATGATGGGGTTAATAACTCCTTTTCCACATCACTGCCGAAGAGACCTCCTTCCAATTTATGCAAAAGATTTAATCTGTAATTTAGCCTTCGCTCCATTAAGTGATTCCCAGCCTAGATCCTCTAATATTTTGGATACGGTACGAAGTTTATCATAATATCGTTTTACAAACCTACGCTCCAAGCGATCCAATTCGGCAATCAATCCAACCTCATGAGGATCCTATATGCTTACAGTATATTCTAAATGAGGCCTAACCAACGACATATCACATTTCTGTTTGATCTTTTTATCACATTTACCAGTAATCTTCTCAGACATCACACTTTTTTATTAGCTTTCCCACATATTCCCCATATCTGTGTTTTACTCAGGAGAGGTCGTGGGTGAGGGTTACTCCTCTGAGTATTTAATCGGGTCTACACATTCCATTTCGGTGTTTGCAATGCAGTAAGCGTTCGAGTGGTAATCGTTCTTTTTTCAAAAATTTGTGACTACGAACGTTTTAAGTTTAGTTGTAACTGCCAAGTTTCGTACCAGCGTTGCATAGGATTAAGGTCATCTGAAAAAATTACTGTCCTCAGGATCACGAATTTCACGCTAAACCACGACATCGCCGGAAAATAGACGTATCTTGCTACTGTCTACCGAGTCAATGCCGTTAATGTAAAGTAGGAATAAAAGTGGTCCGATAACTCTTCCCTGGGGAATATCTGAAGTAACTTCTACTGCATTTACGCTAACTTCATCCATCACTACTCTTCGTACCCGACCATTCAAAATGTCTTTAACCCAACCCCAGGCATTTATGCCATATGCTTCTAGTTTTATGAGTAGTTTACAATGAGGTACTTTGTCGCAGCCTTTTTTTTAAATCTAGGAAATGAGCGTCCACTGGAACATTGCTCTCTCCCAAAATAAGAATATCGTGAACAAAAAGCGCAAGTTGTGCCCCACAGGATTTACCCCATTGGGAACCGGGCTGATTTCTCATTAATAACTTCTAGATGTCTCACGATCAAACTAGCAACTATATGTTCCATAACCTAGCGCAAAATATATTATTTTGTATATTATATGTTATTTTCTAGCATCCATTTTGTGCTAGGTTATGTAAAGGGCGGTAATTACTCGGTTCCTCCTTGTCTCTGTTTTTAAACATTGGTGTTATGTTAGCCGTTTTCCAATCTCTGGGAATGTAGTTATCTACCAGCGACTTCTTCAATATTATTTCTCGTTACTACGTCGCCGAAACTAAATCCTTAAATATACGAGCGGGTATTTGATCGGGCCCGGAGGTTTTATAAGGTTTAATGTTTTTCAGCAAATGTTCTATTTCATTTTTGATATTTCAATGTTGGGTGTCGGTTGGCCAGCATCATTTGGGAGACTATTGGAGAAATTCGTTGAGACATTCGATGAAGACGTTTTGAAAGAAGGAATTTAATTTTTTAGTCTTTCCCAAACTTCCGTTCACTCTTTCGCCTTTATCATTTTTAAATGAATTCACTGTTGACTTATTTCAACCTCCATGGTGCACGACCGAAATGCTTACCGATTCTCTTCTAAATTTTCTGCTAACCCTTTCCTTTTGCATTCCCTTAACTGAGTCGGGGGTATCTTTGCCTGTATCCCCCGCTGTAAATCTGTGTGTGCTTCAGTGATTAGACGGGACATTGAAATCTTCGTCAGCGCCGCAAACATCGTGTTGGGATTAGGAACCTTTGATTTATTTATCTATATCTAGTGTTGAATTATCTTGGTCGTCCACCACTAATATGCGAAGATATAGTATATACTTTTGGATTAGGGTATTTAATTGAGCACCAAACGCTTTCATTGCCATTACTCGTAATGACCTCAGTCTTGTTGACGAAAGGATATATATGTATGTATGTTTATACATACATATATATGTATATATATATATATATATATATATATATATATATATATGCAACCATAAACTCAGTAATCAACCCGAAGGTCGGTTTGGTAGGTGATGGTAGAGTTCACCCAGTACTAAGCCCTATACGGCGTGTAAACATTCACACATCAGGGTAGGGGGGCCAGTTCCTTTCCTTGTGCTGGTTATGGTTTCCCAAGAAGATCTGGTAGCCGAAAAATCACATTGCTTGGGTGGAGCTGCAGGTGCCCAGAGTGCCTTGCCCGGGAATCGAACCCGGGACCCTCTGGTCAGTAGTCCAACGCTCTACCTCCTGGACTACCGCGACAAATATGTATATATTTTTTGTACATTGCTGTCGTTCAAAACAAAAAGTCAATGTTTGGAATGATGGGAATATTTTTTCTCTTAGATTTATTTAAATATTTGAATGTGAATCATAGCTGACGATGATTTCACATCCATTGCTACATTTGCAGAATTCTAATTACTTGGATGTATTTGTTCAATATTCTGTGTTATTTTCACAATCTTCATTTTTCGTGATAAATTTCATAAAAGGAACGGAAATTCTTCTGGCTGAAAAAGAATTTCCCTAGCATGTCAGCATGACAACTGAAATGTTACTATCCAGTGCATGATGATTGAACGGATAAGTGAGTTCTGGCGGGGGACGCGCTTGTAGTGACTTGTGCGAGGCGCGACTCCACTTCTTCGCGCCCGCTCGGTCATCGCTCGTGAAGCTGAGCGCCGTGCGTTCGCGCCCCCCGCCAGTCGCGTCTTATTTACCCACGCCTTAGTGCTGAGGCATGGACTTTTCCTGCGGTACGAATCGCCTTGAGTCATGTTCTTATTCAGCCGTCCATTTCGCGATGGAATGCGAGCATGAGCTAGAGAGAGATAAAAGTACGCCACCCTGGTACCATTTTCATTTGGTGCCATGCCCGCACGTTAAGCATTATTTCGCAGACTGCGGACTTCCGGCCACACCTAATAATGTTTCGTCGGCCGTGAGTATGTGCGGTGATAATTAATATATCCAATCTTTTCTCTGTTATCAAGATTATGGCAGATGAGAAATCTGTTTCTTAGGGCAATTGGTCACATCGTGATGTCTCGTTGTGTTCAGCTATTCACGCGATCCGTAATTAAATTCGACTTGGTCTCGCTCAGGTCTGGGGGCGTATGTGATTTCAAAAATGTGTGTCAACAGCAGAAATCCTAAAAGCATTTGAAGGTATCTCGCCGCTGTTTGCCTGACGCGTTCCTCCACCTTCATCTTCACTCAAGGACGGTGAATTCTTAAAGAAACTCGATCGTCTTTTTGGGAAAATGTAAAGATTAAATGTCACACCTCGGTAATTCTTAGTTTCTAATTCTACAGTTATGTTTTTTTCTCCCTTTTTTTATTGAATTGCCCCTGCGCTTCCGCTGTTGCCCGGATGGTTCGTCGAAAAGTGGCGAGAGTGGAAAGTGGTACAACCCTCTCGCCGCACCTTCCTTCTCCCGCATTCGAATAATGAGTGCGGCGTTAAAGATGGGAAATGCACGTAGAAAAGGGAAGTGGGTTGGGCGATGTTATATTTTGGAGAGGCTCACACAGTTCGCCGTGCGACGTATTGCCAAAAACTGAGCATGTGGTGCATTGCGCATTAGTGGCTTGGGTGACAAGGACTGCTTTTACACACAATGGAACCTTCAGAGCCTTCCGCTGACAAACATTACATTATTATTGTTACATAATCTCATTCAATAAATTTGTAACAAAACAACGATTTGAGGTTTTCGCGAAAGACGAGGGGTAACTTAAACGTTAAAATATTAGGTCAGATTTGAAAATTTTCCTGTCTCAGAAGTGTATCGAGCCAATGTGTAGAATGGACGTAAGAACAAGGATTACCGCTAGGTAAAGAAGTTTTCATCAGGAGGAAGGAGTAAATGACAGGGAAGGATGATTATAAAAGGCTGTTCAACAATTAAGGATGTTAAAAAAACAAGAAAGAATGTTACGAATAGGTTCGTCAAAACTTTGAAATGGAGCGTGGTTTTGTACTCCGTGGAAACATGGTTATTGAAGCAGGATGATAGACGTAAATATGAGGCTCTTGAAATGTGGGTGCGGAGAAGGATGGAGAAGGTGAAGAGGGCAAAGAGGAAAACAAATGACGAAGTTTTCAGCATGGTGGGAGGGGAGAGGGGATTGTGGGGAGAAATCCTGAGGAGGCGGGAGAGAGAGAGTTAGGCGAGGCTAAGGAGTGAAGGTCTGTTTCCATT
This sequence comes from Hetaerina americana, assembly GCF_022747635.1. Taxonomy (NCBI): domain Eukaryota; kingdom Metazoa; phylum Arthropoda; class Insecta; order Odonata; family Calopterygidae; genus Hetaerina; species Hetaerina americana. The sequence continues at coordinate 91,426,122 of NW_027287205.1, read as the reverse complement.
GAAAACCTACCTGAAACGATGGACGACCAATAACAATTTAATTAAGAACTATAGGAATAACAGCGATAAAAATGCAAATAAATCTGTGTGAAGCAGTTTTTAAAGTCTGAAACATTGTGCGGGAGTTTATCCTATTTTCCCCTCCTCTTTCTGCACCGGAAGAATTTTTTAACAATGGAGACAACCTGATAAATATATGGTTCTTAGAATATTTTTCGAAGCCTGTCTCCTTTTTATTGCACTCGTTCCAACCCCATGCTGTTCTAACGTATTTTCAAAGCCGTTAGACTTGGCCAAAGGTCCCTCCGACATGCAGGATTTTCGCAGTTGAGCATCGTCGCAGAAATCATTCCCGATGCAAAGCGATTTCGGCAGTCTTGGGTGCGTTGTGGGAGTGTGCGATTCGTCTGCGGAAGGGAGGGAGGGGGAGATTGCAGTTTAAGTCGACTCGATTGTGCATTGAGGCCCGTGCGTTGGCAAGGCGGGTAGAAGCACTTGGGTATGCACTCGCGGGAGTTGTTCCTTTTCATCAAGAGATATTCAGGCGTATTTTATTTTGCATCCACTTATTTTCAAGGGAGGTATCGAGGGGGATTATGGGGCGGGGTGAGGGTCTAATTCTCAATTGTTTCAAGGTGGCGCTCGTTCGTATTGGGGGTTGTAATCAGTTCTGTATTGTTGTTTGGGCACTCAATTGAATCGGCTCACGGTCGCGTGCTCGGAGGGATGTTTGACCCTGTGGCCTGTGGCGAATACGGAATCCACATCTCGACCTTATTATCTGTCGCTCGCTAATTCCGCCTCCTACTCTTCCAATCTATGTAATAGTGATCGGGTGACCATGGTACGTTCCCTCTTCGGCGCCCCGCGGCAAATCGATTGCGCCCTCAGACTTTATTCTAATCTTAGGTCCGATCTTTTTTCAATTGCTCCGGCATAGGGGTAGCGTCGAATGCATGGACAAGCTAACAAAAAATTAGGATTAATCAGAATAGTATTGGTAAATGTGATGAAAAGGTCAGAGGGAAATGTGATCTCTCGCTGGTTAGACCTCATTTAGAAGCTGCTGCAAGGACTGTTATAGGATCCTCATGAGTAGGATTGATTGTCGAATTGGATCGCGTGCAATGTAGAGGAGCTAGATTTGTAAAACGTTGTTATGATAAACTTAGTAGCGTATCTAGGAATATTAGGGCATCTAGGCTGAGAATCACTCAATAAAATTAAACTACAGCTCTTGCATATGAATTGGAAGGTCTCTTTAGCATATTATGTTAAAAATGTATCACTAGCCCCGTCGCACTACGGTAGGAGACATTATGTTAATAAAATTAGAGAGATCAATTGCAGAAAAAATAGATTTAAGATGATTTTTTTCCACAGACGATTAGGGATTAGAAAAACATTGTCCGACCGCGGAAGGGGGAAAGTTGTTTTGGGCCAAGTCTGTTGTGTAATCACCCCTGCCATACACCTCAGCGGTAGCTTTCAGGGTGCAAAATAAAAATAAAGTTAAAACCATTTTTCATATTCGTATACAAGTTACTATTTCCTGCATTACAACTGGCCATCAACGATGATTTTAGAATATTTTTGTTCGCGTACTCTAAGGGTAAGTTCAAAGGAGTAGGACAACGTACGTTACCTCGGACGGCACTTACTTATTTCAGGAAGGAACGGATCTTTCGTCTGGTGGGTGCGAGGCAGGGGGTGTTGGGATACAAGTACATCAGGGTAATTCTAGGCACGTTTAAATATCCGCGTTGCGGTTGCGACTTATGCGAGGGGAGAGGGTGTTCTCCCCGCGCGACGGCGGGTCGGAGGGCGCCCGGCGGCGGCTCTAGTCGCGGGGACTGCCCTCACCGCCGGCCGGGCCGCGACGGCCAGTTCTTTTCCCTGTGCCGGTTATGGTTTCCCAGGAAGATCTGGTCTGTTATGGTTTCCCAGGAAGATGTGGTACCCGAAAATCACATAGCTTGGGTGGAGCTGCAGGTGCCACCAGTGCCTTGCCCGGGAATCGAACCCGGGACCCTCCGGTCAGCAGTCCAACGCTCTACCCCCTGGACTACCGCGACCCACTATATATATATATATATATATATATATATACACACATATATATATATATATATATATATATATATATATATATATACACACATATATATATATATATATATATATATATATATATATACACAGACACACACACACATATATATATATATATATATGTGTGTGTGTGTGTGTGTGTATGTTTATATATATATATATATATGTGTGTGTGTGTGTTTATATATATATATATATATATATATATAAAATAACAAACTTGGACTGCAAAGATCTCTATAAGAACACATAAAAACAGTGGTTTTATGGCGAAGACTAACTCTATTAATCTAGATAAAGGAATTATATTCCCACAGTTTGTGATTACATATGTTGACAAAACGTCACGTATAGACTGATTCCTATTGTCCGAATACCTATCATCTATCCTCCCTACAGCATATGCGGTGAAATGCAAATGTTATCATATTTTATTTTATTTATTTATTTATTCAGGATAAGTCCGAAAACAGCACATTTTGGCCTTTACATCGAACTATTAACAACGATAACAATGTCACATTTACAAACACCCAAGCCCTAGATGGAGCGAAACTCACCCAGGCGGGAATCGAACCCGCGACCCTTGGAATGGCAGACTAGGACGTTACCCCGCCGCCACCGGGGCCGGCTCAGCATCACTGAGCGAATTCCACTTTAGGGAAGTGAATTCATGTCGCCATATAATTACAGGGCAATTTAATCTTCTCCCCGCTGCTTCATCGCAGGTGACAAACACGCGAGTTGATGTGGAAGCTCGCTTTAAAAAAACGTTCCGTTCGAGATTGATGGTGGAAAGGAAAGCGAGCGGAGTTGCTAATTGGGCTGACAATTTTGGGCAGAGAGGATGGTTTGTCATTGTGAGCTCTTAATTATTTCCAGAGCCGCTTTAAATTTATTGCTGACGGCAGCGATATTATCATGAAATCACGCCTCTCTCTTTCTCTCTCTCTCATGGAGAAGTTTACCAAATTGTTTATCCGATGTTAGCGGCGGTTGAATGAGATAATAATAAATGTAGTGCGGTACACTTAACTGAATCCATTTGGACCTTCGTGATATTAAGGTGGCGGAATTAGGCGCCACTACTCGACCCCGATCTCCCTCGTTTCTTTATTTTTCGCCCCGTACGCCCTGCTGGGAAGCAGAGTTGGGGTCGCGTGTTCTAAACAGGCTCCGTGGGCACCTCATCCACGCTGTGGTTTGGCCACGCCGGCTGTATCTGGTGCTGTTCGATTCCCGAATGGTGCGACACGGCACCGCAAGCCGTCGCAAGGGCGCGCGCGGGTCAAGCAGGACTTCATTACGGTGTCTGCGAATTGAGGACTTCGCTGTTGGGTCAGAGCTACTGCTTCGCTTCAACGCGCGTGCTTTAGAGGACACTGCAATGAATTGAACGAGGTACCTCACACTTGACCATGCATCACAAGACACCGCAATGAAAGTAATCCTTGCGGAAAAACTGCCCTAAGGATTTTAATGGAATGAGCTGAGCCAATGGGGTTGCGATCCCTCACCCCGGGTTATTTAGGAATCTTAGGCTCCAGTTTGGGATTACGCTTTGATCGGGAATATTGGATTTGCACGTTAATTGTTTCCTCGAAAAATAAGTAAAAGAATGCTTTTGGCATGAGTAATGACAGATGTGTTAATTTCAATTGCGTGCGTTTCATATTCAGAGGAGAAAATCGTTGTAAATAATAGAATAAAATGCTTCAAAGGATCTTTATATGATGAAGACAATAAGAGCAATTATTTCTCTTTGCAATAATTTTGATTCTCTCCATTTGCTTTGAGTTAGCCTTCGGGGCGATTCCAACTTATTCCTTACCCTCTCTGTAAAAAGCGTGAAGCAAAAGTCACCATTGCTTTTGATTTCCATTTTCCAATTTTTCTGGCGATCGTTGATTATGGTTGTTAATTATCTGTAAATCGTTCATCAATTCTATTCAATTTACTATAATTCCATCCAAATTCGAGTTAATTTCCAAACAATATCCGTGCGAAATAATCTCTTCGTCGTCATGTGAAAGGTATGCGCGGTAGACCAGTGCAAGGGAATATAATGAATAGCGTGTGGGAAACAAATAGATTTTTTGGATACATTACTGTGTAACATGTGAGAATATCATATTCGTTTCAAAGCTATGCATTAGTAGATGGGAATGATAATATGGATTATTAGTCCTGACCCGCCCGACCCAAACATACGGGACATTGATACTTTATAAAACATTTGGTATGCATATCTCCAGACTCCCCTCCCCCCGTTATATGCCGTGTATGCCTTATAGGGAACCACTTAAGCTTTTGAGTGGGAACCCTTTTGATCGAATCTCGGCGGAAATGACGTCCTCTCGTGCCTTATTCCTGGCATAAATAGATATTAAAGGACCCCTCGTTGCTCAAAACTTGTTCAGATCGGAGCGCCCGGCGATCGGAGTCCTTCCCTCCTCCCGGGGGAACTTAAGAAGCAGAGTGGAGACCCTTTGGTGCGAAGGTGCTGTTGCCCCGAAGTGTCGACGACGGTCGTCGTGGGAATCTGGAGTGGTGTCGGGATACAGGCGCCCGCAGCGCTGCGGAGAAAGGCGCGGGCGAAAGGCGTACTCGTGTGGCTCTATCACATTAGTCCGTAGGATATGATAGATGCATGCACCTTGAGGGACTGCCCTTAGAACTCCGTGAAGTTTAAAGGGGGTGCCATTTGATTGCATTTCCTGACCGAAGTATTATCAGAAGGATTAACTCGAAGAAAACGAGAAGGTGCTCGGGAGTAAATATTGCGGATCCAGCCGTCGATGTCCACGTAAATGACGGACGTTTTAAGTCAAAAAACATTATTCCAGCGATTGTTAAACGCCTTACATATAGAAGAAGAATGCCGAAAGCGAATTGGACGGAAAGAAAAACAAGGGAAGAGTGGTTCTCGGTGAGGGGGATGGCTCGAGGGAGATTCAAATGAAGCAGGAAGGGTGGATTAAGAGGAGATTATTGAGGGGGATGGAACGCTGAATAAGAACCCCACTGTGGCATTATATACGTATATGTGTAGGAGAGCGTGGGGAGGAAAATATGGGCACTAAGCAAGGCGGATGGAGGAATGTTTTTGACATCTTGCCCCGCCAATCGCCGCAAGGGAGCGTGGCAGGCGGTGTCGCCACCAGTCGATTTATCGATTGGTGATTAGTGGCATTCAGTGTTATTTCCCTCTCTCTCGTGCTCTCCAATTGTGCAAGGGACCATAACTCCTCTCGATTTTGTCACTTTTCCTTCTCCGACTTCTCGCTGTGGTCTATCGCGTGCCAGTCGAACACCTTATGATCGCTGAACTGGCATGATTGGTGTTTGCCTATGAAATAATTTAAAGTCGCGCATGTGACCATCTTGCTTCCCATATATCCCGCTGCGGGGCTCTGCGACGTATTTTAATGAAATTTAAAGAGGCATTCGACATAGTCCCTCTAAGGAAGTTGCTCCAAAAACTGGGAGCTACGGGGTTGATAAACGTTTAATATTCTGTATTAATCAATTTTTAACATTGGGCCGCGAGCGAAGGGCTGTAATAGACGGAGCTTCATCGGACAAAGCGAGCGTCACATCGGGCGTCCCACAAGGAAGTGTCAACGGTCCGCTGTTGTTCCTTTTCCACATCGATGGCATCCGGTCTCAGGTTACCAGTAAATTTTCGCCGCCTCAACTGTGAGACCCTAATCGATGTTGCTATCCTTCGGCATGGTGAGGGATGGTCCAAAGAGAGATATTTCAGACGAGAGAGGGGTTTGGTGCCATTAGCCTCGTATACTCGGTCGTTGAAACGAGGGAAGACTTCCATGGGAGTCTTGACCGTGCACTTCTCCTAGAAGAGCATTCCTCCTCCCACCAGCGCACTCTGCTGACGCCGTCTGATTGGAGTAGTAGTAGTAGTTTTGAGGGGAGGCGACCGACAGCTGAGGTCATTTGCGCCATAGGGGATGGATAGGAAAGGATGAAGGGTGGAGAGAAACCCGGCGTCGGCATTAGCCTACTCTTTACGAAAGGCGCCAAGGGGTCCGCAGTTTAACGTCCCATCCGACGGACGGCGCCGTCTGATTGGCCATCGTCCATTCGATGCCCTTCACCACGGGGGCGTGGTCCCCGTGGGATAGAGGACCACCGTCCTCTATCACGTATCAATTGCAGCCTAAAGCCTGTGATGTGGAACAAGGGCCAGATTGCTATGAGGATCTTAGATGATGGATGGCTAGTTGAGCCAGTTGTCATCTCTTGTTGTGCTCGTACACTTTCCGAGGAGGAAGAAGAGTAAACGTATCTAACCTCGATCTCATTGTTTAATACAGGTGACGTCATCGGGCACCACTGAATCGACTGGGCACATAACGAGTAATTCTCTTTTTGTATCACAATTAAGGCCTACATACATTCATGGTGCCCTGCAAGCCCCGACTAGGTTGCGCGGCAGCGGATGATTGCACACCAGTCTTTATTCCCCATAGTACGTGTTTCACCCTGGAGAGGTCGTGAGTGAGGGTAACTCCTAGGTAAATTAATCGAGTCTAAACATTCCATTTCGGTGTTCCCAGTGCACTTCAGGAGGGAACTGCTCCTTTTTCTCAAATTAATCTCTGCACCACTCCTCCTACTCTCTCGATTCCGTGCCTATGGGGATTCTCATCCTAATTTATCCATAGTGATTATTATCTCAATAGTGCTTTTACCCCTAACAAATAATCGCCAATCCAGCTTGTATGGTCTGGAATTTCTCTAATATTTTAATTCACTCTTCCTCAAAATTATCCTAACTACTTCCCCATACTCCAATTTCGATCTCATCAAAGTGCGCAGTTATTCTCCCCTCGCATAATTCGTTTCCCGGTGCATTTTCCCCAGACCGTCTGGTTGAAGCCAGGATTTTTCTAAGATGGGCCACCCAAACATCCCTCGGCTTCTATATCGTGCCCTCGAAGTCATCGTATGGGTTAGGGAGTGATATATTTTAACAGACGCGCCCCATGGCATGTCGTAGGCAATGCGACACTGAAGTACTCGTGACATTCTCTTGGTCGCTCAAATGTTACCCTTCATGGCGGAGAAAGAGGTGAATTCGGCATGAGTGAAGTTTATGTCCTGGCGGTTGTAAAACTGCGGCCCGAGTTAAAAAGAATGTCGGTCGGCTCGTCCGCTGTTTCCCTTGGCTTTTGAACTCGACGTTACTCGCGGTTGATCGACGACTCGATCTCGGAACGAATTGAAGGAACGTGATCCTGTAAATGATGACCTACAACCTGCAGGCTCAATTTACGTTTGGGTGGGTCGAGTGAGTTAGGGGTTGAAAATATTTTCAAGCAAATATAATATAAAACATATGGCAACAAAAAGTTAAAAACATATATTCACAACGTTTGTAATTCACATCATCTCATGCATTTTCAAACAATAATTCATACAACTTTACCATGCTGTGTAATTATGATGCTTAAAACACCGCTGAGAAAAATATACACGAATGAAAAGAAATATGTGCTAACTAATTTTATACATTATTCTTGATGATTATTATGTCAGCCAATGGCATAATATAGCGCAGTGATTGACAGGTCGCTTCGACTATCAATTGAGTAACGAAGGAGGCGGAGTGGGGGAAATGAAGAGAAGAGGCGGTATCCGGTTGCGCATTGGGTGATGATTGAATGGTTGGCGTTTAGTGTGTCGATTGAGGCGAGTGTATGGCGGCGGGTGCTTGGTCACCCTTCACCAAGGCCTAACCTTAAGATCAGTGTTGCAAATGGTGGTAATAGTCGGGGGTGGAGAGCATGCATTGAGAACTCTGCGACCCGCACGGCGGCCCCGCGCCCTTAGCCAGGCCCCCCTCCCCAATTGCATTCGCCCCCTACTTCCGTCCAGCTTAATCCTTATTTTCATCCCTCGGTCGAGGGGGGGACAACAGGTCTCGTCTCGCCCCCCCCCCCGTGGTTCTGCTGGATTCCTTTCTGCTTCCTTTCTTCTTTCCTCTGGGGAGGGACGAGGGGGTTCGGAGGAAGCCCTTTTGCGTCGCCTCCTCCCGAGGAGAGCGGGGGGGGGTGGTTGGGAAAGCCAAGGCGGCCGTAATTCAATGAACGCTCGCCCCCGCAAGATCCTTCCCCCTCCCTCCCTGAGGCGACCCCCCCCCCGGGGTGACTCTCTTTCCTCGCTATTTTACTTGTTGCCCCGATCCTTCTTCAATCGGGCCCGCCGTCCACGTGGGATCGCCCCCTTTCTTCTTTCGCCTTCCCAGCGTGCATCAGCCCGCTGCTTCACTCGCCTCCCACGCGACCCACACCCTCTCTGCACCTCTCACTCTTAACCCTGCCAGGGTAAATGCTGTATCCGGCTTAAATCCATTCCAGGGGTTTAGGTCTTTTTTATCGTTTGCAGGTGATACAATGGTTTTCGTGTTTACGCCCTCTCGTGGGCGGAGTGAGACGGGGAGGCGGATCGTGAGCTAAATTGTGTTTGTTCGCTTCGGCGGCATGGGGGGAGGTAGTGCCTGGGGCAGGGGGGGTGGTGTGGGGCCTCCCCCCTTCGGATGCAAATGTGCAGAGGCCTCGGCGTTCGACTGAGTGCGGTTGGTCGGTTGCCCGTGGTTGGGGAGGGTCCACTCACTCACTGCTCACTCGCAGTTCAACGAGCATGACTCTACTCACGTACGCCGGGGGAAACGATACTGACCTGATCCTCCGCAATTTCACAAAGATATCAAAGTCTGAAAATGTTGGAATTTCGCCTCGTGCATTACTGAATCGAGCATCGATCGCCATCCTTCGTGTATTTCTTGTTCACAAGTTTATTTAATGCAATGTCATCAAAATTAATAACGGGTTTTATATCTCAATTTACGCTGTCATTTATTCAGAACAGGTAATTGTCATTCAAACATGAGAATTGGGGTTAGAACGGAAAAAATTGCGGCCAACATCTAGTAGCCGCCGATAACGATTAGGTAACGGAAACGTCGCTCTCCAAATAGCGACCAATCAAATTTACAATATTTATTAACATTGGATAAAACATTTATCAGCAAAAATAATATTAGGATGTAGAATACGGATTATAATACTATGGAAAAAGTAGCAGTTTTCATAAATTTTTCATGTTCATACATTTAACTCCGCGCCGATATGCGAGTATTGGCGCTGCATTCGCAGTAGAATCATGTCGCATTGATGTCTTTTGATATATGCTGCGTCACCGCGCATCCTTTTGCGGAGTGACGGACTGTGCTGCACTCTGAAGTGAAGGAGATGAATTTGGAGGGGTGTATTGTGTTCGGTGTTCCTTTTGAATTTTTTCCACACAGAGATTTGTCGCGGAGTAATTTCAATAAAACTCATTCATTACAACATGGCATATGGTTTTAAGAAGTATAAGTTTGTTGAATAAATGGTGGCTTACCAAAGTTACGTCGCTAAATCCGTAATTCATTTTTGCGTTTATTGTCGGCTTCCTTATTATTACCCTTCATGCTCAAAATTCAAATCAATTTTCAACATTTGATTTCAATCGTAAACTCATTTGTTTTAAATAGTCAATTTCATTAATTAAATGGTTTTAATTAATTTTCTCGTCCACTCGCTCGGAAATTTTGATTAATGCGTTACTCGCGCCAAATAATATTTTATGTACTTTCGAAATACGTTTCTCTTGGGGATTATTGTTGAATTCATCCAATTTTTTAGGAACAATAATTCTCATTAACTTTTTTACATCGTTTTAAATCTTTATTTTGTCCGTTGACTCTCTTTAATTATTCATCTGACTGTTATTATCTCTAAATCTTCCATGAATTAGGGCGCTTTCCAATAAATCTGTTTGATTTTAGTAAATATATACTCCTGTAACTGATGATGCAATTTTAATGCCGCGTCCTCGCCCGCTTTCGATGGCTTGCCGTCCTCACGCACCGCGAGATAGGTTTGAACCCTAGGACTTATTAATTTGCAGTTTAGTTCGCTATGATGCGTGGTTACGCTAAGGATGCGTGGTTCGTGGTATTAATGCAAAGTGTGTCAATGGCTATTTCGCTTGCCGGTAAGCTAAATATTCCGAACGTTCTCACGGTAGCGTAGCGCCAATCTCCCTGGTCATGAGCACTGACGGCCTATCGGACCCCCAGCGACGTCATTCGAGAATGGAGGCGACTCTCATTTCAGCTTTTAACACGCGTCCCTCGTGCCTTGCTGGGAGGGAACTTTTGGCAAAGAGGAGTCCTTCCACTGCTCCTTCCAGTTCGCTTCTTCGTGTGGATAGCTCTAAGAGTCTTCTTTCGTTCCTTTTGAAGTGTCCACACAGCCATGTGGTTCGCTCCACACGCATGTCATTCCTCTCTAGTTGTAATATCCACCAGTTTTTTACAAAGAAGAAAATGCCAAAAGTATTATAAGGATACTGTTGTACTTGCGAACTGTATGTTGAAGGACGAACGAAATATTCCATGGGTTAAGTAACATTCTCTCTAATATTGTGATGCCACGTGACCCTAATGTTGAACGCAGTTACACTGACTCGGAACTGCTTGCCATTTTATATTCCCACAGCAATTGACGCCTTCGGATCCGGGGTTTGATGCCGTAAAAATGGCGTGCTCAGTGGCGGGGAATTAATCAAAGAAATGCAGTGTGTTGATCATTCAGAGATGATTGAGACTCTGCGATGGAAACATATGCGCTGTAAGTTATACTCAGTCCCAATAGGTGGAGAATCGTGCGGATCAAAATCTAAATTTCTCTCCGGAATACGTCATAATAATTAACATATTAGTGCCACGTGATGATTTAAGGTGAATTGCGTAGTTGGCATTATGAGAAACCCGGCCAATGACCATGGCTCGAACATTTTGGTGTATCGTGGTCTTGCCGGTATTGACATTTAATTAAAGTCAGAACACACTTTTTAAATGGCTCTTCTTGAAAACGGTCCAGTTAGGAAACTACCACCTTCGATGGTGTACAAATATATCAATGATTAAGAGAGAAATTTAAACAAATTTTTGGAAGAATGAAGTTTGCTTGCGTAACCGAGGTCGTATAATAATGCTAAAATAACAATCATTTTCAAGGTCTAATTTCTGGCCTCCACCTGAATGTGTGAATGTGTAAATACGTAAGACTATATTTAGGGCACCGGGAAGAGGTGACAGACGAAATGACGGTGGCCGATTGGTTGCATCAATCCGAGCGGGTAGCTGGAGCAAGGGCGTGTTCCAGGCTTGCGGTGTAAGGGGTGTGAGTAACCGAACAAGTGACTGAAAACCTTTGCTTCACTTATCAGTTCAGGAATCTCTTTCGCACTTGCCGTGGTATTTGTTCCGCCCTCCCACTCGTCATGCGCTCTTCCTTCCCTCCCTGCATATCACTTCTTGCGCTAACGACATCGCGTGCTTGAAGGCGCGCAATGCCAGGGGAGAGGTTTGCGCGGGCGAGTCGTCAGTTGATGCGTGCTTCCCTTCTCGTCGGTCGCTCGCCGATTCGCAAATCGCGCCATCTCGCACTCTTCGCAATTATCGCTCTTCCGCCACTTTCGGTTGTTTTTTGTTGCCCTCGTCGACATGATTGCTTGCTTAAAAATTGAGCGCGAGTTGTGTTATTCCTGGGGGTGCCCTTAATCCAGCTTATCTTTCCCCTTTCCGCATTTCGAAGTTTTAATTGCCTTTAATCAAAGCGCCGCGGTTGTAACTGATTATCGATCCGAGTACCATTTCCATCCACACTCCGGAAGACGGGTCGGGTTAGTCAATGGGTAATGCATGTTGTAATTAAGTACACATTGGCCTAATTATCTACTTGATGGACTTGTTTGGCTTAAACTTGGTTGTCCGCGTGCGCCGCGACAGGGACGATATTTTTGAATGATCGAGGCCCAGATCAAACGCACCTGCACTTTGTCGGAGGCTTTGTTATTTACCCGGATCAGAAAATAATGGCGTGTGCCTCCATCACTGCGGCAACTGCAGGTTAGGGTGTAGCGATGAAATCGGTGGTGGAGTCGGGTGAATTTTTACGGCGTTCATAGAGCAGATGTGTTTTTACAGGCCTGAGTTCTGTTATTAAATGGTTTAGCCTCAAACCGCAGACTGAGGAGTGTCGAGAGGCGTTTCGAGTGGCGTTCCGTCGCCGCACGATGAGTGAGTGGCGCCTCTGACGGCGGCCCTCTCCCTTCTCCACTCCCTCACTTCTCTGCTGCTGACTTAATTGCCCTTTGGTGCACATATTCATTTGCAGGACTGCCCAGGGGTTCGCTTATTTTATTTTAATTTTTTCACTATGGAGCATCGCAGCGGCAGCCCTTGGATGGCTGCTTCCAGTGCTCAAGCGTCAATGCTGTCGAATGTTGCTCGATATGCAACAATTTCTGAATGAGATTCAACTTAAAAAAATTAAATTTTAAGAAATCACATTTATTTGCCAATTGAACCAGATTATTGTTAATGTGCTCATTTAGACCTGGTTGAAAGACTACTCACCACATTTTAATTCCTTACTTGGTCAAAGACAGTGTTGATAATGTAGCTGCATTTCAGAATATATATGTACATGCATCTCTAGAGCTTTGCTGGTTGGAGTAGTAATAATTGCTTTTGGTAGGGTATCCCATGCCAGTCAGGTCGCAGGTTAGACGATAGATGACAGGTAGCCCACACAGCTTCTGTTCCTCAATGAGGTTGCCACCGAGTGATGTCGTCGTGGTCTCACGTCAAAGACGCTATTTAGGGAAACCAACTCTATTATTATTCCAAGATTGATATGATGGACAGTATAGAGAGAGTGAGTCCCGGGACTCGGCCCTATCGGCTGTGAGTCGTGCCCGGCAGCGGGAGAGGCGAGGCTTCCGCGGTCGTCTTCCCACGAAACCCCTGAAAAGCGGAAGCGATGACGAGAATGACCGAAACGGTTAGAGTAGGGACTTGAGGTGCTAGGGCGATGCTAAAGATAAAGAGATATGAATTTATAAAGCGGGCGATGAATAATGGTGACGTAGAACTTTCAGTGATTTGTGAGTTGAGATGGAATGATAGCGGGGATTACTGGAGTAATAGTTATGGTTCAATATACGGAGGGGACGAGAGCCTGCAAGCGGCTTCCATAATATTGAAAAATGATATGTAGGTCGAAGAGTAGCATACATAGGACACGCGAATGGTAGGATATTACGGGTGTATATGCCAGCAAGCAACCATTGGGAATTAATCGGGAAAGATGAAACAGGAAAGATGCTTTAAGAAATGGACAGCATAAATATATAAGCATAAACCGAAACGGCGAGTTAGGGGTGTCATCAGGTGGCAGAGAAAGTAATGAGTTTGTAAAAGGAACAGAGTACTACGGAGGGAAGAATGAGAACGAGTGACAAATGTAATATGGTAATGAGAAAACGAAACTAAAGGAGTAGCAAGTAGGAAAAGGGCGAAGAAGACATGGGTTGCGAAAGAGGCGATTAGAAAGATGGACGAGGAAGGAAATGGAAGAATGTCAATCCAGAAGGAAGTACAAATAGGTACATAATAAATTGAGGCGGGTAATAAATAGAGAAAAAGAAGCCTAGTAGAAGACGCAATGCGAGAACATGGAAAGTTTGCAGAGGAAGGGTGAAATTAGTGCGCTTTATAGCAAGGTTAAATCATTATCTGGAAGTAGGAAGGGAAAATTGTAGAATTCATGAAACATTTTTTTACCCGATTCACTTATCTTCTCCGGAAACCATTGCCTATAAATATTGTCACAGATCTTCGACTTCACTCTTGAGTTGAGTAGATCGGAAATGGCGACGGAGTGCTGTCGTGCTGACATCTCCGTGTGTGACGAAGTAACCCTATGCCTGTTCGACGCACTCTGTCTTCAGCGCGCGCTTATAAATGCAACGGGCTGCTTTGAGCGAATAAATCAATCGCACGATCATCCGCCCATAGAGTCAACTGCCGATGCAAAGCATAAAGTAAACTATTTCTGTTCTTGCATTGTGGTGGTATGACCCTGTAATGTACTGCCCAACAATTGGAGGAGGCATATAGAGTGGCCTCAATTCACCTCGCATGCAAATCCCAGAATGGGCACAATCTAATTAAGCATAAATAATGGATATTTGGGCATAGGATGTCCAAATGCATGCTTTCAAACATGTTGTCGACCATAAGTATTGGGGTGAGACCCGTGAAGTCCTCGGTTAAGTCCGTCCCCTCTGGGTTTCCACGGCGACAGGGGTGTCTTTGGACTCCATTACCCCGAAGGCAAATCCCGGCGAGTCACACGTCCGGCCGCTGCCAAAAATGAAGAACCCGAACGGGCCGAAGCCCGGAAAACACTTAGACGCGCTATAAATGTGCCAGCAAAACCTTACGGGGCCTCTGACTCGATAGTTTTTGGGCAAAAGAATGAACTTAATGCCATAGTAAACTTATTGTATATATGCATTGTTTCGTTCAAACATTGTAACAAGGTGTTCAAAATATCATCTCTTATTGTCATTTCGAAAGCTCTATACTTAAATATTGGCTCATTAATGAAATTTGCTCCTTGTTACCATTTTAATTTTATCCACTAATACATCTTTGAAATAGCAAAAAACCTTTTGACTTCTGGCACAATATGATATTTAGTAATTTTTAACAATCATCTGCCTTCAACGCTAATTCTGGCGTTAACCACAACACAGTCTTACTTCTGGAATATGTCATTTAATTAGAGCTGATATGCCATCTACCTGCATTGATGTACTTCTAATGAGGGACTGTTGCTCTCGAAGGCGCGGTGGTTCCACGGGACATGACGATCCCAACACCATGACATTCCTTACTACATGACCGTTCTTCCACTCCACACAATTAACACTTCTACTGACTTCCATTCAGTCACGCACAACTATTCTCACTCCATTCCTCCACATGCCTCGTTTAATTGCCAATACACACTCTCTCCTTCGGCATTATTCACACTTTTATTAATATCCAATGTAGCCACTCAGCATAATGCCCTGCCTTTGCCTGTCAGGCTCGGGGAAATGGTCGTTGCGGAATAACAATTTCACTCTTGCATTTCAGAAAAAGAGAGCAGTCGGGGAGATGGCCTTTCGTCCCCACCGGTGATGTTCCTTCTCCATGGTGATGGACGCGATGCGCGCGTCTGTGTCCTTCCTGTCTCACGAGTCCTTGTCTTTTATTCTGTCCGCAGTTGCTGATTCCAGAGTAGTTTGGCCGCGTCGGCGCCCCCCCGCGGCGCCCCCCGCAACCTCCGGGCTGGAGGTCACCCTGCCGGCCTCCCACCTCAGCGGCCCCCACGACCTGGGGCCACCACCGTCCACTCCGCCGCCCCAACAGCCGCCCCCGACCCACGACCCCACCCCCGCTGACGACTCCGACTCCTTCTCCTCCTCCTCCTGCTCCCCTCCTCCCGCCCCCACGCCCCCGCCGCCCCCCTCCACCGCCGCTCCCCCTTCCTCCTCCCACTCGCCCCCCTCCTCGTCTCCCTTCCTGCCCCCGGCTGCCCCCACAGCCTCCCACCACCACTCCCTGGCCGCCTTCGCCCCTCCGCCCCCAGCCGCTCCCACCACGGCCTCCTCCACCTACCTCCCGGCCCCCTCCTCCTTCTTCCTGCCCCCGGCTTTTAACGCCACCGCCTCCCCCGTCTCTGCGGGCTCCTCGGCCCCCGGGGGCGGCGTGGGGGTCGGGGGCGGAGGGGTTGGAGGCGGGGCCGCCGCCACGACCTCCTCGCCCTCCTCCTGCTCCTCCTCCTCCTCGTCCTCCTCCTCCTCGTCCTTCTCCGCCTCCGCGCCGCCCTTCCCCGGCTTCGGAGGGCCCTTCGGGGGAGGGTACGCCGCCCCCTCGCCCTCCTCTGCCTTCTCCGCCGCCGCCTCCCTCTCTCCCGCCGCCCCCGACATGGCCTACCTCAAGCCGCCGCCGCCCACGCCCCCGGCGCCGCCCCCCGGCCACCACCACATGCAGTTCGGCCACCACCACCACCCGCACCATCACCACGCGCACCATCACCAGGGACACCATCCGCACCCGCTCTCCGGCTTCGCCATGCCTCCGGATGTTGTGGCCGCGCACCACCACCCCGGATACCCTGCCAGTGAGTCTGTGATGCATGCTCCATTCGCCCTTTGGCCTTCCCTCCTCTCCGGCAGACGGGCCGCACTCGCCCCCGCGTCCACTTGGCCCAATGTTTCCTGCCAACCGTTTAAAGCCAGTTGGTGGCCAGTTCTTATCACCTGCAAGTATTGCTGCTTGGAATACTCTCTGCCAGCTCCCTCGGAGTAGTCGGCTGCATTACGATGAGTATTTTTGTTTGGTACAACGTTGAATGTAGGGTTTGGGTAGACGTGAACTGCTCACTTCTTCATTTCTTGGCCCCGTCTAACAGAACACAATCATTATCTACTCATCTACTCATTAACCCGCAAGCCGCCGCAAGGGCGTGTGGCGGGGGGTGTTAGGACACCACCCGTAATTTAGCAATGAAAAAAACCGCATACAAAAACCACAAAAAAACATGGCATACATTCATTCAAGAACACTTACACCCCACACACATGCAAACACTCAATCTACATCTTACATACACATGCACCTGAAAGTATACCTATTATCTCTATAGTGTTTAATTTTGTTCCGACTTGTAAATTGAATGTTTTTAATATTTCCAAACTGTCTTCGGTTTCTTACTATTATGATTTCTGATTGTTCGGGGAAAGAATGAGTATTTGTATATATCTGTACTAGAATCAATCTCCCTTATCTTATGTTCGTGGTCTGATCTACCTAAGTAGTGTGGGGCCATTAGAATTCCCCAGCCTAATTCCTTTAAGAGACCTGTCACACTTGTGTTCTTATCATAACAATTTTTAACGAATCTAGCGGATTTTCTCTGGACTTTATCTAATTCTTTTGGCCAAATTTTCTCCCACGGATCCCAAATACTTGCGGCATATTCCAAATGAGGTCTAACTAGAGCAAAATAGCACCTCTCTTTAACTTTTTCATTACATTTCCCCACCACCCGTTTTATGAAGCCGAGTTTCTTTAAAGCTGATCCGCGTATGTCCTGATATGTGCTCCCCATGAAAGGCGTGGTGTTAGAACAACCCCCAAATATTAAACTTGATTGTAACCCTCTATTTTGTAGTTTATATCCTGTTCCTCGCTTCCTTTGTTTCAAAATTTTAAAACTGTGCATTTATCTATATTAAGTGTTATTCCCTATTTAATGCACCATTCCGAATCCCCCCGTTCGAATAAACTGTTCAATCCATCACATTCATCCTTAATTCCGCCCAGCATCCCCATCTCTGGCCCTGCCCCCTCTTCCTTTGCCCCGCTATCACAGTCTTCAACATCCCACCAATGCCAATGTAAACGCTCTGGATCCATAACCTTCTTTCGATGTCTCCCTACAATCCTCCCAATTTCACTGCCAGTAATATTCATTAATAATGCATATTCATACATATATATTATATCATCGCAACCATAGGTTATCCAATTATAATAAGCAGGCGTTGACTAGCTTTTGCAAAATGACGCACAGACTATTCTGATAATAATTTCAGCCATTGTGATCAACACGGATAAATTTACCGGGGAAGCGGGAAGGTGCGGAGGCTAACGTACAGGCTTCTCACCGAAAGGACTCTGGTTCAAATCCTGGAGAGGACATATTTTTTCAAAGGTATCCCGATCCCTACTTGAGATGTTGTTTGGAGAGCACTTTGAGTGAGTACGACCCCTTGGCGCCTTTCGACAAGAGTAGGGTAATGCCGTAAGAGTAGGGTAATCCATCTCTAATTGTACTAATGGCCATCACTGTCGGTCGCCTCCTCTAAAACCTCTACCACTATGCATTTGCCGGGAAAAAAGGTCTATAGGGCGGGTGTAAGATGAATGGGAAACCTGTCGTGAAGTGGTAAGTAGTTGCTTTGCATAAAGGCATGTAGGTTTACATCAATTCTTTATCGTCGTCATTGTTAAACCACCAACTTATACGAAATGCCTGTTGTGTGCTGGCCCTGGTGTGGGTGCCCCTTTGTTTGCCTCGCATTATTTCCTTTTCAGTTTTCTGTTCCTCCTACTTGGCTTCTTGCCACCCTGGTTTCTCCTCCCTCGACCCCGCTTACGTAATAGCGTTCTTATCTTCCGTCTTTCCCCAACTCCACCTCTCTCTCTCCGCCCGCTTCTTCTGCCTCCCCTTCATGCCGCCGAGCAACTTCCGTTCTTCCATATTCAATACTTCGTAGTTAGTTTTACGTCGTCGACTTATTTCCTGCCAATCCTTCACCCTCGTCTCCAATCAACGCTCATCCTTTCGCCGCAAGGGTGTGTGGCGGGGGGTGTTAGGACACCACCCGTCATTTAGAAAAGAAAAAAAACCGCGTGCAATAACCACAAATTCATACATCCACAAAAAAATGCCATCCATTCATGCAAGAACACTTACACCCCACATACATGCAAACACTCAAACTACATCTTACATACACATGCACCTACAAGTATAACTAACAGCTTTGCAGTGTTTAACTTTGCTCCGACTTGTAAATTCAATGTTTTTAATATTTCTAAAGTGACTTCGGTTTCTTACTATTATGATTTCTGATTGTTCGGGGAAAGAATGAGTATTTGTACCTATCTGTCCTGGAATCTATCTCCCTTAGTTTATCATTGTGGTCTGATCTACCCAAGTAGTGTGGGGCCATTATAATTCCTTCAGTGTCATAGTTAAACTCGTTTGTTCTGAACCTTTCTAAAAGTCTAAGCCTCGCTTGTAATACGTATTACGGTTATAGTCTTAAAGGGTATTTGAAAACCCTTTAAATTATCCCCAACCGCCAAACCACTCCCACGTAACGTCAGGCATAACACCTTTTCCTTCTCATGTCTGCCTCTTCCTCCGGCTGCCATTCCCTCAGCCCCCCAATTGAACGCTCTCCTTTCCGCCACGACCTTTGGATTATTTAATCCCCCCCCCCCTTGTCAGAGGGTCGACGCCGCCCGCCTCCGTCCAAAGACTCCGTTTAGCAGTCCTCTTATCTTGCCGTCGTCACTGACGAAGCCCACCTTCATCTCCGCGTGTGAAGGGGGAGGGCCTTCATTACACGAAAACCCTTGGATCACTTCACGTTACCTCCTCAACACTTAGAATCCACAAGAAAGGGTTTGAACTATTGCCTTTGAAATCATTTTGTGAACTTCGTGAAGTAAGAAATTTCATTTCACTGCAATGGCGGACGGATATGTTTTTAGGGAGGGTTTGAGATGTTCGCCATCAACTAGCACCCTATTTAGTGTGACGCCCACTTCAATAGGCACGAGGTTTTGCATAGCTAAGTATGTTTAAGGCCGTACAAAAGTGAAAAAAGTCACAAAACTGCGTTATCATTTTGGCAAGGCACCTTGGCCCTACGTAGGGATTGTGCGTGGACAAGTAATAGGCTCTCAGGTGAGGATCTAAATGTTGAAATCATCTCATGAAACGGTTTGTAATCGATTCTTTTGAACGGGAGTAAATGTTTTGCCCGATCTAAATTTAATTTCTTTGGGAGAAAACGAATAGCGTACATAATACCTCTGAGCTCAATATGACTCACTCGGTGGTTAACTCGTAATACTCAATGAATAGGTATTTATTATGAGGAGACGCTCGCACAACTACAGAATGAAAATGAACTCGATCCACGTAAATCGTCATTGGCATGCTATCCTGGTGTTGACTGGCACTCAAGGCATTTGTGGTGACTAATTGCGGCAGCAAGAAAGTTATTTTACCATAAATATTCGATTCCGAATTAACTATCTAAATGCTTTTGGTCGGAATCCGTAGTAGTTAACCTTAAGGGCTATGGGCAGACCCGGGCATAATTAGTGGGTTAAAAAGCACGCCTGGAGTGAGGTAAGGTGCGCGTTTGGTGAGCAGCCAATTGGAGCACGAGGCACGCAGCGAGAGCCACACGAATTCCGTCGGATGGAATGGGAGCCTTTGGAAGCACGGAGATTACACGCATGACTTGTGTGATTGGTCCAATGAAAGCAACAAGATTGTGAGTGACAGGGAATGGAGCTATCGTCCTATCTCATCGTGAACTAGGCGAGAGGCCACGGGCAGCAGTCGAGGGAAGCGCGAGGCATTGTGAAATCCACCGAAAATATTTATTTCTCCAATCCAGGTTCAATGATTCACACTGTCCTTTTCAAAGCGAAGAGTGTGCTTCTCTCTCTGTGTAATTGCGGCATGATTCCATAATTTGACGTTAGAATATAATAAGGGTACAAACTGCCGATACGAGTGAGACATTCTTCCTACTTTCTCCGCCCTAAAGCGGTACAGGGAACACGGCTCCCAATTCCAATATCGCTGAAGTGCTTTCATTGCGAATGCCAACGATGCTCGGGGACTCTTCGTCGATCCGGACACTCCCTGTGGCCGCTTGAAAGGTGGAAGACACGCAGGCGTGTATTTCAGACCCCCTTTGTGTATTGACCTCACTCTTGGATGGGGGGCGCAATGGGATACGAATCGCGTGCTCTCCTGCCGGCGGTTGGCGTCGCGAAGCCCTCTCTCTCTTACACACACGCGCCCCCCCCCCCCGGTGGGGTCCCCTCCCGCCGTCGCGTGAGCGGGTGGTGCGGCAGGGGGTGTGTGTGTGGTGCCGGGGGCGAGCGGAGCGTGAATCCTTGGCTAGGAGTCGTCCCCCGCGTGTTGGAGGAACCGGGGATAAGTCTCGCCCAGGGTATTAGGGAAGGGTGCTCCGAGGCGAGGGTAAAAGGGGTGTTTGTTTGTGGCGTTGGGGAGTGCGTGCGTGGTCGGGGTCAGTTGACACTCGGGAAGACTCTCCAAAGGGGGAAGGGGGGATCGTTTGCGGGGCTTCGGCTTGGCCTCGCGCCCACCCCCTCCCTTCCCCCCTCTCCTCCTCCCTCGTCTGTTTCGAGTCTACATGGTGCATTTACATTGCACGCCGCCCCGGGGTGGTGGGGCGGGCGTCACTGCTCGGAGATGCTGTGTGATGGGCGACTGCTGCGGTGATTAGGCGAGGGGAGGTGTGCTTGGCGGAGGGGGGGATGTGGGGGCGGGAGCGGACACAGATCCGAAGGAGGAGGCAGTCAGACGGGATTATGCGAGGCAAACAATGGAAAGTAGGTTCACGTGAAACTTACAACACTCGGTAGTTACGAAGGGGCGTCTTCTATATATCGTGGTGGCTGCCTTTTAATATGTTGGTGGAAGACCTCCAATAATTGATGATGCTGATTATTGTCCTCCGATAAGGGTGGAGTCACAGTTGACGAGCACGATGTCTCCTATTGTCTAATTGTCACGCATTTATTTTACTGGAGTAAATAATTCATCACGTGCCATAGCTCTGCTCGCAGGGAATTTCTCCCAACTTTTAGATGTGGATCTCCACTGCCGATATTACGGGCGGAGTATGATTGCCTTTGCGCCAACGCACCATTCCTAAAATTTGTCTAAAAGTTTACATACGCAGAAACGGAAACAAATCATTAAATTTCCATTATTGTTAGCATGCTTGTAATGGGCGAAACGGGCCTTATTTATCCGAGTTTCAGGTTTTCTCAAAACTTTCGCAGTTTCATTATAGTTCTATACTTACTCATCTACAGGTATTTTTAAAGGTCGTGTGTCAAGAGGCAGCATTTGGAAGACTAGGGGCAACTGTTATCTGGTCATGTGGATTTCTCCATTTTCTTTGACATTTTTACTTGGTGGTCTGCCGATATTAATTGGCGACCCTTCTCACCTGCCTCCCATGCTCCTTGAAGCCAAATCATTGCCTCCATAGTATTTATAATGCAGGTCGCCGGAAAACTCTTTCACTTCCTTTCATCTGATACCCACTCTATTACACCCTTTTTCCTTCATATCCTCCAGTGATAAAACCATAATGCAAGTTAATATTGACAATAAGAACCGATGTCTTTCATATTTTTCGGAAGAGTTTCACTGGGTGAAAAAAGCGGGGTTTTACAAAAATATTAAATATTTTACGTCTGCGAAATTATAATATTTTGTGGGAAAAGTAACTGCTTGTATGTGAGCACCACAGATTTATAAGTTTGATTTACCATGCAGCTGAAGAGGTACTCAGGATCATAAACAAAAGGATAGAGAGTAGGGCAAATGATTACTTATGGGATGATCAGTTTGGGTTTAGGAAGGGGAGAGGTACGCGTGATGCCATTGTAGTAATTAAATCACTAATCGAGAGGAATATAGAATACAATCAGGATGTATTTGTCTGTTTCGTAGATTTCGAAAAAGCGTTTGATAGAGTGAATTGGGAAACAAACTAATGAGTATGTTTCAGAAAATAGGAATAGATTGGAGGGAACGGAGGCTAATCCGCAACCTGTACATGTCTCAGACTGCTCAGGTGCGAGTGGGGAACGGGGAGTCTGGATGGGCCGTATTAGGAAGAGGTGTAAGACAAGGTTATCCATTATCACAATTGTTTTTCAACGTATATTTGGAAGAAAAGATTAAAGAGGCATGGGAAGAACTCGGAATAGGAATGAAGTTCGGCGGGGAATTCGTAAAATCAAGTTTGCGAATGATCGATGCGGCTTTCGAGGAAAAAAAATTAGTTGAAATATTGAAGTAGGTCATTCAATAGAGTAGGTACAACATTTTACCTGATTTGGGAAATCTATTTACCAAAATGGTCATAGTATTAGGGGCATGTAGAAAATTAAGTTTGGTAAAGAAGCTTTCACAAGGAGGGGGAAGTTGACGACAGTGGCTTTGAGTGAGGATGCCAAGGAAAGACTCATTGAAGCATGATGATAGGCGTAGATTTGAGGCTTTCGGAATGTGGGTGTGGAGAAGTATAGAGAAGGTGAAATGCACTGAAAGGAAAACAAATGAGGGAGTTCTGACTATGGTGGGGAATGGGAGAGGATTTTTGGGAGAAATCATAGGGCGTTAAGAAAAATGAATGCAAAGCATATTGATCGGCAGTGAGATGCTGAAGACTGATAGAGGGGAGAATGTTGGGCAAACGAGGAAAGGGTAGGCATAGGATAGGAATGTTGTGAAGGATGAAGGGAGGAATGAAGTACACAGAGATGAAAGGGAATTATATTCGGATTAGAGTAGGATGTTGGGTTGTGTTTTGTTATAAGAAAGAGTAAAATGTAACGCCTTATTTTTATCAGTCTCTGTCCACTTAAAACCTGCGTTAAACCGTAGAATACCAAATGGTAATAGAGGAGCTCGGTTTTTGGGGTTTCCTCCACATCATATTGGCTTAGAAAAGAGGCAGTTTTTTAAGGCACCTTCTGGAATCTTTAAGGTCAGATACAAGTGACTCGTAATTTTATCCTGAAACTGCCATCACTAGTAGTAGTAGCTCATGTACGTTGCGAGTCGATGCGGGATTCCCAGCTCAGTGAACGCTAATCAACAATGTAGTGTCAAGGGTCCACATAGGGTCGGTTGTCTCCTGATAGTCATCAAAAGGGTATATTTTTGCTGGGTTCATAACAAATTGAGATGAGTGGCGGAATTGACCAGATTTATGTCGGCGGCAATTGCTTTCGAACATCGAAAAGGGTATTGGGTGTGGAGAAGTGCTTCCGACGCAACTTCCGCTGGGCGCATGGTGCATTTCAATCCCCTTTTGGGCGTCCATGATGGACTGCTTAGCCCGCTGGCCTCTGTGGACTTACTATTGAGAGAGTAAAAGAAAAGATTCCGACTTGGGACAAATAGCTTGGCGCTTCCCCCGGCGCGTTTCTTCCGGTAGCTACTCTTGGACGACCCGACTCTAAGGGAAGGCAAGTGCGGTGTGCGGGGAGGTCCCCTGATGGGAAGAGCCTCCTGCGGTCGCGCTCGCCTTCGGCCCTCCTCAAAGCCCCTTCTTGTCCGCCATTGTCCGTGTGCCCTCTGGCTGGCTGTCGGAGGGGCTGTGGTGTCCTCACGCCCCGTTGAACTTTCGGCATGCTCCATTGTCGCAGCTCCACGTGTCGGTGACGCGAGAAATTGCTGGCCGCCTCGACCACCGCGGGAAATAACGATTTTCTTCCACACCCCCCCCCCCCATTCTCCCCAAGGTTTTCCTTCTTTTCTTCTGCCCGGCCCAGAAAATATTTTCGGAACTCTAAAAGCGGTTGAGTGCGTGGCGAAATTGAAGTTTTCCTTCGGAAAATGTTGACCACAATTTTCTGCCATTTCCTCAAAACTGGCTCATGTTTGAACTCTGTACGTTTTGGAAAAATTGAGTCATATTAGACAAAGTTTCGAAAATGCCGCGTCTTATTTCATCTCGTGTCTAATTCATCCTGCTTCAATTTGAAAATTATGTCGGGACTTTGTATTTCTGGTATTCACTTATAATGTTTGATGTGTTTTTATCGCTTGGTGTAGTATATGACACATTATATTGTTTGAATTTAAAATTTACCATAGGAGTGAATTTTCCGAATAAAATGTATTCTGGCTCCTTGTTGCGTACTAGTCAACCCTGGGAGAGTCTATTTGGAGCGCTGCTAACGCCGCGTACGACCTCATTAGAATGGAGAACCTCGGCAACCCATTTGAACTAAATTTTATAAAATTCTTGCGGTGGATAAGAAACAGTAATTAAGGGCATAAATGACATAGAAAACATGCGTTACTGTACAGAAAGTTAAATGTAACTAATTTGCTTCCTGTCAGGGGCACCACAGTTAAGTGTGTTGCCCGGAAAGGTCACCACAGTGAATGGGATAGTATGTAGACAGTTCTTTCGCCGAGTGAATCACCGCTGAAGAGCAGGAATGCTGGGCAGCGGAAGGAGCCGGCGTGGAGGAAGCCGGTGATACATCGTGGTGTAGACAGTTCGCGTCTCATCAAATGCAATGTTAAGGGAACTTTTACTTATTCTCATGCTAATTAGAACTTCAATGAGGTAATTTAACAAATAAAGAAACGCTGGAAATGTTAAAAGTAAACGCATTAATTAAAATAGTAATGCAGAGTAACCCAGAAAGCGTTGGCCAGTATTATTAAACTTTGATGGAAATTGATGATCACGCAACTTTGCTCTTGTCTTGTGTTTTTTGAGATGACAAAAGTAAAACTTAATTTTTACTTAGGATTTAAATACTTTTTAAGTTTATAACTAATAATTCTATCAAAGAAACAAAACTCTGTCTAAATTTCCAATATGACTCAGTGAGTGTACTTCGCTAGATTGTGAGAACAAGTTCTAAGTATCAAATTACTTACAGACAAAAGAATAATAACATTACAAGTCAATACATCTTTTAAATGTCGTTTGCCCTCTGCCCAACGATTGATTTCCTCTGCGGCCCTCCGTCTACGGCAAAGCTAAAATAGTTTAAGGAGAGTGCTACTCCGATTTGGATAGTTTACGAGTGTATTACATGAATTTGAGAGGGATTTGATTTTCGAAGACGTCCAGTTTATTTTTAAATCTTCATTATGTTATGGGAGACAAGGAAATGCATTCTAGGTAAGAGAAAGGAATTATAAAACAGATAGATCGGATTCGTTTTCGAGAGCAATGAAAGAAGGAGAAGCTGCAGCGACCCAAACCAGCGGGGGGATGGGGAGCACCATTAGTCAGTGTGCATGGACCAAATACATTGTCTTTGTCTCTTTTCCTTTCTTTCCTTTTATGAAGTTATGCACGTTAGCCTATTTGATCACCTCTAATGGTTTTTGGAATATTAGATTATCTCCTTTACCATCAAGTAGCTGACACTCTTCCTTAGCATACTAGAAATATTTCAATGATACTTGATTTGTTTTCTTGGTTATATAAATTCTCTACCAATTTTTATGGTTTATCCTCAATGATGTGAAACTTGTCTTATTTTTCACTGCCTTATACGGTTGAAATTACTTGTAATTGCGTTTTTTCACGTGGCTGCACTTGAGCACAACTATTCGTGTATTGCCCTTCCCTTTTTGCGGAGGCACTCCCTGCCGCACACCTTGGAGGTGGCTCGCAGAGTATCATGTAGTCGTAGGCTGTGTTCAATCCATTCGCAGTTTAGCTCCTCCGTCCATTTCCTCCCGTTCAACGGATCCCCCCGAAACCTTTTAAATGGGGCTTGTCATATATTTTTCTCCAGTCTAATGCTTGATTCGGTCACACAATACATGGATATTGCCCGAATATACCGCCTTTGGGGAGTTTTTGTTGGAACAGAAATTAGTTCATGCATATAAATTATAGTATGTGCATAAATTAAGAACCAGTAATTTATAAGTAAATGCAGCAACAAAATTTAGCCTTATATTATTTCAGCGAATACATGTATGACGCAAAAGTTCAAATATCGTTTCATTAAAAAAGTGAGCATTAATGGCCTTGAATGGTGTTCATCCCGGCTTGAATGTCCGAGGACGACTCTTTGAGCAGCTTTTCGCCTTCGTTGTCCTCCGAGTGTCACGAATGCGTGGTGGGTTGACGTATATAAATAGAGATGCAGCGAGAAATTGGAATGTTAACTGTCATATTCTAAACTCTTCAATTTTAAGTCCTCCGATCGAGTTCAATGCGTGGGTTGTGCTCAAGGGTCAAAAATGAAAGAATGCCGGGGGCGTATCTGCGAGCCACGACAGTCGCCCATCCGAAAGGGAGGCGCCCCGGGGAGTGTCGATCGTCAGGGAGCCTCCCTGGGGCATCGTATCCAACCCCCATCAACCTCTGCCCCCTCCCCTTCATTGGAGGCGTCGCTGGAGGGGCGATGATGGCCAGGGGAGATAAGTGGCAGGAGAGGGAAGAAGAGGTTACGGTTGGGCGATAGCGGGCAGGTGAGTGGGTCGGCCTCTTTAAGTGGCGGTCTTCATTTTCCGGCTCCGCCTCTTTTCAAACAGTCGGCAAACCTCACACCCCTCCGCACCCTTCCCCGTGCTCCTAAACCCCCTTGAGGTCCCGGCCCGCTGTCGTTTACCGACCCTTTCTCCATCAATCGCCCGGCGGTTCTCATTCCCCTTCAACACCTTACGGCCGTGTAATTCCGCCCTCTTGTATAACATTGCCGAGGAGATAATTCACTGATTCCTCGTGTTATGCTCATAAATCAGCGTTTGAGTTAACGACAATATACTTGTTTGACGTCTCTAAAGACGATTAAGGCCTCTGCTGTCATCGTCGATTGAATATCAGAGCTTTATGTTAATTAATTTCCCGCTTTTACACTTCTTGTGGTGTCTTGGGTTATAAAGTTAGAATAATAACCACTAAATCTTAAAATGTCGTCCGAAGAGATCTAATTATCACATTCTCCATTTATTCCGAATACCAAGGGTGGTTAAATGATATTGCATTACTTCGGTAAAAGTAGCAGTCACTTAAATCTTTATCGGTCACCTTGCATATACTGTTAGTCTGCTAACCCTTCTAACCGTACCATAGCCAAAAATATCATATTGCTTACATTCCTCGAAATAAATGCAACTGAAAATAGATACTAGAAGTTTTGCGTTGCTGCCAACAATGGATATTATTCCTTGATTGAATCTTGATGGGTGCAGGTTATTTTTTCGGCGTTCATTTTACTGTTATACAAAAAGGCAGTTTCTGAGGGCCTGAGCTTTTGTGCGCGTCAAGATTGAAGGGTGGCTGTGTTGACACCTATTTATACCACGGCCAAACACACAATTCTTTGGTTCGGCCGCTGCTTACTATAGCTTCCTGCCCTTCGGCGTGGTCTACATGGAACCATACCCTCGGTCACGGTGACGCCGCCTTCGCCTTCCATGACTCCCCCCTCGCCCCCCCTCCCGTCAACCCTCCCCCCTACGGACCCTCTCTCGGTGCAGACGCGGCCATCTCCGGTGCTAATCACATCTCCCGTCGGACCCTACTTCCATGGAAGAGACCCATCTCGGCTGTCCATCACGCCCCTGCCCGGCCACCCCTGCCCTCCCTCCCGCCTTCCCTTTACCACTCGCCGACCGAAAACCCTTCTTTCCACTTACCTGCCGAAAGTACATGCTCCAGACCTCGCTCGCCCCTCTTTCCATTCACATTGAAATCTCTGGAAACGCACAACTCCCCCCATCGAAATCTCTCTCGCGGAGCGGGCGAGCATTGGAGGCCCTCAGCGACGCAGGGGCGGCATCCCCACGCCCCCTCGGCCCGGGTGCGAGTTTCTTGGAAGTGTCGACCGGCGAACCAAGGAGGGAGGGGCGATTTCGCGTGGGTCCGTCGAGAAAAACATGTCAGTCATAGATGGGGTGGGTGGTGGCGAGGGAGGGAGAGGCAGCCTCTTCGGTAGCACATTTGCCGAGAAAAGGTGGTCACATGCGTTGAAACCCATTTCATCACCCCCCATTTGTCGGAGGTTTTGAAGGGAAAATGAAAACACGAGGGGGTGAGGCGTGCCCCTCCTCCGGGGGTGTCCAGCAATGGGCCTAGTATTCAAGGTGGGGAAATTGCAGGGGATAAACACCCTGGGTTTCAGAAGGGGGTAGAAAATATTCTATAGGATGGGGGCTGGAGGGGAGTTTCCTGGATGACATACTGACCCGTGGAGAATTGAAGCGATCGGCGAGATAATAGAAGCTTGAGGAGAAGTAGCTACTGTTGACAGCGGTCTCATCTTTTTTCGTGGAAAAAGGTTCGTGTATATCCACTTTGTCCTGTCAGACATAGCGTGTTGTTTTCAACACTTAATGTTGTGGTAAGTTGTTTATTAATTTCGCCTTTATTTACAGATGGGTTTTGTCATATTTTGTATCACGGACCTTCGGCCTATTTTAGATACTTTGATTTTTTAGCTGCAATGCTGTACAGCAAGTAAGCGATGTTGCTGCGCCCCGCTACGATATCTGCCCACTGCTACTTAGTTTATATTACTTCATCCTCTGTATCCCCGCGATATCTTCAACGTTACCTTGCATACATCCTTCAAATTTCTTCAAACTACCGACTACCTCCTCCGACTTTGCAGTACCGAGAATCACTTCGGCTTTTCTGGGGGAGGGGGCGTAGGTTCTGGACGCACGATTCGTACATCTACAGAATAACCTGCAAACCACCCCAAGGGCGTATGGTGGGGGTGCATGATGAATGCAATATGAAAAAATACTTGCCAATGCTCACCTATCAGGCGTAAATACTTATGCAACACTTGTTTTAATCTACCCACATGAAAAGACGTATAGAACAACCAGTATAAAGTAATTCTGTAAGGTGTTAACAATCAAAAGGGAGATAGATTCCAGTACAGATAGTCACAAATACACATTCTTTCCCCGAACTATCAGAAATCATGATAGTAAGAAACCGAAGTCACTTAAGAAATATTAAAAACATTGAATTTACTAGTCGGAACAAAATTAAACATTACAAAAATGTTAGGTACACTTTCAGGTGCATGTGTATGTTAGTTTTTAGTTTGAGTGTTTGTATGTGTGTGGGGTGTAAGTGTTCTTGCATGAATATATGCCATGTTTTTTTGTGGATGTATGATTTTGTGGTTATTTTTCTTTTCTAAATTACGGGTGGTGTCCTAACAGCCCCCGCCACACGCCCTTGCGGCGGCTTGCGGGGTATTGAGTAGATGTAGATGTAGAAAAGGATGAAAGTGTACATTATGACAGCGAACGAAATGGATTCTTTTCCCCACTTGCTTGGGTGAAATTACAGAAGTGACCATTTTGCCTCAACTTCGCTCAAATAAAGATCTCCATCTACCCATCTATCTTCTTCAAAACAAGACTCTATCAGTGAGGCGAGTGGAAGATGGAAAAGAGGATGGCTGAGCAGGCGGTCGAATAAAGTAAAAATATTTCGCATGTTTTCCGCCACGGAATCTAATGAATGAAACAAAATTCACGCCGATAGAAATCTACTGGCTAAGAATGTGTTAGTTAAACTGCATGTAGGCATTTCCCTCTCTCTCTGAAAAAGTTTCCCTTTTTTGCGCGCTAGTCTTGGGAGCGACGTACCAGCTGAATCGCGCAGATTTGAGAAGAGGGAGGAAGAGTCGAGGTGTCGCCATGAGCCAAAACCAAAGGAATGACGCCACCCGAAGTCTATCAAATGCGAACCCGAATGTGCTTCAATGATGAAAATAATTGTGATCCTCTTAATAAGTCACTCTTTGTGCATTGTGAACAAGAAATGCAGACGACAAACCGTGACATCCAAAGGCGCTGCAGATTGCCGGGCATTAGTCGGACGCAGGCTTCATAGTGAGGAGAGCACAGGTGAAGGGCGATCTTTGCGTGCTCAAGTTACTCACCAGGAGGGAACGCAAGCCAAGAATACAAAAAACACGCCCCAAGTCCGGGAAAGATGATCCCATCGATTGAATGAATAAACAAAGAGAGACTCGAGTCTCATGCGTGAGCAAGAAAAAACTGCAAACTCTTAAAAAGGAAGAATAACAGGAAGAATCTCGGTTCTTATCCCCATCAAGTGAGGAGGCCCTGTTGGTTCTGCGGCATTCATGTTGTAATAACAACATGAATCACTGAATGACTGAAGGAACCCTTTTGTTACATATTGAGAGCGGATTATCAATGAGTCACGCGAGTTCCAGTCGAATCAACAGGGGAAAAAATACTTTGAAAATGTTTTCCACAGGTATCACATCTACCAGTACGAGATAAAAAATCTTATCAAAACAAGAATGTTAACATTGCAGCCCAAAATGGAAAACATAGCAACCCTTTGGCAAAATAACTAATAAAAACGGAGTACATCTCTGAGCGAGCCGTAAAAGCTCGCCCATGACATCGCGCCTCACCTCCGAAACAATTTTTGCAGTCAATTTCAAAGACATAGTTCCCCTCGTAGACTGTAAGAGGGGAAGAGCCAGCTGCAAGGGAGAAATAATACCAAGTACATGGTATTCAAAGATTAGATATTTTTAAAATCCTGAAATTACATTTAGCTTGCAAAAAACCTTATATTTTAACAAAATTCCGCGATGAATGGGATCCGAACCCATAGAGAGATAAATACTGCGCTAAAATGATATAATCGTAAAATATTAAAATTGCGAATCCATTTTCGACACTCGGGCAATAAACCTTGTCCACTCGTCATCTCGGACAGTGGAGGTAAATGACGTGGCGGAAAACACTCAAGGATATATTTCATCGCTCGTTTGCCTTTGTTTCACGTAATTAATGAAGGGGTAAGAGGGAAGTGTTATTACGCTTTAGTTTGATCACCTTTTGAATACGCAGAGAGGAAATATCTAGAATTAACGGGAGAAAACCCATAAATGAAACATTTACGTACGGTTCAGAGAAAATTTGCTGGTTGGTTGAAAATGGTTATGATAGGCGGGTATGCTTGAAATTTCAGACAGGGTGTGTCTCGTTTCTCCGAGGAGAGCAGACAAGACAAAAGAGAGAGGTGCCCCGGAGGCCACCAAATGATATCCCTAGAGCCATCTTCATCTGCATAAATACCTCGTTAATAACCAAAAAGGTGTGCGGCTGGGGGTGTAAGTACCAAGTGGGATATGGTAGTGGGATGAGGGAGAATAAGGAAGAGGAAGGAAAAGGAAAAAAAGCATTACAACCTCGAAAAACCTTTGCCATGTACGTACGTGCTGCCAGACAACTTCTCTCAAACATTGTTCCTTTTTCAGAAAGAAATAGAGGTTTGGTATACAAAAACGGAAGAAATAAAAATGAACCACTGCCGTAATAACGAGACAGGTTATGCAGAACTGGCAAGTAAGAGTGGGGAATGCTATTCATTCATGCAAGTTCCCAAAACTAAGGTCACGCGCTGAAAATTTGACACACTGGGGAATTTCCCGCAGATATGTAAATGTTTGTATGGTGTGTGCATGCGCTTAAAGCTTCGTGAACTTTAGCACCCTAGTTTCATTACTTTGTGACATTATCTGTTGAATTAATTGAAAGGAGTTACCTGTATTCTTAGCGATGAGTTTGAAAATGTGTTACTAGTCGCATGTTATTACGGTAGGTGAGATCCTGTCAATAAAATATAAGAGGTTAGCAGTAGAACAGAGAGATTAAAGATTTCATTTTTCCCACAAATCACATGGGATCAGAATAAAATAGCTTTCGTCCGACCTGGCTATGAAGAAAAGGGGTTTTGGGTCAAGGGTAGCCTATTGTGTACTCAATCCCTGCCACACACCATAGTTATGGCTCGCATGGCACTTATCACAACTAATTGGTATGTACAATTGTTCGGAAAAACATACTGTTCCCTTAAACCCCTTAAAAATTCACAGCCCACGAGGACACCTCGGTAGTTTAGTTGGTAAAAGCAGTCTGTTGATGGTCGGCTGGGCCCCAGGAACGAGATGCAAGTGGGGAAATCGACTGGCGAACCACCACTCCATCGATTCGTAAGGAACCCTTCTCCACCCTTGCCAACAATTCGAGACCACAACTAATCAGTAGTTACTGGTCGGTGGACCCTGGAGCTTGCCTCCCCCCCCCCTCTGCGGTGGAGGGTATGTGCGTGGAGAGAGGCATTCCCTGGGGAACTGGGTGTTGCGCGTGATCACACCAGGCTCGGGGAGTGTTGCTGGCGGCAGGCAACGCGTGTGTGTAGCAGGGGGTGTAGGGCTTGGCGAGGAAAGGGGCCGGCGGGTAATCTCTACATCTACATCTACTTAATACCCCGCAAGCCGCCGCAAGGGCGTGTGGCGGGGGGTGCTAGGACACCACCCGTAATTTAGAAAAGAAAAAGAAAAAAAAACCGCATGCAATAACCACAAAATCATATATATATATATATATATATATATATATATATATATATATATATAAAACATGGCATACATTCATGCATGAACACTTACACCCCACACACATGCAAACACTCAAACTACCAACTAACATACACATGCACCTGAAAGTATACCTAACATCTCTATAGTGTTTAATTTTGTTCCGACTTGTAAATTCAACGTTTTTAATATTTCTAAAGTGACTTCGGTTTCTTACTATTATGATTTCTGATTGTTCGGGGAAAGAATGAGTATTTGTACCTATCTGTCCTAGAATCTATCTCCCTTAGTTTATCTTTGTGGTCTGATCTACCTAAGTAGTGTGGGGCCATTATAATTCCTTCAGTGTCATAGTTAAACTCTTTTGTTCTGAACCTTTCTAAAAGTCTAAGCCTCGCTTGTTCTCTCCGCACTTCAAGTGGTTCCCAGCCTAAATCCCCTAAGAGACCTGTCACACTTGTGTTTTTATCATAACAATTTTTAACGAATCTAGCGGATTTTCTCTGGACTTTATCTAATTCTTTTTGCCAAATTTTCTCCCACGGATCCCAAATACTTGCGGCATATTCCAAATGAGGTCTAACTAGAGCAAAATAACACCTCTCTTTAACTTTTTCATTACATTTCCCCACCACCCGTTTTATGAAGCCAAGTTTCTTTAAAGCTGATCCGCATATTGTCCTGATATGTGCTCCCCATGAAAGGCGTGGTGTTAGAAAAACCCCCAAATATTTAACTTGATTTGCCGTAGTCAATACTGAACCCTCTATTTTGTAGTTTATATCCTGTTCCTCGCTTCCTTTATTCCAAAATTTCAAAACTGCACATTTATCTATATTAAGTGTTAATCCCCATTTATTGCACCATTCCGAGATATTGTCTAAGTCTCTAGAGAGTAGCTCGCGATCTAGTCGGCTCCTTATTTCCCTGTATATCACCGTGTCGTCAGCAAATAACCTTAGATTGCTACTAACGTGTGTGCTTAAGTCATTTATGTATATTAAGAACAGAAGAGGCCCTATTACACTTCCCTGGGGGACGCCCGAAGTTACATCTCTATCAGTTGAGCACAACCCATCTATGACTACTATTTGTTTGCGGTTTGACAAGAAGTCTCTAATCCAATTAATTATTTTCTCATTGATCCCATAGTATGTAAGTTTATGTAAGAATTTATTGTGTGGGACTTTGTCGAAGGCTTTTTTGAAATCCAGGAATACTGCATCGACTTGTGTGTTGTTTTCTCCCGATCTAAGTATATCGTGAATGAAGAGACTAAGTTGTGTTTCGCAAGATCTCCTTTTCCTAAATCCGTAATCGGAAGGGGGCGCCGTAAATCTCCATCGATTTACGGCGCCCCCTTCCGTGCAAACCCAATTCGCAACACCCGCCAAATGTGGTGCGAACCGCCGTGCGCCGATTCTCCGCCCGCCGCCGCCGCATCCTGCAGCGTGCACCATGGGGGAGCCGTTGAGGTCCGTCCGATTGGGTCACTGGTAGTGCCGACGAGGGGTCGCTTCCGGAGCTGAAGGGCGCCGAGGAACTCGAGAGAATACACTCGTCAGTATCTGGATGAAATCCCATAGCTGCTCAAAGTAGCAGTAGTATACGCGAATGTTATACTTGATCAACCATTCCTTAATATTTGAAAAGTCAGCTGTTTAGCCGTAATGAGAAAGGAGGTCTTAGTGGATTGAGGTATAAAAATATGCAATTCCAGAATTAAACTTGAATGAACTCTTTTTTCAATTCTAATAGACGTTTAAATGATTGTTATTTTTCTGTGTAAAATGCCTGCTCACATGCTCCAAAAAGAACAATAAACTCTTTAAAATGTTATCGCTCGGAAAACTATTTGAAGAAGGTGATGACTAAGCACAATGAGAAGAAAAGCACTTATCGTTAGAAATTTAAAATAGCGGCAAACAACCCCAATGCAACAAGGAAGTATAATATGGGATAAAACTTTACCGATATGCATAAAAGACTTGAACTTCGGCGGGAGCATTGCTAAAAGTTTTCATGTACATTTTGCGACTAATTTACATCTACTCAATACCCCACAAGCCACCGCAAGGGCGTGTGGCGGGGGGTGTTAGGACACCACCCGTCATTTAGGAAAGAAAAAAAACTGCATGCAAAAACCACAAAATCATGCATCCACAAAAAACATGGCATACATTCATTCAAAAACACTTACACCCCACACACATGCAAACACTCAAACTACCAACTAACATACACATGCACCTGAAAGTATAACTAACATCTTTGCAATGTTTAATTTTGTTCCGACTTGCAAATTCAATGTTTTTAATATTTCTAAAGTGGATTCGGTTTCTTACTATTATGATTTCTGATTGTTCGGGGAAAGAATGAGTAATTGTACCTATCTGTCTTGGAATCTATCTCCCTTAGTTTATCTTTGTGGTCTGATCTACCTAAGTAGTGTGGGGCCATTATAATTCCTTCAGTGTCATACTTAAAGTCGTTTGTTCTGAACCTTTCTAAAAGTCTAAGCCTCGCTTGTTCTCTCCGCACTTCAAGTGGTTCCCAGCCTAAATCCCCTAAGATACCTGTCACAATTGTGTTCTTATCATAACAATTTCTAACGAATCTAGCGGATTTTCTCTGGACTTTATCTAATTCTTTTTGCCAAATGACTAATATGTCATTGGAATCAAATATTTGATGGGAAATAATTAAGGTCCGAGGAGTGTCCGTTTGAAAAAATTACCCTCCCAATCAAACCGCTCTTTTTTTAATGTCAACCTGGATCTCAAAAACTATCATAAATTCAAAATGTAATGTTGCAATTACGCAGCCATAAGTTCCTCCCGATTTATCCTCCAAGAAGTAATTAAATGGGTATTATTCGTGAGGTATTTCTTCTGCCATAATTTTTCCAATGCATGTCCTGGAATGTATTTGAATTATTTGCTACTCATTTGGACTGCATTTTGAAATCGGCTCGTTGATGTAGAAGGATTTTTTTCAACTCACTGATCCTTAAAGTAAGCTCTTCGGAGAAAAACATAGCCGAGGCCATAAATATAATTGGCTCCATGTTTGTTTAAGGGGGGGAGGTAAAATCAAAGTTTAGTGGAAAGTTTAATGGAAAGTAGGTAACACACACACACTGGGAGCCGATTGGACAAATTTAATGCCTGCATTGGAGTCCAATTAAATGTTATATATATATATATATATATATATATATATATATATATATCCTAAATTTATAGTGTAATACTTGCTGAAGTATGCGCGCGAAGATCTCGCGGAAAATTAAAGCTTAAGTGGAAATATAGCATCGCTAAAGAAATGCATGATAACGAAACAGGGAAAACTATATTTAGTATGACCTCAGTGATCCATGAGTGTACAAGTACAGATTTTCTTTCTACTTTCATAATGTGCTTCATATCCTCACATTCCACTTTCGCTTCTCAAAATTGAAGTAGGTAATCCAAAATTAGAAAAATCTCCTTCCGATTTATTCCTGCCGTCAAGGATGTAAAAAATAAACATTACCTACCCATAAAAATCTTATTCATCTTTTAAGATTGAGCTGGAACCGAGGACCTTCATCGACTTCACCCGCTCTCGTGGTAAAAATAAAAATGGTTTAGTATTATTTATCTCTTACTACTCTCTTCATTGCAGAGAGTTCCCCTAATTACGCCTGACTGATCGGCCCTAGCTATGTAAGATGAAGGGAGAAGCATTGTCTTCTTCAAGGAGAGCGCGCGTTTAAGTGCAGATGAAGTGATCGTGCAGATATCTACAGCACACTCGAGTGCCCGCGTCTCATGCGAGGCAGTTGATTGTTATTCATGAGACATCTCGGGAGAGGGACTCTCACGACCCCGCAGTCCCAACATACCGCTCCAAATACACACTCAATACTCCAACAAGCAATTCTTCGACTCCTCTTGCTGTCTTTTAATATCACTTTTCAATCAATCCCACGTGTTTACATATTCTACTCTCCTACTGCCTGGCTTAGCGGCCCATTTCATTTTACACTCTGTTTATCTTTTCATCTACATCTGCATTAATACCCAGCGATCCACGGAAGAGGTGTGAGGCAGGGGATGCAAGCACCAAAGGGGAAGGGTGAGTGATAAGGAAGGGTATGAGAGAGGATGGGAAAATGGAAAAAAATATTCAGTAAAATGTTCTAGGTAATTACAAATAAATTGAGTTCAGCGAAAGCACTGATGATAGTTAGCTGTATTTCCGGTGCCGAATGACATTCTTTTATAGACCACACTCCGGTTAGGGGAAACTCACTCACTGTCTAGCAGCGCATGTAAGGAACCCCTCCCACCATTCAATTCGAAAACGTACGTTTAATGACTAGGAAAAAGATACGGCAGTTGGAATTTCCTTGATGCCAACAGTACTAATGGCTGATGGCGGAGCACCCCCTGCCACCCACCCTTTTGCTCGCTTGACGTGGAGAATGGTTGGTGCCTTTCTCAATGTTCCATTGCCACCCTCCGACATTCGCTTTCCCTCCCTTGACCCTCTCTCTCTTCCCTTCCTTCCCATGGGTCGCAGGGGCCCTTTGGAATGAGACATTGTTTACAAGAGGACCACGTTGGCGCCCCGTGGAGAGCGGCGGAGGCACTAATTAAGCTTCCCGGGGAAAGTCATCCCAGCGCCCCCCCCACCACCACCTGGTAAAAACCCAGGGCTCTTCGCGGCACTTACCTGTGACCCCCGGTCTCCGGGGATTCCCGCGCGCCCCCTATTGTCTTTCCGCCTCTCGCGCCAGCTGCCAGGCCCCCCTCTGCGCCGGCCCCTGCACCGATCGCACCAAGGTCTTCAACCCTCATTGCGGCCCCCCGCCATCCAGCCCCTCTCCCCCATTCGCTGCTGCGAGCGAACGTGTGCACCACAATGAATTCTCCGCTCGGGGTATTCCCCGCCGTTGGGCAGCTTTCGCCCAAACCTTCGTGCGGGGCGGGGGTAGGTTACCCTTCCCAGAAACGCACCTTGGCGACTCCTCTCCAACGCCGCATCCCTGGGAAAACCCTGAGGCCACCCCGGCGAGCCCACTCCTCGTCGAATGACCTTCATGCGCGCGTGACTACGAATCCTCCGGTCTAATGGTGTGCAATGCACGCGTCAAATTGAAATCCATTTTCCACGAGATCCTCTCCCGTGGACGCTCTTGAATCGATGCCCGAAGATTCCATTGCCCACTTCAGTCTAATAGAAAAGCGACAATATTGTTGGCGAACGATATTAGGAGACTTTTGTACATAAATAAGACCCTTCGGACAAATATTTAGGGTCAGGTTCGTTTTGAGGATGGGTATAAGGTTCGTCAAAAATCACAATTTGCCAGTTAAGATAGGTAATGAGCGAGAGAAAGCGATTAAGATCATGCAAGGTATTCCAATGACATTTGCATGTTATAGGAAAACGTGCGTCGTTTGCAGGAAAGGGATAGCCGAGGTGAACGAACGTAAGCGGGGAATCTCTTTCAAGGAACGAGTCTCAGACGAGCGAACTGAAAGGAGTCGACGCCAGCGAGGACGAGGGATGACTTTTTCACAGAGAACGCGGAGGAAATCTTCTCAGGAAAAAGTCTTGTTTCGGCGCTTTTTCGAAATCGTTTATTCCGAAAGAGATTGAGCCATGGTTGAGTGGCGGTAGTCGGTTTCCGAGAGTCTCCTGCCAGTGTCGTGTTGACAAGAGTGTAGCCAACTGCGCCCAGTGGCAATAGCAAGGGGGTGTATAATTCTTGAGGTAATTGAGACCGTTCCCACGGCCGTAGGTCGACTCTCCACCGTCATGGAGGTTTCTTGAAGTTACCTCTGATAATCCTGGGAGAGAAAGTCCCAAGGAGATGAGGCCCAGGTACGAACGGGTTCTCCTTTAGGGCGTGGGTGGGTGCTGGCGCGGTAGCGGTTAGCGACGCCCCCTCCTCCCGGCAGACCGCGGGTCGTCCTCGCCTCGACGGGGCGCGCCGTCCATTGGCTTCACGGTGGAGGCGAGGGCGATCGCCCGGCGAGCGCCTGCCGTCGCCGCCCCGCTCTCGCCGTAACCGAACCCCAACGCATTCCGTCGAAAGGTTGTGCTCATTTCATAATTTTATGCAAAGAGTGATTTCTCTCTATAATTTCCCATACATAATATATATCGTTAGTGTTTCCATGTATTACAATAATTATTAAGACTTTACGAAGGACGAGAAACATTAAAAAGGTGAAGAGTTATCTTATTTGTCAGAGGTCAAGTGCAAACACTCGGTCTTTCATCATTGGACAGTTCTACGGCACAGGTATCGGCACTTCATTATTCATTCTACATCTACATCTACTCAATACCCCGCAAGCCGCCGCAAGGGCGTGTGGCGGGGGGTGTTAGGGCACCACCCGTAATTTAGAAAAGAAAAAAAACCGCGTGCAATAACCACAAAATCATACATCCACAAAAAAAACATGGCATACATTCATGCAAGAACACTTATACCCCACACACATGCAAACACTCAATCTACATCTTACATACACATGCACCTGAAAGTATACCTAACAGCTTTGCAGTGTTTAACTTTGCTCCGACTTGTAAATTCAATGTTTTCAATATTTCTACATCTACATAATACCCCGCAAGCCGCCGCAAGGGCGTGTGGCGGGGGGTGTTAGGTCACCAACCGTAAAAAGGAAAAATACCACATGCAAAAAAACAACACGGAAAATTACACCCACAGCAGCGCACACACTCATGCAAAAATCCCTTCATCCAATACTCATGCAATACTCATCTAGGTGGTCATCTTGGTTTCAATATCAATCTAATGTTTTCCTTTTAGAAGTTCAGACTGTTCAAAGAATGATATCGCTTCGTAGTGCATGTGAGGCCAGCCGGCACTTGTCATGGGATCGACGGCTGAGTTGCCCCCTCCCCTTAAAGTGGCCTGCTTGCGAAAGGGTTTAAATATACACTCGGCGTGCCTTGAGTCACCTTTGGAAGCGGTTTATCGATCGTCAGCCGCGGCGCCAAAGCTGGAAAATGAAAAATCCGTAAACGCTTAAGTTTCATCTACACCCTGGGTCTACATTATGCGACGGCCTGCAGTGTATAGATGTAGACGATGCCTTGAAATCTTATCTAGACGTAGCGTGGATTGAGTTCTGCAACATTCTACATCTACTTAATACCCCACAAGCCGCTGCAAGGGCGTGTGGCGGGGGGTGTTAGGACACCACCCGTCATTTAGAAAAGAAAAACAAACCGCATGCAATAACCACAAAATCATACATCCACAAAAAAAACATGGCATACATTCATGCATGAACACTTACACCCCACACATGCTAACACTCCAACTACATCTTACATACACATGCACCTGAAAGTAAACCTAACAGCTTGGCAGTGTTTAACTTTGCTCCGACTTGTGAATTCAATGTTTTTAATATTTCTAAAGTGACTTCTACATCTACATCTACATAATACCCCGCAAGCCGCCGCAAGGGCGTGTGGCGGGGGGTGTTAGGTCACCAACCGTAAAAACGAAAAATACCACATGCAAAAAACAACACGGAAAATTACACCCCAGCAGCGCACACACTCATGCAAAAGGCTTCGGTTTCTTACTATTATGATTTCTGATTGTTCGGGGAAAGAATGAATATTTGTTCCTATCTGTCCTGGAATCTATCTCCCTTAGTTTATCTTTGTGGTCTAATCTACCTAAGTAGTGTGGGGCCATTATAATTCCTTCAGTGTCATAGTTAAACTCGTTTGTTCTGAACCTTTCTAAGAGTCTAAGTCTCGCTTGTTCTCTCCGCACTTCAAGTCGTTCCCAGCCTAAAATCCCCTAAATCCCCCAAGAGACTCGTCACACTTGTGTTCTTATCATAACAATTTTTAACGAATCTAGCGGATTTTCTCTGGACTTTATCTCATTCTTTTTGCCAAATTTTCTCCCACGGATCCCAAATACTTGCGGCATATTCCAAATGAGGTCTAACTAGAGCAAAATAACACCTCTTTAACTTTTTCATTACATTTCCCCACCACCCGTTTTATGAAGACAAGTCTCTTTAAAGCTGATCCGCATATTGTCCTGATATGTGCTCCCCATGAAAGGCGTGGTGTTAGAACAACCCCCAAATATTTAACTTGATTTGCCGTAGTCAATACTGAACCCTCTATTTTGTAGTTTATATCCTGTTCCTCGCTTCCTTTGTTCCCCCAGGGAAGTGTAATAGGGCCTCTTCTGTTCTTAATATACATAAATGACTTAAGCACACACGTTAGTAGCAATCTAAGGTTATTTGCTGACGACACGGTGATATACAGGGAAATAAGAAGCCAACTAGATCGCGAGCTACTCTCTAGAGACTTAGACAATATCTCGGAATGGTGCAATAAATGAGGATTAACACTTAATATAGATAAATGTGCAGTTTTGAAATTTTGGAATAATTTTGGAAAATTTTGGGTTGTGGATTAGTATTTTCCTACTATCAAGAAATCTCATAATGTTAGTGACAATAATGTGTTCCAATATTTTACAAGAGATCGATGTTAAATAAATGGGTCGGTAATTGGTTGGTTTATCCCTATCGCCGCCTTTATAGATGGGAGTTATATGGGCTAGCTTCCAGTCGCGAGGCACTGAGCCTTCTTCTATCGATTTTAGAAAAACAATATGTAAAAATGGGGCAATGTCGTCAGCTAATTCCTTTAATATTCTATTAGGTATTTCTTCCGGACCAGGTGCCTTGTGTGCTTTGATACTACGGAGAAGATGTACGTGTCCCTGCTTGGTCAGTGTAAGATCGCTCATGTGTTCCCCGGGTGGGTGTGGAGGATCGTTTGGTTCGTTTGTGTTTTTATTGTAGACGCTCTGGAAAAAATGGTTTAAAATATTTGCCTTTTTCACGCTATCTGTAATGAATTTTTCATTTTCCGCCTTCAAAGAATGAACAGTGGGACGTTTACCCTGTATTTCCCTAACATAGGACCAGAATGACTTTGGATTTTCCTCAAGATATTCGCTTAGCATTTTAGATTTAAAAGAGAGTAGTGCTGTGCGCATAATACTTTTCGTCTTACTACGACATTCATTTAGTTGCTGTTTGGATGTATTGTCATAAACTAAATCGTCACTTTTTAAACTCTTTTTGAAAGTTGACTGTAGCTTTCTTTGCCTTCTTAATGCCGATCTGACTTCCCCGTTGTACCATCTAGGTTCCTTACTGTCGCAATTGAGTTTGGACGGGATGTACATCTTCATTCCTTCTTAAAATATTTTAGAAATATTTCCAAGTATTCTGTGTATTTGTTGTTAGTTTTTTTGCCTTGTATTCTGGTAATTTTATTTTTAAATATTCTCTTAGTCCGTTAAAATTTGCCTTGTTGTATAGTTATATTTTACAGTTTACATAGGTATATTTCACGCTTTTCTTTGTTTATTTTGACGAACTTAGTTTTTAACTGTAGAAGAATAGCCTTATGGTGACTGATTCCCTCTATTCTTTCAATGTTAGTAATGATTTTGGGCATAGAAGTTGCAAAGATATCTATTATGCTTTGGCCCCGTGTTAGTGATTTAATAATTTGTTCTAAGGAGTTTTTGTGAATATATGAAGGAGTTCTTGCCATGAATCTCGGTTTTTGGCAGATTTTCGTAAGCAGTAGTTGTCCCAGTCAATTGACGGTAGATTTGTGTCAACAGCGATTATAATAATACTGTCGCTATGTCTGCTGCTGAGAGTGGATATTTGTTCTTCGAGCTTGTGTAGGACATCTATATTGTAATCTGGGGTCGATAAAATGAGCACACGAATAGACTTCTGCCGTTGTAGTCCTTAATGGTGCACCAAACGCTTTCTTTGTCATTTACGTCGCATTCGTATCGTTGGCTACTAAGATGTGACTTTACTGCAATGAATATTCCCCCCG
This sequence comes from Hetaerina americana, assembly GCF_022747635.1. NCBI lineage: Eukaryota > Metazoa > Arthropoda > Insecta > Odonata > Calopterygidae > Hetaerina > Hetaerina americana. Next base: position 91,383,350 of record NW_027287205.1, on the reverse strand, counting down.
CCATTCTATTTGGTCTGTCATTTCTGTAAGTTTTGAAACCGTTTGGAAAAACCTCATTGTTTGCTCCATCTCCCGTGAGCCAGTTTTCCGTTCTATTTGATCGAATCCCTGCGGGACAGCGCTTCCCTCCAATCGAATGACGAACGTGCGGAGCCCCATCGACTGCCTCGCCGCTCACTCACGCTAAACTCATGCTAAACTTATCTTAACCTGCAAACAGTCCATTAGAAGCACATACATCTAGGAACATACCTTGTCTCTGCCCAGCGTTTAATCTAGTCCTGACTTCTGCATGGAATGTATTAAATATTTCTATGACTGCTTTGTTTTCTTGCTATTATAATTCCGGGGAAAGGAGCATTTTTATCTACGTGTATCTGTACCGGAATACAACTCCCTTATTTTACTTTGGCTGTCTGATCTATGCGCACAAATAGTCTGGGGCCATAATAATTCCCCTCGCGGCATTGTAACCTCTTTTGTTCAGATCCTGTCTAACAGTCCAAGTTTCGCTTGCTCTCTTTGCATCTCAAGTGGCTCCCAGCCTAAATCCCCCTTAAAGGCCTATCACTTGTCTTCGCCTTGCACTATCTTCTTGTTGTAACAACATATTATCACAAATCTGGAGGATTTTCTCTGGAATTAATTTAATTCTTTTAGCCATATTTTCTCCAATGGATCCCAAATACTAGCGGCGTATTCCAAATGGGTCCAAATGTTGCCTAACTAGAGCGAAGTAACACCTTTCTTATTTGTCATTAAATTCCCCAACCAACCGTTTAATGAAGCTGAGTTTGTTTAATGGGAGGATAGATTCCAGTAGAGATATATACAAATACTCATTCTTTCGTCGAACAATCAGGTATCAGAATAGTAAGAAACCGAAGTCACTTCACAAATATTAAAAACATTTTATACACAAGTCGGAACAAAATTAAACACTGCAAAGATATTAGGTGTATTCGTAGGGGCATGTGTATGTTAGTTGGTAGATTGTGTCTTTGCATTTTTGTGGGGTATAAGGATTTTTGCATGAATGTATGCCATTTTTTGTTTGTGGCTTTTGAACGCGTTTTTTTTCTTAGTTACGGATGGTGCCCTAACACCCCCCGCCACACATCCTTGGGGCGACTTGCGGGCTATTAAGTAGATGTGGATGTAATGCGGAACCGAATATTGTCCTGATATGTGTTCCTCATGAAAAGCGTGGTGTTAGAACGACCCCCAAATGTTTCATTTCATGACCCGTGATTAGCATTGAACCCTGGATTTCATAATTAATGTCAAACTTGTCACTTCCTTTGTTTGAAATGTTCAAAACTGCATTTTTGCTTATGTTAAATACTTACCCCAATTCCTGGTACCAATCCGATATCGTGCCGAAGTGTTTAGTGAATAGCGAGTCAACTGCTGCTATCTTTATTCCCCCGCAAATTAACAGATCATCTGCAAAAAATCTAAGGTTGCCGCAACTTGCCGTTAAATTTGGAATATCGGAAACAGTAGCAGTGCCCTGTAACGCTTCTCATTGCCGCACTTGAAATGAGGTGTGCGTCTGATGAACTAAACCCGTCGACGACTATTTTTGTTTGCGTTTCGATAAAAATTTCTTGCTCTCTTTTGTCATTGTTTTCTTTCATAGACGTACTTTAACGTTTGAGGAACTCTGCCGAAGGCTTTGAAACCTTTAACTACAGCATCCACTTTAGCGCCAACGTCCCCCGATTTCAGGATATTATGTATTGATTGACCCAAATGTATTTTATATGATCTACTCTTCCAAATCTAGTTCTGGTAGCGACAGAAAATGTCCATGCAGTCAAGAAAGGCCATTGCATTGCTAAATGTGATCTGTTCTAAGAGTTTGCAGTACGTTGATGCCGAAGATATGTTGATCTTTTAATTAAGGGAGACTCTCTCTCCCTGCTTTTATAAGGGGGGCTTATCAATCAGTTTAAATAATTGACGTTTAAATTGTGCTTTACATGTACGTCTACATCAATACCCTGCAAGCCACCAAAAAGGTGTCTGGCAGGGGGTACAGCACCAGGAGAAAGGGCAAGGGATGAGGGGGTTAGGTATTTGGTATTGGGGCAAAAATATATATAAATATAATCGTATAACCATGCGCAGTCGCTACCTTGTAGGTTAATACTTATTATGTCGAGCCAACTCCTGGGGGATTTCGATAACAAGCATTCTGCTCTATTATTGTTCTTGGTAAAAATGACCATTTAAATCTGTCTGTCTAGCAGTCAATCTCTCTAACCTTATATTCGTGATCCCTCCGCCCGTAATACGTTTGGGTTCGTATTATGTTCTTGATGTCATCGGAAAAGGGCCCATCTTTAAATGTTTTTAATAAATTCAATCTATATTGTAAACGCCGCTGTGTAAGGGAATCCCAGCCTAAATTTTCTAGCAAAGTAGTTACGCTACTGCGTTGGTTATAACAATTTTTGACACATCTAGCCCCCCTCCGCTGAACTCGATCCAATTCCGAAATTAAATTTATCTCTTGAGGATCCCATATACTGGTAGCATACTCTACGTGGGGCCTGACTAGGGCAAGAAAGCATCGTTCCTTCACTTCTTCGTCGCATTTACCCAGCACTCTTTTTACAAATCCCAATTTTTTATCGGCACGACCGCATATTCCTCGTGCGTGCTTTCCCCCGGACAGATCGTGAGTAGTTGAGCTTTCAGCAGCTCTCACCCCAAGCCATACAAAAATAATAATAAAAATATTCATGACATACTTTCCCTCGGTACGTTGATGAAACACTAGAGATAGAATCATCAGAATATATTGCGGAAGAAACTTGCTATTTTTGAATCCACGACTTAATATGTGGTTTCCTACAAAAGGCTTGATTGCATTCACATGTACATTTTCAACCCTCCCCCCTCCCAATCGATGGATTTCGATCGCCACTTCGCGTTTAGAGGTTTGATGTTTGGTGGTAAGGTCACTGGGTCACGGATCCAGTGACGCGGCGTGGTGCCTTGTCGCTAATATTTTCACTAATGGTTCGCGCGCATGTGCCGCAAACAAGCACCCTTCGCTCCTTGAATGTAAATTCACTTCTGCCAATTCCCTTCGGGGTCTTGAGTGGGTTGGAAACCGCTAGGTGCTCCATCCGCAGATACTAATGAATATCATCAAATAACTAACGCTTACATTATGGTGGTGCAGTGGACTGTCGACTGAAGAGTAATTACGGTCGCCGTTGAATTGTTCTATGGAATCGAACCCGGCGATTAACTGCGGCGTAACCGAGCGTCCTATTAAACTACCATTTGGGTCTGGCGAGGCATCATGAATCCAAGCATAAGAGTCGGTGTCCCCATTTTTCTCAATCTACCTTTGATGGGTGTCACTTAGTACTAATGGGCACGTTGTACGTCAACCGGCCGAAACGTCTTTTCATTTGCGAGGGAGGGTGAATTCAAATCGAGGGCAAAAGTCAGTTTGTCTCGTGGGTAGGGGGCCCTTCTTTTGCCGACCGGGAGTGTCCCGTCCGTCCGTCCTCGCATTCGGTCGCCCTATGGTTCGTACCTGTGACAACACCCACATGCCATCCACTTGAAAAGAGTATTGCGAAGGCATATTCCGCCAATTTGTGCGTTTTAATTTTTGACAAAAGTGGCATAACTTGCTTGTCTCGAGTATTGGTAATCCGTCATGCTGAGTGGTTTGCCTAACATAGGCATATATATTATATCCTCAAGGCCAACAATGGCGTCGTGTGCTACGTCGGCCATACTCAGTGATCCAGAGAGCCCGCTGGTCTTCGGCGGGGCGTCGCGGGCCCCGCAACACCCCTCCCCCCCTCTCCCCTCTGAAGGGGAGGGAGTAGGCGACGGGGGCTGCGGCTGGAGGCGGAGGGGCGGGATGGGGCGGTTTCGGAGGGTCGAGGGGGGACGGGGCGAAAGCTGGGGCCTCCGGGAGAGAGGGAGGATGTGGGGGCCCTTCCCCATCATGCGGTGAGAGGACCAATGGCAGTGGAGATGTCGGGACGCCGCTTAGAGGAGGGGTTGAGGGAGAGGGCGTAAAAAATGCCCCCGTGGGTTGGCTGGGACCCTGGGGGGGCGGAGAGAATGGAGGGGGAGGAGAGGGGCCCACCCTCCTGCGAGGGAGCGATCGGCCTCCTCCATTGGCGTCACTTCGGGTCCCTGCGTATGTCGCTCGTCCACATCGGCGGGATGGACACGAAGAGAGAGAGAGAGTGCGTGCGTGCGTTTGATCGTCTTCCCTTGTCCGCTGGCTCTGCTCTCTCCTTTCTCACTTCCACATGCCATTTCAATCGCATGCTTATATTCAGCGAGTTCCATTATTAGTTAATCGTATTTATTGCAAGTGCGATAATGCATCTGCACTTTGGGCTCGTGATTCGTCTCCCACATCCCTCATCTCTCTCTCTCTCTCTCTCAGCATGGAAAAATAAACAAAGCGTGATACTTTCCTACTTGCCGATGACCCCTCGTTGCAATTCGCATTCTAACACGACCCGCAATCACTATTTATCTCATTTCCCGACCAATTATCCTCTATCCATGGTATTCAGTCGGTTTTTATTCTTATTCTGGAATTTGCAAATTATAGTTAAAATAAGGTGAGGGGAGCACTTATCTTACGTACATTGCAATTGTGCGTGCCTTAGATTTGGGCGATGGGCGGATTCGCCGTTTAACGAGAGTGGCATGTAAAGCGAGTAGGTTTATTATATTTGTCAGATCCCTCGCAGACCTACGAGTGGTATTGCGGCGGGAACCGTAGTTCTTCAGCAAAATAATTTACCCGGTTGGCCGACATTTAGTCTGCAACAGTTATATACGCTACGGGAACGAGTTTAGTTACGTATTTGGCATTAGAAGTATATGTATGGGCCATAACTGGAAGTTATAAGGGAAATGGACTGCATTACAGTGCCAGCAAGAAATTTGAGTAATGTAAACTAAGGTCTCATGATATTACATCTACATACGATATATATATCCCACAATCACCCAGAAATGTGTGAGGCCGGAGGTACAAGCACCAGGAGGGATTGGTAAGGGATAAGAGAGGGCGTTTAAAGTGTAAGGCAAATCGGAAAACATTCCGTGAGACCGCTAGACAAACTAGACTGAGGACTTGTATCTGATCGTAAACAAAAAGCAGTCGCGGACGGGTCGAGTTCACTCAGGGCAGGTGTAACATCAGGTTGGGGCCCCATGGTGGTGTCATGGTGCCTATGAAGGGTATGGCATACATGCCCACTCTAGCTTACACGTTAGCAGTAAATCCCTCGAATACGACACCGTGATTTTCAGCAAAATTAGTGTACCAAAAGATAGCGAGCTAGCGACTCTCTCGACTTTAGACATGGTGGCGTTTTGGTGTAAAGAATGGGAGGTTAGAAATAAACATCAGAAAATGAAAAACACTGAGGTTTTTTAATTATATAAATGATAAAAGAGGCGTATATTATATAAGAGTTGGGATATGAATAGATAAATATATTTTACGTAAATGCGTAATTTAGATAAATACGAAAACTTCGCTAAATATTTTTTATATCTCTAGGAAGAGCCTTACAATTTCCATTAATCACATCTCCGTAGAATACCGTGCCATCGGCGAATTCACTGGCGTTGTGGAGTACTTTACAATGAAGGCAACATTTTCATTGATGTGATGAGAAAGAGGGGGGGGCGAACATGTTTCCTTGTGGGACACTGGACGAAATTCGCGAAACCTACTTACTCATCAATCCAAACTAACCGCGGTTTATACACGAGCTCATTGTTTGGTACGCTCTTCCTCCAGGTTAAGAAGAATTGAGACGAGGAGATATAATCGCGAAACCCGTCATTTCCTCGATGCTGCTCCACTAGGATCGTGCGGCCCCACGCCGGCCGGCCATCGTACCCGGCACGGCCAATCCTCACGCCCCGTCCTACCTCCTCCACCCCCCCCCCCCCCCGGGCTTCCTCGCTTCCCCTTCCCCTGTTGATGCTCACATCAACCCTCATCTCTTCTTTTTCCTCCTGCCCCGCTCCCTCCCTCCCTCTCGCCCAATGATGCCTCGTCGCGTTCTATCCTCTCCCGGCAGCAGCCTCTTCCCCCCCCCTCCCTCCCTCCGACGGAGTATCCGTCCATCTGCCCCCCCTCCCCTCCATGCCCGCCACTTTCCCACCCCAACCCTCCCCCCACCCCCTCTGCAGCCTCTTCGCCCCACCGCTTTTCCTCATCGCTCCCTAAAGGAGACCTTCCACCACGCTCCACCGACCTCTCTACGTGTTAGTTCTCCACCACGCCCCGCCACCTCCTGCTCGCCCCTCCGCCCTCTCCACGCCCCCGGCCCTGCCCATGGAAGAAAGAGCCGTGTTCGGTGGCCCCAGTCAGCCTCGGCCCAAGACAACTGGAGTGCTTCTCCTCCATTTTTCTCCCGTCCAGAAGTACGAGTTTGGAATACAGACCGGCTTCCCTCGAAACGAAGCTTGGCGCGAGTAATTGATTATGTGCCTCGGATGGCATTCAACAATTATCATCATTTGTTTTGCGTCGTGGTCTTCACAATTTTCTAATGTAAACATTCTCATTATCGGTCTAATTTTGGAACCAGGCGAGCAGAAACTGTTGCTTACTGCTGTTGCATAGACTAGGCAGGACGCCACAGGAAACGCGGAAATTGCACACGCGTTGTAAACTAATTGATCAATACAAATCGTTTGATTTTAACATCGGTGTAAACGGAATAATTCAAGCTCCGAATGCCACATTGGTAGGTGTGACCAAAATGAGAGACAGAATTGAGGAACGCGGCTTGAGAACAGGCAGCTAGATATGGAATACCTTTTCGCTTGAAAAATTCAAATGTATGCAATAAGTCCTTTGTGAAAAAAATTATCTTCTTTCATCACGATCGTTTTCCACCATGTGTCGTTTGGATTCGAATGAGGAGGTTCGATAATCCCGAATGTCATTAATCGAGCATCGCCGGTTACATAAATGATCAGTGAAGGCTTCAAGATGAATACAGTCGTTAGTGCATGGACTAAATAATGTCCTTTCTTCATTTCCCTTGTGTTTTCACCGCGCTCGTTGCATTGAATAGACAAAGTTTCGTCACTAGGAATGGTGAAGATTGATGAACGATTCCAGTGAAAACGCGAGGAATATTCAGAGCTCATAGACTAAATATTTGATTTAGTGGTCAGGTTATTTAGTCTTTACGAAGTGATGAGATAGATACCGTGATAATCGATATGGAGACCTGTTCGATTCTGATTGCTATGGGCACCAGGGGTTATAGCCATGCCAATTCATTGTGTTCTCATCACGATTTCATTTACGTCGACAATCCACATTGAGAAGTGGAAATGCCGGAGTATATTTTTGCGTCAATGCAATTGCCTCCGCTAATGCGTAGCTATTTGGCGATTCATGATAATTCTTCAATGCATTTAATGATTTTGTCTAAAACTGTCAGTCATTCTTCAATGGTGTGTACCAACAAATCCTCGCGCAGTGTGCGTGCTCATGGTGAATGCACCCCCTGCCATACGCTCAATCGGATTTCATCTGTGCTTACTTGCGGGGTTATCATATAGATGTCAGTGAACCCGACTTAGATATCTCGGACTCCGCCTGGAACGCGTCCATCCTCCGGGCCCCCCTCCCCCCTTAGAGATCCGGCTCAGTACCTCCGGAGAGGGCAGCAGAGGTGGGGATGGGGAGAGGAGGGAGGGGGTGGCGTGGGGGTTGACATGGGGAGGATATGCACGTGGTGCAGCGTCGGGGTTTTGAATTCTTGGCGGGTGTTGGTGTCCGTGTGGTGGCGGGGGAGGTCTGCATATAAATCTACGAAGAACCCTGTAAGGCTCCGCTAGGGTGTACCCTGGGTAAGGGTTCCATCGAGCACACTTAGAGATTGAATGTTGCTTACATACTACTCACTTAAATAGGAAGGTTTAACCTAGTCATTTATAGGCTCTTTTTAAGCTAGGCCTGCTTCGTCGTAAAATATATACATCTAGATACATGTAGAAAATGTTCTACATTCGTAGAAAAGGTTTAGTTTCCTATGAGCCAACTTCGCTTTTCCGCATACTAATCGCCGCTCACTTCCAAGCACGTTTCGTGACCCCGCACCGTCTTATATAATCCCCCAGCATGGGAGTCCGCTGCCTGGGAATCGAGCCAGTGGACAGCGGCGGTCTTGGGTTCCTCGTCGTTCTCAAACCGATCCAAGCCACACTGGTCGTCTTGTCGTAACAATCTTAAGCTGACGCGTTGGTAGCAATCGTAGATTATTTGCGGGCGACACTGTGGGATTCAGGGAAATACGGGCTCGTGCAGATTGCAGGCACTGTCTAGAAATTTAGACATTATATCGGACCGGAGAAAGTAATGGGGATTATTATTTAACATAAGCAAATGCGAAGTTTTGGAATTTTGGAACAAAGTGTGTGGCAAACAAGACATACATTATGCAATAGGGGTTCGGTGCTAACCACAACAACAGATAAAGTTAAATATTTGGGGGTAGTTCAAGAACCACGCCATTCCTGAGGAGCAAATACGAGTATTTGTATGTGCTCCGCTTGCTCGATTCATATCTACATCTACATCTACATAATACCCCGCAAGCCGCCGCAAGGGCGTGTGGCGGGGGGTGTTAGGTCACCAACCGTAAAAAGGAAAAATACCACATGCAAAAAAACAACACGGAAAATTACACCCACAGCAGCGCACACACTCATGCAAAAATCCCTTCATCCAATACTCATGCAAACACATATACCGCAAAACAACTAAAAAACTGCACCCCATGATGCAGCACGAAAGCCATCCTACAACACCGAAGCCAGGACACAACAAGCAAGAAATTGAAACATCACTACCACATGAAAATGCACCACGAAACACTCTACCCCCAAAGAGTCTGTAAAAGGCAAGGAATGCGACCCAACGTTGCAGGTAGCAGGAATTTGCCCCCGCGGAGAGGGACGAGGGATTGAAAGGGAAACTTAAAAACAGATGAACAGAACACGAATGAGGTCATTCGGAAAGAATGGGTTATTACAGAAAAACACATAAGGTTAGTGGAAGAGCATGCATTGAAATACAACTAATTATTTTTTAGACGCTGAGGGTGGCAAGTGGAATTTTTGCTATCTATAACCCTGCAGTTGCTATCCCGTATTGTCCGTCATCATATCATGGGAATGTGCGGATCCGCTTCAAGGATACTCGGCTTTTTTAAGCGTCCGCATTTCTCTGTGAGTCCCACTGTCGTCCTAAAATACGAGGGTCATCCGGAAAGTAGTACCCGTTCGTGAAATAAAGACACAAAAGTAAATATTAACAAACATAAAAAATTTTATTTGAAAGAGGATACTTTAAACTACTTCTCAACATAATCTCCAAGCAAATTAAGGCATTTGTCATAACGTGTGACAAGTTTCTGTATTCCTGCTGCATAGTCCTTCGCCGCCAGCTCATTGAGATACGCGAGGGACCCATCTTGCACAAATTTTTGCATAATGCAGATGGTGTTTAACAATTTCATGAACAATTGTTCGAGAAACATTGGGAAAATGCTCACAGATGTCATCAATTGTGACGCGCCGATCGTTCCTCACGAATTCGTCAACTGAGCTCACCAGTTGGTCTGTAATGACAGACGGTCTCTCCGAACGCTCATCGTCGTGTGTGTTCCCCCTCCCCATGTTGAAGTTGCGACACCACCGCCGAACAGACGACTCGTCCATTACATTGTCTCCATACACCTCCTTTAATTGGCGATGAATATCACATGGGCGAACGTTTCTTGCATTGAGGAATTTAATCACTGCCCTCACTTCACAACTGGCGGCGTTCTCAATTTTTTTAAACATTGTAAACAATCACAGAAACAACACAGGCAATGCTAGCGTCACGCAACTTGGCTCAGAGAAGGCAGACAAGCCACTGAAGCTATCTGACCTCGTCCAGCGGCTACTCGCGTCGTCAGCACTTCATGCGGCACGAACGGGTACTACTTTCCGGATGACCCTCGTAGAATGAGGTAGCCGTTTATGTGGGAACTTAATGAAACCGAGAAGAGTCCCGACAGACTGCGCCCTTGGGACGGCTGGTTGGGTGTCCTGCAAACAAATTTTCGGATCAAATCCATTTGTGAATGGTGCGTCCTGCGTGGTTGGATTGCTACCTGATAGTTTGTGACCGCGTCACATTTCAGACCACCCTCTTTAATAAGATTCCCTATTTGTGTTCAATTCATTGTTCTTGGGCAGCAAATTGATTACTGGCAGTATAACAGTTGTAATGTGTTTGAGAGAAGTCGCACGGACCCCGTGATCCACCAATAAGGTATGTAGCAGGGGGTGCTAGCAAGCACCAGATGGAAAGGATTAGGGAAAAGGGTGTTCAAAGGGTTAGGAAAAAGGATAAATATCCACCAAAAATACCTGAAAAGACGCCAATTGAGGTTCAAATCCATGTATGGACATGTTAGCGGAAACATAAGTTCCAATTTCAACACGAGTGCTAATTTCAGCCACTGCACAAGTTCTCAGCAGTGTCAAAAAGAGGGTAAGAAACGAGCTACGACCACTGATACGATAGACCGACGCCAACTCAAGACAGGCCATGCACGACTGCAGAGCGAGAAAGGGAAATTTCTGTTAACACACGACCATGTAGTTTATGGCTACCACCTCCAATGTAGAAAACGTGGCTGCTGGCAGCAAACTACGTGAGGCATCACCCCGATGGAGAGGGACGAGGGGTATTTAAGGAAGGGTATTTAAGTGCCCGCATGAAGTGATATTACTGCATGCATCGGCATTGCCCTACCGCCCCCCGCCACACTCCATTGCGGGAGATTGCTTGGAAGTAGAAGGGTAAACCGAAAGCATAAAAAAGGCGGCAAATTTATAGAACTCTATGGATAGTTGTAGTCCCCGTCGTCTACAACGAGAGAGTGAACGAAAACAGGAAATAGAATCGTCGTTTTAGTAGAAATAGTCGTTGTAATCTTTGAAATGTCTCGACCATTATACTCCGATAGCAATCCTCGAATCCAATCCGGGCCTGTACGCTCGCCCAACCCCTACTGCTGCACCGACGAGAGGCGAATGGAGGAAGCCAACGGAATGGACGCGCTCGCGTGCAGCGCAGTCACCGAATGCATCGGGTAGCGGTCCACTCTCGCCGGACGAATGATGCACGAACGATTGGAAATTATTCACTGACAGGAAATCGCCCGGCTTAAGAGCGCATGGAAAGAGGGGCATCACAATCGCCTGATCCGGCAGTATAATTCTGTGATCGTAAAATTATTTTTCCGGTTACATTGGTCCTGTTTGGGTACGGTGCTGGGAGCAGGCTAATTGGATAATTAGGCTCAGTAACTGTTATTGGGCAGCTTGGAAATTGTTAGTGATAGGAGTTATTGAAATTTTGGAAAATCAGAATTGCATTATTTGTCGCGAAACTCCTGCGAGGGAAAAAACATTCCTCGAGTATATTTTTGTTTGGTTTGCGTCCACTTCTTGTCGTTCAATATACAGAGCCAATAAAATTGACACAGTGTTTGTCCTCTCTGCTATCTACCAGGATTAAACAAGAATCATTTCTACTTTTTTTGTGGTTTAATCCGGCAATAATAACGTAAAGCTTTCTATTTGTTCGCTTAAATATTTCAAAATGCGAGAGGTTTTTCTCTCGGAATCCTGGAGTGAATTCCGTCCACGCAAGATCCCGAGTGCTCGACTCTTATACTTTTAATGGAAAGGAATGGACCCAGACGAGTCTCGCTCAGTTTAACATTCGAATGTTTCCCTCTAGATGCCGCCCTATTCTCCTTACCGCAGCTCCGCAGATGTTTCGGCCCGATAGAAGCATGACTCCCAGCCATTTCACTTGCTCCCCCAATTCTGTTTCTGGGCCTCCGCGTCTCTAAGGGTGTAAGGATATCTTTTCCCAGGTTTCCATAATGGCGCGCAATTCCGAGGGTCTACTGGGATTCTTTCCTCCAGTCAGCAAATACTGCAATTGCTGATTTTGCTAGCATAGTTTAAAATGCGATGATGATGTCTTCATTGATTTTATCGTAGGAATATTCCCCCGTGCATCAATTAAGGTTTCAAATGTTTCAAGGGTGCGCCATCTGTTCTCTCTATCTAAATGGTACCCTGAGAGTCACCGCTACGGTGCGTGCGTGCGGGGGGGGGGTGATTTCATAACAGGCATGCATTATCACAAACTGTTCTTATTAATTTTCAGCAACAATAGAGAAATGGAAATAATTCAAATGTTGCTTAGAATGGTTACCATAAGCACCTTTCCACGCACACGAGGGAAACTGTTATGCATCTGTCTCTCCGCTTAGTAAAAAATAGCAAATTTTAACAAAATAAAATTTAATACGACCGGTTTCAATGTAATTAAATCATCATCAGATCTGATGATTTATTGGTGGTGATGATGATTTAGTTACATTGAAACCGGTCGTATTAAATTTTATTTTGTGAAAATTTGCTATTTTTAATTAATCATGATATTCCACCACATCACGCCTGAAACGTCTCTTTTTATGTCTCTCCGCTGTTGGGTTCCAATAAATTGTTTTATGCCTTCGAAAAAATATTTCGCTATTCAAATGTCAATTTTAGCTTGTTCGTAAATATTTACTTCTGGTATTTTTTTGACACACGTGAAGGCGACATCTCTATGAAAAAAATCCTGATGATGGTAAACAAGTATACAGTGAAAATGATTCCCACGGCATTTATTTGACCAAAATGACGAAAACGCACGAAGGTGAGGGTCGAGTCTGCTGAAAAATGAAGAGAGCGATCTTCGTGACACGGCCACGCGGATTTTCCTTCTTCCCTTGCTCCGCGCAGAAACCTAAACCGCGATGATTCCGCCCCCTCGTGCCCAGGAAGAAGCGGGCGGGGGAGGGCGAGTGTGCTCCGGTAGTAGTAGTGGGGCACTTTCGTGTTACCATCCAGAAGGGCGTGTGGCAGGGGCTGTGAGGGAGTAAGGCAATCATTGATCAGTGATTGATAGAATTTCCATGAAGTTCAAATGCCGCATGTCACGCCTTCGCACAATCCTTTCACGGCATCCCGTTCCACTTCTCTCGTCTCAATGCAATCCATACTATTTGGCGCTGAAATTATAATTCCCTCTCCGTGGTAGATGCGAGACGCATCATCATTGGCGCTTCCAGTGAATCCGAGTATTTGGAGTGATGACATGACGACACCCTCTCGCAATGGTTCTTCTCCTAACGGGAAGCTCGAGTGCGCGAAGCGCTGCGTCCTCCGGAGGTGACCGGCGTGGCTCCTACTCTTCCCTGCCGAGGCGCCTCCACGTTGACCCCTCGGCCATTAGGGCGTCTCCAGGGACGACCACCATTTCCTTGGGCTTCTTGATCGCAGGTTGGGGGCGGAGAGAAATTCCGAAGGTGGGTGGGGTTAAATAGGAAAAGAGGGCGTGCATGATGTCCCCCCGGGGGTAGGGGGGCGTGAGGAATAAGGGGCGACGTCCACCGCCACCCGCCTCATAATCATTTCGGCGCGGCCCTCCCACCGGGGGGGGAGAGGGAGGGAAGAAAGAAAGAAAGCAAGCCCTCCCACTCCTCTCCTCGCGGCCGCCCCAACTCCGGAATTCCCATTCGCCCTCACCTTTGTGGGAGTGAAATCGAATCGATCCCCCCCTGCCGCTTGTGTTGTGTGGAAGACGCCTACTTTTCTTCTCTAATTATTGGAAACATCTTTCTCATTGCCTCGGATCCTGCCCGGGATTTTATTCAGCTATTGAAGACTGAGCGCCACTAATCCTTTATTCGGAGAGATATGCAGCGGAACACATCGCATCAGTGTGATTGGGTGACCTGCTTCGAAGAGTCACTGGAAGTATTGCCTACTTCACTCTGGGATAAATGCGTATCATTCGAGTCAAAATTGATGTCTCCATGAGAGAGACCGAATGCATCCCCAAATTTAATTCATTTGAAATGAACTTAATTAACGGCTTTTATTTTTCTAGAAAACTAATTGCATTTATTTATCCGTGTTCTCCTCCATGTCCACCTGTAAAACCTCCTCCTGGCAACACGCCATCTCAAGTCGACGACTTTGATCTGGAGGCGCGGGGTGATGCAATTTATCGATGCTTTAGCTTTATCTCTTTATCGAAGTGACTAAGTCGTTCGTACTATCCATTTCTCCTTCCTACAATTAGTCTAAGGACAGCTAGCTTCTTCCGCTAACGCGACGCCCGCATACTATCCGACGCAATGACGTAAAGACGAAACTTTAAGAAAGAAATGTTTGCGAAGGAGTATTGTAGAGGGTGCAGTATGCCTGGTGACCTAACACCCCCAGCTACTTGTCCTTGCGACCGCTAGCGGGGAAATGCATTGGTGTACATGTGTTCTACAATCCATGCTTAAGATGTGTGGCAGTGGTTGATTCAAAATTAGCTTACAGCATCCAAAATTAAGTTTTCCTATTTTTTTTATTAAATATATTTGCAAACATTTTCAAATAATTTATAATTTTATAACTGTGCGTTTGACTTTAATAGAGGGAAGAATGTTAGTTAAACGAGGAAAGGGAAGGAACAGGATAGGCATGTTGGACGGGATGAAGGGAGGAAGAAAGTACTCAGAGATGAAGAGGGACCTGAATGTAGAGTAGGATACTGGATTTTGTGTTTTGTTAGGAGTCACAAAATATTGATTTGGTAGTGGCGTCCATCCTAAAACCTACCTTAGATCAAAACCTACCGGTAGATTTCCTTATAAATAATAATAAATTCTACGTTCATGCATTTCAAACGCATATAACAGTTTGCCTAGAATAAAAAAATGAAAGTAATGTTTCCCGTGTAGCGCGGGAGGCATCTCCAGGTTTTCCCATTAAGAAAATGACGATGACATAATTTCCATACTGGATTCGCAGATGCTCTTAGTGCTTAAGACGTGCGCTGTTGAATTGTGGACATGAGGTCTCCTGTTCACGAAGCTGATCGATGTGACTTATTTCATTTGAGTAACCTCTTGGTGTTGATTGCCGTTGACGTAGGATGATGCATGTATGTATACGGTTCCCATCAGGGATTGATGATTGCTGTTTACGTTAATATAGTGTTCATCTCCGACTTCGTTGGTGTAGGCAACCCTCGGAAGCAGCGGCGGGAGCGGACGACGTTCACACGGGGTCAGCTGGACGTCCTCGAGGCGCTATTCTCGAAGACTCGCTACCCGGACATCTTCATGCGGGAGGAGGTGGCCCTCAAGATCAACCTCCCGGAGTCCAGGGTTCAGGTGAGTGCGTGGTGGGGAGGAACCACCACCCCCTGCCGCCGGAAACCCCTCTCGCTCCGGACCCTATACCCTTAAACTCACGGCCCCAGACACTTGTCCCGAAATGTAGGAACCTTGAGAGTTCATGAAAAGTAATCAATGGGTCAAAATGATGGCGAAATCCTTCGAAAGTTGTTTGTTATAAAGTCGAAGAGCTTAATTAATTGAGTAGTTCGAGGCGTGATGTGGTGGAATTAGAACACAATAAAGAAAAGACGGCACTTGAATTCATTTTGCCAGCCGAAGATGTAATCCGAAACCCGTTCGTAATATCAAACATCTAATGGGAAATTGTTGCTATAATTTCTTTATGAAGAGCTAAATGTTTTACA
Organism: Hetaerina americana; assembly: GCF_022747635.1. NCBI lineage: Eukaryota > Metazoa > Arthropoda > Insecta > Odonata > Calopterygidae > Hetaerina > Hetaerina americana. Next base: position 91,367,644 of record NW_027287205.1, on the reverse strand, counting down.
TTTTTAAATTTGCTATTTAATCGGAAATGTACAAAGAACAGTCGGCTGAAAGTACTTTGTTAATTCTTCCTCCGTTTCTTTATAATGAAACCAAAGAAATCTCTCTCTTTCCATCCGAGTTCAAAAAAGGGCTGACCATCCCATCCTTGTTCTGAAAGCGTCGCCCATTGAATATTTAAAGTTACCACGTTAATCACCGATCAAATAGCGTGAAACTAAGTTGACTTCTGCGTGAATCTCTCAAGTATCGCTTTCACTTTTTCGCAGCACCGTTTCAAACACTTGCGAATTCGAGGCCGGAACGGTGACCGGGCGGTCGAAATCAGTTTTTATTGCTATGTGAAGCCCTAGAGTTGACCGCAATTGAAACATGAACTATTGAGTCATACTATCTCCAATCTTCCCAGTTTCCACAGCTCATTTTATGGTGCTTCAACATCTACAATTTTTCCCTGCTGACTGCCGCGAGGGCATATTGCAGGGAGTGGGAGGACACCAGAAGTTTATGTATACATTCTCTCTTACACACACGTACGTATACGTTTGCACACATACACAAATGAGAGCTAACATTTAAACTTTATCGCGCAATCATTGCAAGGGTGAGTGGTGGGGGGTGTCAGGTCACCAGTCATGCGAGGAATTTCTGGGGTAGGGGCACATTTTGGCCGACCACTACGTGGATCACCGTCTACAGTATACTGTCCCGACCGCACTTAAACTCGTTTGCCCACTTGGCAACAGTGGAATATGAAGGAGCAGAGTCCCCTTTTAGAGTGTTCTGAATGTTAGCATATATTTTCTTTCCTTTCATCCTTTTCTCCGCGAAGTATTTAATCCACTGCTCAATTTCAATTTTTCAATCAATACCACTTTTTTTACCATCTTCACAAATTACATCACGGGAACAACACTGAGGCGACCGCAGATATCTATGGAAAGATGCAGCTAGCTCTCTTCCCAGAGCACTGACGCGTTACGTCTTCACGAAGGCTTATCTATTACTACGTGGGAAACTCGTTGCGCTAGTGCTGATATCTGGTGGTGATTCCGAGAACCTTTCTAACTACCCTCGCACAGCATCTACTCCGCTACTTGCACGGACGGGCATGGCACCCAGCGATTCATCCGAAGGGCCACGTCGAAGGGGGGGGGGGCGAAGGAACCCGCCAATCGTGCATTATTCCCTGTAGAAGTCACAATTTGGTTGATTTTGGTGCCTACTCGCTGCAATAAAATGACGAATAATTGGATTGATGTGAGCACGCCCGTTGAAGATGGCGTGCTCACCTGCGCCCCAGTCGCCACTTATCCCACCAATCCATTCGACCCATGCGGGGCGGGCGGTTTCGCACAAATGCATCACATCCCGAAATCTGCCTAATCGGCGTCCCACCACACGCCCAAGGGCGCACATACTCGCCCGCGTCCTGCATTTTAATGGAGTGTCCATGTTTTGAATTTTGTCCTTTTTTCATTTAAAAATGTTGGGGTTGTGACGACTGACCTTATGACAATTATCATCTTCATATACTTAATACCCCACAAGCCACCACAAGGGTGTGTGGCGGGGAGTGCTAGGGTACCACCCGCAATTAAGAAAAAAACCACATGCAGAAGCCATAAATTTATACAATCCACAACCAAAAGATGGCATACATTCATGCAAAAACCCTTACGACCCACACCCATGCAATTGTCTTGGTATCATACGACGATGGAACAAGTCTTCGCATCTGACCGTGACGGCTTCCGTCTCTCTCATCCTGGTAGTCCATTCTACCATGGTTATATGGCACCGTAATGATACCCTCGATGTCACTAGTGTGCACGGGTGTATTTTAACCCTCTAATAGTCTCACTCCTGTCCTTATCATGATGCTATAGGTCGCTATGCATCCTAATCATTTCAGCATACCTTGGAATATGACATTTTCCTTCGAGAAACCTTTTGTCCTCGGTTGATGGATGCAACGGAGTTGGACTGGAAATTGTCAACCGGCAATGGGTGAAAAACAAAAATCTACTAATTTGGGGCTCGCGTCAGCAATCTAGTTCTCCGTGCTGCGGAGGAGAAATTTACGCAGATTTTTTCCTCGGACTGTTCAAGTTGTGCGAAGAGTCCTTTACTTCTTCCATTATGAATACATTTTGACGTACAAGTCCTGATACGGTACTGTTATCCAGGGAGCGTGGCCGGCGGTGTCGCCACCAGTCGATATATTGGTTTGTGATCGGTGGCATTCAGCGCCATTTCCCTCTCTGACGTGCTTTCCAATTGTGGCAGGGAGCATAATCCTTCTCTCGATTGTGCCCCTATTCATAAATAGGCTACTTGGGAATTGCAATGAGAGGATCGAAGAGGTTTGTTATTTCACCTTACTTACGTCCCTCCTAGAGTTTGCTGCAAGTGAATGAGATCCTCATGAAGGAGGCTTAATCTCGGAGCTAGATTGAATGCAACGAAGAGCAGCTAGGTTTGTGAAAAGTTTTTATGAAGAAGGTGGCAGCGTCACGACACTATTGGAACAATTAGGTTGGTAGCCACTAGTTTACCGTAGGCTTAAACACGGGTTAAATTTACTACGTAAGTTAGGGGCAGGTTAGTTATCTGAGAATGTTAAGGATATATCAAGGGCTTACTTTGGTAGATCAGATCACCAACGTAAAATTAGGGAGTTTTATTGTAGAACGGATGGATTTAAAATGTCGGTTTTCCCTCAAAACATTAGAAAACATAATAGATATTACAGCAATCTTGTAGTTGATAATGAAGATGGGCAGTTTTTCTATTTTGTCAATATCCTTCATTTTTATATTTCATTTGATAGACCCATATTTTTTACAGTTCCTTCTCATTATTTGAATATATGTATATACTTTTATTGAATATTGTTGGATACCTACCTTCCTTCTTGTGATTAACTTCGTTCCAGCGCATATTCAAACTAAAATTTGGGTAGAGGTATCACGATTGGGATCGTGCATACATAGCTTGTGTCATAACACCCCCCGCCACACGCCCTTGCGGGGTGTTTGGATGTAATGTAGTCCAGGCGACAAAGGCTGTGAGAGGGGAGAAGGAAAGAAAGAAATCATTCTCAACGCGTGGCCACAAGGCGACCCTCACTTCAGTGTCGGTAAAAACTGCTCGAGAGGACTTGCCGTGTTCACCATCCCGAAAGAGCAGCCGACTCATTCTTCTGCCGAGGAGAGGCGATTGGCGCAATGCCCTTGCCGCCCGACGGTCATCGCCCCCGTCCTCGCCGGTCGCACGCCGCGCAACTAATCAACCCACCCAGGCACTGTTCTCGGGGCTGTTCCGCCCGGTCGTCTGCGGAGGGATCGATGATACAGTTCGGAGCATTGCAACTGAAATGCCAGCCAATCATCCCCGCGCGTGCATTCACCCCCACCCGCCCCCTTGATAAGGGACTCCTCTCCTATGCCTCTTTATATATTTTTACCCCCCGGTTCTCCGTGGAGCTCGATAAGCAAATCCTTTTCCTCTCGCGTGACATTTCCCACCCCACACCCCCTCCCCCAAACCGACTCCCCCTCTGGCAAACGAGCTGGTAATTGATTTCCTCTCCCCCTTCTCTTCCCTCCCGCCTCCTGACAAACAAACCCTGGCTCGCTCCCGCTCCCACAGGGTTTCCGCGTCACCAAACATTAGGCTATCCGTTTCCGCCCAGATATCTCTATACACGACCCTCAAGGGGCGGGGGGCTTCTTCTCTCGCCCCCAGCCCCCTGCTCCAAACGCCCCTTCCCCACACCACCGAGTGGAACCACTCGCCCCCCCCCTGCCCCCCCTCTTTTCTTCCCCGGGGCTCCAGGGTGGTTTGGCGAGGGTGTCTCTCTCCCCGGCCGCAGTTCTCTTGGATACGTTAGCATCTCGACATTTCCACTCTAGGGCCGGAAAGGGGCGGTTTGTGTGCAGGCGAGGGGCGGTGGGGGTCATTGATAGATCCCAGGAGGGGCGTGGCCCCGTGAAAAGGTTTGCGCTACTCGGCATTGTCGACGTGGGGCAGTGGTCGGTTGCCCCACGTCGACACGGTCCACGGTCAGTAGGATGTTTTCCGAGTTTTTTTATTGTTTTACTGTGGACAACTAATGTCCTCGTATTTAGAGAATAATGGCGCTGGTATTATTTTACTTTTGGTTCGTATTTGGATTTGTCACAGCTGATACTCCCTACTGGTAAGTGGGCACGAATCATGGGCACTCATACGCATGTGCTATAGAAGGAGGCTGGAGTGCTCCCCATGTGCGAAGCTGTTGGCTCAAGGCAATCGCTCCCGGGCCGCTCTCTCGTCTGCCCAAATTAATATCACGGCTCGGCTTTATTACGTATTTCCCCTCTCGGTGTGCTAAACTCGAAATGTTCTTCTTTTTGAGTCGTGGTAACTTGAATCAATCTTCTTCCTTCCAGTGGCTCCTTAGCGAGGCTATACCATGATTAGAGACATAGGTCGCTTTATTTTCTCTTTACCCTGGTCATTATTTTTAAGCATGGTCTTGGCTCTCAGGGCCGCAGTGCCGCCAGGGCGGCGTGTGGCATGGCAAGAAGAGCGATCCTCGGTATGGTGCCTTTCCCAATGCCATCGGTAGTCTCCCAGAGGATGCTGTCGCCATTCCCACGGAATGTGCTTGACTGAATGTGCCGCCAAAATGCTCTGCAGCTCCCTCGGGAAATAATGGTTCGGCCTCTCGCTACTCCAGCCCGCGACTTCACGATACCGATGTCGCCATGACGAGAGATAGCCTAGCTCTCTAACATAGAGATTTGCCATCTTCACTATTGCATTTCAATCCCATTTTTTCAGTTTTCTATTCTTTTTGGATAAATGCAGGACGATCTGTCAGCCCGCTGGCTCATTATTGGCGGGGCCCGAGTTCGATTCCAGGTGCCACTACTGGATACTCGCGTCAACCGGTTGAATGACTTTTGTGCGTTACACACTGAGCGTATTCCAATTATCTCGATGATTGCGAACGCAATTTTCTGTGCGAGTAATTACACCTTGGATGGTAATTATCAATGTACTATTATGATTTCGTTTACACCTAGATCTACGCAATACTCCGCAAGCCACCGAAAGGGCAACTGGTGGAGAGTGTTAGGTCACCTGCTAATACTGTGGCTAACTGATCCATTTTGCCATGTTGTTTTCTTTTTTCCTAATTTATCGCGTCATCAGCGAAACTCCGTGATTTTTGAAAATACACGGAGCGAGCCGCATAGGGATTGAATAGTTCCTCAATTTAAGAGGGCACTCCGTTGCGGGTTGAGGCAACTGATTGGAGGACGAGGGTTTGAACCCTGGGCGATGCCTCTGAGACGTGCGATGCATTTTAGGGTCTTCCGGCTTGGATGGGCAGCCGCAGGTGGCGAATGGGGATCCCTTTCCTAATATCATCCCTATGACGGCGTGGGGATGTCACGTGCCTTATTAAAAGGGCAAGTACAAATGATGGGGCCTGTTATTCATTCTCAAATATGCTAAATTAATATAGAGCAATAATTTACAGTAGGTCATAGGTACACTCCATGCAGCTTTCCCTCATTACCATTGCAGTATGCACGAGAGGAGGAGTTCAATTCGCGAGGTCTTCTGATAAATGGAAGATGTCAGAATATTTTCGACCAGCTCATTCCGAAGGTCTGTTTGATAGCTCACTTGATACACTAAGCTCAACGGCGTGTGAAATTCACACATCATCATTGTAATAAGGGGACTGAATTCCTTATTTCCTGCCTATTTCCTATGGTTTCCCAGGAAGAGCTAGTACAACCTGAAAAATCACACAGGTTGGGTGAAGTCGAAGGTGGCCGGAAGCGACCTCGGGATTCGAGCCCGGGCCCTCCAATCAATAGCCCGGTGCTCTAACCACTCAGCTCCCACGATATTTTCTGCGGCTGATACCAATTAAAAATATAGTTGCTTGTTTAGAAAGAGGTTTGAAAAATTATTAAACTTTCAAGTTACTGCATGGACTGATGAAGGCATCATTTTCGGAGTAGCCCAAACTTTATCCTGCGTTGCACTTCTTGTTCCAATCCAATCTACTTCTCTCGCGGTTTGGGAAATATTCCGCTTGGCGTCGCTCTTTCTTTGCGTTCAGTACGTATTCACTCCATCACCCATGTCTCGTTGTGTCTCGCCATAGTGGCAAGGTTTTCTCTTTTCTGCCGTTTTTGTGCTCCGAATTTGAATTATATTTTTTTGCCGAGTAATTTGCTGGCATCATGAAAGATGAATCCAAGAGAGCGGAGTGTGCCAACACATTGGACGAATGCCGCGTTCCCTCTTCCTCGTGGCAACTCGCCAAATGTGGAACTTCCCCGTCTTTTATGGCACACAATAAGGATTTATTCTATTTTCAATCAGGGATGCTGGAAATGTATTTTCTTGTGGGGGATCAGCCGTGTTATCTATCTTCCTGGTGCCGCCTGTCGTTATTTCGTACATTCTGGGGTGTGAGATGCCCAGAAATCCGTCGGGGGTCGCACCCCTTTCGTTGACAAGGGTGCGGGGGGCGTGAGCATGTTCGCTTCGGTTCGATTGACTCCGGAGCGAGGGGGATTCAGGGGGGGAGGGATCCGTTCATCTGCCCCCGGCTGAGCCGCCCACCCTTGTCACGGGAGGCGGGCTGCCGTAAATGAGGCGTTATCTTTGGGTCGCGCCCTGGGCCACGTCAGCGTGCCGAATGATTATTTCTGAGACGGAGCTCCGATAGGAACCCGTGACAGTGGCGGATGATGGCCCCCTGAAGATATGCTCCTAATTTAGAAGTACTTCTATGTTAATTTTTCCAAAATCTCTTCATTATTATGGGCAATTATTTTTTATGATATGACAATTCCAAATGGTTACAGGGAAATAATGTTCTCAGCCGCCCGATACAAAATAGTTCGAATGCGGGCACCCCCGCTCTCTCTGCGAGTCCCTTTGCGTCTCCCTCTCATCGTGTTCGACTGCCTACTCCTTCGTCCCTTCCTCATTTTCCATTTGCCTCATCTTTGATGGTCCGTGATCGACAGAGGTCCTCCCTCAATATTAGCCCAACCCACGCCTTCTTCATTGGCGCTTTGTGTCATCTCCAATAGACATAGGTACTTCTCCGCCAATTTATCCAAACGACCCACTCTTTCACTCCATATTTTAAGTTGCATACCTAAAATCCTACTCGGCAGTTATTTTCCTTACTATCTAGCTTACTGTATATTTTATTATAATTACTTCGGTTGATAGAAGAGCACTTGGTATTTTAAACCACTTTTTATTTGGTACGACCAGTTGAAGGCATAGGCGTCATCCACAGCTACTGGTCGAGCAAGGTACCCGAGGATGAGGCCTATGCGTCAAACGAGTTGTACCAGATAAAACGATTTGTGAAAAATGCCTAGTACTCATCTTTCATTCGATAATATATTTCCACGAAGGCAATACTATTGATACCCAGATACCATCGACAGTTCATTATAATGGCCTATTTCAATTTATTCATTGATGGTTCCAATGCGCAGCATTTAGTTTTTATCGGGTTTCTCCCAGTTAAGGCCTGTTCAAACCCTGGATGAAACTCGACAACCGCGCGTTACCTCCAGGCCTCCTCGAACGCGTAAACACACCATTAAGCAGATATTCGAGTGAATCCCCCCCCCCCACAACAGCCACCCTACTACGATCCCTCCGCCCCTTTCACTCCATCTCATATAATGCACCCTTTTCCTTCCGCCACGCCCCCCGCCCCACAATCCTCGAAGAAGACAATCACTGCAAAGGTCAAGTAATTTCCATCGTCATGCGCATGGAATCAAATCGCCGGATGAGTGATGGATAAAAATTCCGAAGAAACGCCTCCCTTTTCTGGAGGGACTCGCTCTCAACTTTCAACGAACAAAAATTGTGCCAACTCTCATCCCCGGAATCCCTGGTCCGGAAATTTTAATCATTGCTCGCGAGTAGCTACTCCATCATGTTCAATAAGGTGATAGGACAAGAGGCGAAGATGCTGTCGGTGAAACGGCAGACTAAGTGGACTCAGGCGATTATTATATTGGGATGTAACGATGGGACTTTGATGAGACCGTGACGTGGATAGATATGAGACGTTAGACAAGCTGGGTGAGACCCAGGGATGCATTAAATTAGTCGCACATATTCTTCGTCTCAGCAAGCGTCTTTTATGGTGGGCACCAGAGAGTTAGTGACCTTCGTGGGAGTGTAAGCGATTCAGCAGGGTCGACTCGTGGAGAAGTGATTTAGGGGCGTTCGAGTCATACACTTTTTTCCTTTCATTGCTTCCTCACGTCTGTCACTCCATTCGCCGCCCACTTTCCCGTTCGTCGGGAGCCCTCCCCGCTGGCTCTCTTCGGACGAACCCCCATCATAAGGGGTTAGGGGGAAGAGAGCACCATTTAGTCTCAATCACACCCCCAATGAAGACGTCTTACAATTATTATTGCCCGCATTTCATTTAGTTTCGTCTTTCCAGTCAATTAAACTCAAACTTGATTATTTTCATATTTCTTTTGTACTTTCGATTTCATACGTAACTAAGTTGGTACGTAGGATCATTAAAAAGAAGATGGAGAGCAGGGTAAATGATTACTTGCGGGTTCAACATATTCGATTCAGAAAAGGCGTAATACGCGCGATGCCAAAGCAGTAAAAAGGTCAGTGGATTTCGAGAAAGCTTTTGATAGAATCAATAGGGAAGATTTGATGAATGCATTGCAGAAAATGACAGCGGTTTGGAGAGACAGGAGACTTTTACGCAACCTGTACATACCTGGTGACCTAACACCCCCCGTCACTCACCCCTGCGTTGGCTTACGGGTTAGTATGTGGTGTGAATGATGTCTCAGACTGCTCGGATGCGAGTGGGGGATGGAGAGTGTTAGGATGAGGAGGAGTAAGACAAGACTAGCGTGTATGTTCACGTGGAGAAAACGGTCGAACAGAAACGGCAAAAACGCGATATGGGATGAGGATAGATTGATATTCGTCTTTATTTTGCAGCGAGATTGAGACTGGAGTGTCTTCTACCGCCTAACCCCTCGTCACACATTTACAATATTAAACTTATAACTTGCTTAGAATAAATTACTAACTTACTTATAATATGCAAATTACTAACCTATGAAACTAAGGATAGGATAGGAAGTAGGGTGGACGTGGGCAATTCATAAAATCGGTTAGGTTTGCTGATGATGAAGCTTCAGTTTGCCAGTCATCCAAGGAGTTGCAAGCATTGCTGAGCGCGTTGGAAAGTCAGGTCGATACTTGTGGACTGGGAATCAGTGTAAGCAAAGCAAATGTTATGAACTTTTTAAGAAAGAGGAAAGCTAAGTCAAATATAAAAAAAGAGCCTATGGAATAGAAGCGGAGCGTGGTAATGTACGGCGGCCTGGAAACATGGCCATTGAAGAGAGACGATAGGCTTTTCAAATGTGTGTGTGTGGAGAAGGTGAATTGGGCGGAAAGGAAAACAAGCGCATGGTGACAGAGAGGAGGTTGGGGAAACGAGGAGGGGGGATGGGGGGCCCTTTGTTGGGCGATGGGATTTCGTCGGATTGATGATGGAGCAGGCGAGGGAATGCTGGGTGGAATGGAGGGAGGTCGAGTATTCGCGGAATTGAAAAAGGTTAAATTGTAGCGTGGGGTACGGGCCTCGTCTCGGGTGAGCGTAAGGAACGTGGGGGCGTTATGCTTTTGCTCATCCGAAACATCTACACTTATACACTACCCGCGAAAGCCTCCGCGTGGATGTGTGGCAGGGGGTTCTAGGTCACCAGCCATACTACATTTACTCCTAATCTTCCCCAACCACATGGTGCCCCATGATCCACTCAGCGGAAGGAGGTGACCGGAAAAAATTAATGCAACATCCGTCGGGTATAATACAAATTGTATGCTGTATACCCTACTCCCCTCCCCGGACTACAACCTTGACGTGGTGGAAGGGCTTGTGCGTTCCGATGACCCCTAGAGCTGTGCTGGCGGGAGTAATAAAAATTGCTCCTGGTAGGGTCACCCATGCCAGATAGGTCGAAGGTTAGGAGCCAGACGAAAGGTAGTCCACGCAGCGTCTGTTCCTCAGTGAGGCGGCTGCAATGGCGTCTGACCCAAGTGGGGCGGCCAGTAAGTGATGGTGTCACGTTAAAAACACTATTGAGGAAGGCAACGGGAAACCACCACAATTATCATTCCCAAGAAAAATATGATGGACAATAGAGATATTTTGAGTCCTGGCAACCACGGGGTTCGGCCCAATCGGCCGTGTGTCGTGCCCGGCAGCGGGGGAGGCAAGGCTTCCGCGGTCGTCATCCCACGAAACCCTTGCAAGGAAAAACCAGCAGCAGCAGGACAGAAGACGCAGGAGAAGAAGACCACATTAGTTAGAATAGGAACGTGGAATGTTAGGACAATGATGAGGACAGGGAAATTGGAGAATGTTAAGCGAGAGATGGAAAGGGGAAATATAGATATTTGAGGTCTATGCGAGGTGAGATGGAAAGATAGCGGGGATTACTGGAGTGATAAGTATAGAATAATATACAGCGGTGGGGACGAGAGTCAACGAGGGGTTGCCATAGTATTAAATGAAGAGGTAGGAAGAAGCGTACTCAACATAGAGCAGGTAACGGATAGAATACTACTGGTGGAGATAAAAGCAGAACCGACGAACTTAGTTATTATTCAGGTATACATGCCACCGGGCAACCATAAGGAAGAAGAGGTCGATAGGATATACGATCAGTTAGAGGACATGATCGCGTGTGTTCCTGCAGGGAAACATTTGATAGTGATGGGGGATTGGAATGCGACGGTAGGCGAAGGAAGAGATGGTGATGAGGTGGGGGACTACGGTTTAGGCACGAGGAATGACCGCGGGGAGAAAGCAGTTGAGTTCTGCAGGAGACAGGGGTTAGTCATCACCAACACTTGGTTTAGACACCACAAAAGACGTAGGTATACATGGAAAATGCCAGGTGACTCAGGAAGATATCAGCTAGATTATATCCTGGTTAGACACAGGTTTAGGAACAGTGTAATAAATTCCCACAGCTTCCCGGGAGCGGATGCGGACTCAGACCACAATTTAGTTGTTATGAAATGTAGCGTACGTTTCAAAAAGATAAGGCAGGGTCGGCGAGTTAGAAAATGGAATGTAAAAGCATTAAATGGGTTGAAAAGGAAGGAATACAAACAGGCGGTAGAGAAAATCATGGAGTATGGTAAAGGGCTTAGTACTATCGAAGAAAAATGGGAAATGATCAAGAAAGGGTTGTCTAAAGCCGCAAAAGACACTATTGGAACCGTTAACGCTATAAGGACTAGGAAACCATGGATCACGGATGAGATGATTACAAAGATGGATGAGCGGCTAAAATGGAAGAATATAAATACAGAATTAGGCAAAATGAAGTACAAAGAATTCAACAATAAATTGAGGCGGGCTACAAATAAAGCAAAGGAAGCATGGTGGAAGACGCAGTGCGAGGATATGGAAAGTCTGCAGAGGAAGGGCGAAATCGGTGCGCTGTACAGCAAAGTTAAATCGTTATCAGGAAGTAAGAAAGGAAGAGCTATGCTAACAGTTAGAGATAAGGCGGGTAAGGTAATAGTTGACGCAGGAAAGATCCAAGAGAGATGGAAGGAGTATATAGAAGAACTGTATAGTAAAGAACTTCGACCAACAAAGTTAGACATTGAAAAAGAAAATGACGTAGAGGAAGACAGCTTAGGTCCAGGCATACTAGACAATGAGATAGAAAGGGCATTAAAGGAGATGAAACTAAATAAGGCCGTGGGGGTAGATAACATTCCCGTGGAACTTTTAAAATGCTTAGGAAAATGTGGGAGGAAGAGGCTATATGAGCTGATCCGTAGCATTTATGAGGAGGGAATCTGGCCGGAAGACTTTGTGAGATCAGTTTTAGTTCCTATTCCGAAAAAGGTAAAGGCCACGTCATGTGAGGACTATAGGACAATTAGTTTGATATCCCACGCAGCTAAAGTTGTTCTCAGGATCATAAACAAAAGGATAGAGAGTAGGCTAAATGATTACTTAGGGGATGATCAGTTTGGGTTTAGGAAGGGGAGAGGTACGCGTGATGCCATTGCAGTATTGAGATTATTAATCGAGAGGAATATAGAGCACAACCAGGAGGTATTTGCCTGTTTCGTAGATTTCGAAAAAGCGTTTGATAGAGTGAATTGGGAAAAACTAATGAGTATATTGCAGAAGATAGGAATAGATTGGAGGGAAAGGAGGCTAATCCGCAACCTGTACATGTCTCAGACTGCTCGGGTGCGGGTGGGAAACGGGGAGTCAGGATGGGCAGTGTTAGGAAGGGGTGTAAGGCAGGGTTGCCCATTATCACCGTTGCTGTTCAACCTGTATGCAGAGGAAATGATCAAAGAGGCATGGGAAGAACTCGAGGTAGGAATGAAAGTGGGCGGGGAATTCGTAAAATCAGTTAGGTTTGCTGATGACCAAGCTTTAGTTTGTCAGTCAGCCAAGGGGCTGCAGGCATTGCTGAGTGAATTGGAAATTCAGTGCGACAGATATGGGATGAGAATCAATATTAATAAAACAAAGGTTATGCGATTTTCTGGAAAGAAAAAGGCCAAGCTTAACATTAAAATAGGAGGGCAAAAACTAGAGCAGGTAGAACAGTTTACGTATCTCGGTAGTGTTTTGGACCAACACGGTCAAAGTAGTAGGGACGTAAGGAGAAGAATTGCGCTAGGCAAAGAGGCTTTCACAAGGAAGAGGGAGTTGATGACAGGGACTTTGAGTAAGGATGTTAAGAAAAGACTCGTAAAAACTTTGATATGGAGCGTAGCTATGTACGGTGCGGAAACGTGGTCATTGAAGCAGGAGGATAGACGTAGATTGGAGGATTTTGAAATGTGGGTGTGGAGAAGAATGGAGAAGGTGAAATGGACAGAGAAGAAAACAAACGAGGTAGTACTTGGTATGGTGGGCGAAGAGAGGGGTTTGTTGGGAGCAATCCTATGGAGGCAGGAAAAGTGGATGAAGGGGGTGTTTACCGGCAGTGGGATGTTGAAGACTGTGATAGAGGGTAGAATGTTGGGCAAAAGAGGAAAGGGAAGGAACAGGATAGGAATGTTGGACGGGATGAAGGGAGGAAGAAAGTACTCAGAGATGAAGAGGGACCTGATATAGAGTAGGATGATGGATTTTGTGTTTTGTTAGGAGTAATAAAATATTTTTTGTTAGGTGTGTCCATCCAAAAACCTACCTTAACCGGTAGATTAACTTAAAAAAAAAAATACCCTACTCACAAGAAGACACGTAAGGGAACCCAGTAAGAGGGGCGGGCTCACATGCAACGCATTCACCAACTGTGAGAGAGCATTCCACTCGCGCAGGACGTTGAGGAAAACTCATGAGGAAATTGCCTCCTAAGCTGTTTCTGGAAGTCTGTGTTCATTTTCCAGTTATAGCTTTTTGTGCCCGCTGGCAGGTACGAATAGGTGCCACTCTCCTTGGTGACCTCTTGACCTTTTCACTCGGCGTTTCGCATGGCTTCACTATCAATAAGGGTTCTATATCGCTCGTTCATGTGTATTATGAATGCGTATGTCCTCTCCTAGCGCTTCTGGTCCGCATCACCTCTCTTCGTAAATAATCCATGAACGTTGCCCAATTTCCCTTCGCCTTGACCTCTGCGTGGTCGTTCCGTCACACTCCTTCACCTGAGATAGTGACTAATTTTTCATGCGGCGGTGTTTTCATTCATTTAAAAATAAATCGTTTATGAGATGAACGGAATGTGTCAGCCGTGGTAGAATAGTATAAATGAGATGCAACGGCAATGGATGGGTGTGGAAGATGGTGGTACCGCTCTACTGAAAGAGGGAGGGGGATTGGGCCAAAGTCATATCGCCATTTGATCAGGTGCACTCAGGAGTCTTTAAGAGCGTAAATGATTCGACGGGGGGCGGGAGGGAGGCGAGAGGTCGTGGGGAAACGTGGGGCCGACGAAACTCTCAACATATGAGGGATGTTCCAAGTGCCAATAGTGTGTGCATGTGTAATACGGAGGCTGAATAAGTACAAAGGGCTTTTCCGGGGAAAATCAGCTTAAAACATTCCATGTAATAGCGTGAAGCAATGGTCATTTTTTGGGCATTGCTTTCCCCGAAAGGAAGCGTGTGAACTTTATCAATATGTGTTGCTTAGTACTGATATAATGAACAAATGAACTGTTTTTCATTAGAAATGAATGAATTACAAATGTGTTAAAGCTGTTTGTTGGCCGTGTCCAGTCCACCCGCGCAAATATTCATTCTCGCCTCGCAAGGAACTGCACATTCCTCGGCAGGGGTTGCGTAGGGGGTGTGCGATTGTGGCACCAGACGCGGGGGTGGTGTCGGGCGGGTGGTGCTCCGGGGGGGAATTGCATGAATAACAGGCCCTCTTTAATCCCCTTTCCACATCAAAACTCATTTAGTCCTCATCGCCAGCTACGCGCGTCCCCTCGGGGATATCGCGGCGCATATTCGAGGGAGCGTGGGTGGGAAGCACTAGTCCCGCTTTGAGGGGAATCGGGGGAAGGGACGCGCCTTCCTCTCCTTCAGCATCGTTTTCCACTCCCCCCTCCCTTGCTTCGCTTCGTGCCCTCGCCGGCCCCTTTTCCCCCGCCCCTCTGGCCCCCCGCCCGTCACCCTCCGGACCAATCCCGGCCCTCCCTCTCGAGGGCGCACGCGTCACACCCCGCCGCCGGCGCACACAACACTCGCCCTCGCAGCAGCGCGTGGTTCGGCCAGATAAAGACCACCCCCACCCCCCGCACCCCTGCCACCCCTGGACCTTAAATTCTTGCCCCAATTGCCGCTCCCTTCCACTCCCGCCCCCTTTGTGCCTCCAATCCCAACCCCCCGTCCCTCGCGACTGATGGAAAGATGGAGACTGTCATCTGTTGTGTTCGGAGCGCGCCGCCGCTCGCGGGCCGCATTGACGCCCCGCTGCGTGCTGCTCGCCCTCTTTGTTTGGAGGAGGTCGTCTCCCTCGCCCTCCGGCCCGGGGACGCCTTTTTTCTCGTTGATCGAGGGATAGATCGGGGGGATGGGGGGGCGAGACCCCTTGTGCAGAGGAGGGGGGTCGTTTTCGTCAGCATTATCATTTATTTACGCCAAAGCCCTCCCGGATCGCTCTCGTCTGTCTGGTGCGCGTGATCTGAGCGTGACCGTTGGTGCTCCTCGGCACCGGAGCACCGGGGTGAGGCCCCGTCGAGCAGCAGGGGGGGGGGGGAGGAGGGCTAATATCTCGTGGAAACAAAAACATCTCTGCATCGTGAAAGGGGTATGAGTTGAGTCTCAATTTGACGCATTCATTCACAACCTCCCGTTTCGTTTCCTTAACTCTAGGCTCTTCACGACAAAGCGATAGGGTGCTCTATTGGACCGGATGTACGTGACGCAATAGGGGTTCAAAATAGGAATATTGATAGAATTGAGATCTTGCGGCAAGTAGTGTCAAATAAATGAAAGAACTTCAATAGCCGTAAACAGTTTCAATACTACTAGCCGTAAGAGCTCAATTCTATCAATATTTCTATGGCTTTCCAGTCAACTGAGCTTAATAAATTCCACCAACTTAAAACTAAGATCGCTAAGATTGGTGGGGACATCTGTTACCTTAAAAATTGTAAACAAAACAATATTTTTCCTAAAAAAACTGTTTAGGGCCATTGGAGTTTTTCATTTATTCAAAATAGGAGTTTGCGTCTTCCTTGTAAGCTATGGTTTCAAATTTTCATAGACATTTTTCGGCGTAAAAAAGAACACTGTTCACGAGAGTGTAATGATATCGCCAGATGTCATCCATACTGTCGTTTTGGTTTAGTTCACATGCGCTCCTTTCACAGTTTATTTCCTTGCTCGCCATTCTCTTTCATTACAGAAAGAGGAACGGTCTCTCGCCTTTCTATATACGCCGCTGTATCCGCGAATAATCAAGTCGCCAACAATACGAAAACGAAAAATGTTGTTCTCTTTTAGAATGCCCGCGAAACAGTACTACTTTCGGATGCAATGCGCATGTTGGGATGGATATGCGGCGTGAAATGGAGTGGGCACCAATAATCGCAATGACTCGATGAGAGAGATTAAGCAGAGGCACCAGGAGTGCAAATACCCTTCGTTGCAAACGTACCGTCACTATATTTTATTTTCATCCCGAGCCGCGATCCGAAGGCGACTCACTCTGAGGGAGCCCTTTGGTCACTCATCGCCTCCCCCCTGATCGTCAGTTCGTCCACGTCCCTCCCGCCCCCGCAGGGAGCAAGTGGCAGGGGGAGGGGCGAGAGGGGGTTTCGAGTGCGAAGAGAGAATTCGCGACTTGACGATCCGTCCAAGATGGCGCCGGGCAGATGTGGTTCAGGCAGAAAGTAATACTCTGTGTTTCCGCTCCCGAGAGAGCACGTGTTCGCGCACCTACCCCCCCCCCACCCCCTTTCGACCCCACCCCAGGGCAAATGAAACATTGGCGTGCGAAATGAAGACCCACCGGGGGAAGTTTTTCGCTTCGAATTACCTCGCAAGGGTATTAAAAAAGGGTAGCGTGGGTCTGTTACACTCGGGGCCAGGGAGTATCCTCCGTCGGAACGCGTTCTCCCCCGCCTCCCCCCCTCCCCTTTCTCCACCCCTCCCCCTTTCCCCTGCCCCCTTACCGTCCACCGCCGACCTCGGCTCGAATTTACAGCTTTTTATTTTATTTTTTAGTTCTTTCTCTCTTTTTTGGTTTTCGCTAACGAGACGTCCGGCTGTAAATGTGAGGGGTTTGCTTCCTCGTGCGTGCGTGCAGTGAAACCTTTGGCTCTCGGAAAATCGAAAAAGAGAGAGGAATATTACGGAGAGGGAGATTCGGATGAAAAATATAGACGAATAAATATCATCCCTCGGTGAGCGTGTGCGGATGGGGGTGTGTTTTTTATGGCGGGAAAGGGGTCGGGACTTACGCATTCCACGGCCTCTCGGGAGGGGGAGGGGGATAGGGTGGGGGCACTCGAGGAAATAAACAAAAGCGAGGCGGGCTTGCGTCATATTTTCCTGATTTAAAAAAACGCGAAGCGCGGCGCGTTTGTTACGTTCTTGTCGATTGAGTGGAGGAGGGCACCAGTGGCGGGCACCATTGGTCCAAGGCGGGTGCAAGCACTCGGACGGTGCTCGACGCGTGTTGAGTAGTCTGGTCAGCGTGGTACCGATGCGTAATATCAATGTTCCGCCCATGATACTATTACGCATTTAGTATGCATTATGAATTACAATTGGTTTTCTGACGTTTGAGGTAGATTTTGGGGGACGACGATACATTTCAGTTTACATACATATCTTTCAATGTATATGAATGAATGTGTATGTTTGAATGTACTGTATGAATATACATGTATGTATGTGTAAAACTGGATCGTTTTAACGCCTGTGAAGTCTGATTCATATGCCCGCACTCTTTACGCCGTTACTTTTTAGGGTGGGCGATGTCAGTAGAATCCTGTTTGTCGGTTGCGAAAGGAATGATTCCCGTTTCTCGTGATAATGTGCGAATCCCTCCAACCCGCCCGCTCCCACTCGGCCTCTCTCGCTTGATGCGAGGCCTGCCGTGTGGTTTGCTTATTATCTATTCTCCCTCCCACTACTTTGGCCAAACCACTCTAGCACCCTTCTTTCATGTAGAGTGCATCATTCTTTAAGAAACAATTAATGACTACTCTCACCGTGAGCATTCATTTCAAATCTATACTTATATTATTAATGGAAGTCAACCAGCCTGAAAGAGAAGCCCATCCACTTTAATCTCCTAAAATGGGATACGCCTCGAAAATTCCTTTTTATTTCGTTCATGTTTAATCCCGAAAGCGCTGAAGTACAGCAGATACTCTTTCAATTTTGACTAGGCATTTGCTCTAGTTAACGCTTTGTATATTACTAAAAATTCAATACTTAACTGCTCATCAACTATACTACCTTGATCAAAAATTTCCCGGAATTTATTCAGAAAATTAAAAATACAAGTTTATTCATCTAAATCTATATTGTCCCCTTCAAAGTAATCCCCATCGACTGCAACACACTTATGCCAGCGCTTGATCCAATCCTCGAAACATTTTTTATACTATAGGATAGTTGAAGTAAGATAGACCAATTTGGTATTTACAAGAAAATGGGGTTTTAATTTACATAACAATTCATTATAGATGAAAATTACGTCGTTTTAGAGTTAATGTATAAGTTGTTCAAGTCTGGAAGGCCAAAATGTTTTCGATAAAGGGCCCGGATGGTAAATTTAATGACAAGGGAAAGTTTAAATTTTGCTGTGCTGTTTCCGAATAATGTAACAGTCATCAAAACAAACACCTAGATACGGGCGTGACGTTGGATGGGTTGGAGACAAATTAAAAATCCACATCGACGCAAAGATTAATGAACATTTGTATTAATTTTCTTTAGATTAAGAATTGAATGAAAGTAATACATGACGCAGCCAATAATTACGAGCTATCCATCGGTTGCGTTTCTCTTTTCATGTCTTTCATGCATATCAAACGCAGCGTTAGGCAGGCTCCTCTTTGCAGCGAGCTTTCGCAAAGACCAGGTCACCCGCCCACCCACTCGCCCCCCCCCCCGTGCACCAAAACCAGCGATTCGCCCAAAATCGCAAAAGTCGACGGAAAAGGTGACATTTCTCAGTAATTTGTAGAGCCACTCTTATTTTAATACGTGATGCATTTCCAGTGACGCGTCGTGAGCTCAAGAAGCCCTTCGTACTTTTGTCTGCCAAAAGGAGTACTTGGTTTTGATCCTTCCCCTGAACGCCATCCCTTAATTGTTTAGCCTGCTTCGTCGATGCCGGCCGGATTCAGTTTCTCTTGCCCGGGAGAGGTGGATGACTCCAAATGCCATCGAACCCCAAATGCGTTCTCAAATTGAAATGCACGGGAAGGGCTCCCTTTATTATGCCGGATGTGAACATGTCTGCAAAGGGCGCTAACTGCCCTCGACTTATCATCCAATTGTTTCCCCCGAGCGCAGATGGCTTTGATTGGGCGGAGGGAGGAGTTGGTTTAGGGTATTTATAGTTGTGGGTGGGCGGGTTCCGGAAGTGGAGGGGGGGGGGCTCGCGTTTGCGGTGATGCGCATCGGGGTACGCGACCCCTGGTCGATGGAGCTATGATTTATTTGCTCCCCACGCTCCCTATCATCCTCCCCCTGGTGTTTTCGACCACCCCCTCCGCTACTCCGCGCATCTGCGACCACTGCCGAGGATTCCCAACAAATCCTCCGGACCCACTTCCCCCCGGGGGCTGTATTTCCAGGGGACGACGTCGTGGTCCCCCCCTCTCTCTCTTCCAAGCGACCGACGGCGCCCCCACCCCCCCTCATCCGCCGTCCACCATCGGGGTCCGAATTAACCCCCCCCCCTCTGACCATCCTCGTCTCTCCCATCGCCCCCTGCTTAAAAAACACGCGAGTGTTACGAAATGGAGGTGTGGCCTGCTAGAGAAGAGGCAGAAGGCTTTCGTGAAGCAGCACATTGATTAGAGGGACGTCGCATCGGTTGCGTTGCATTTTTAGAACGACCCACAGAAAGTTTTCGCAATAACAAATGTCGGGAATTTACAAGTGTGAAAGATTAAGTGTGAGCCGTGCAACCGAGACAAAAACGGAAGAAGCGTTTAGAGCTCTCGGAGGAGACTAAACATTTCCCCAAAAGAACCGACGCAGTGCACGCGGAATCACTCGGCGACCGTCATTCGCTGTGCTTACAAACTTCGCCCTTTGACCCTCTCCACGAGGTCATGCGGGCAGCTGTCGTCGACGGGACGTACTCTGTCGATGCGGCGCCAGGGGTGGCCAGTTGCACGACCCTGGTGTCTTTATTATCCCCTTCTTGCTTTCGAGTTCTGCATGACCCCTCTTAGTAACTTGGCCCTCAATCTGCAAAACCTACAGAGAATTGAGCAGAGGCCCATCTCTTGAATCGCTCTTTTTCATCGTGGTGATAGGAATCGATCAGGATACAAGTGAAATCAGTTTCGAGTTTCAACAGATTTTTCAGTCGTCTCCCTTGCTCTCATATATGTAATAGTATTTTTTGAAGACACTGCGTATCACGCATAAATTATTGGGAAGAAAATTTAATATTCAATCATGTCTTGAGCTCAAATACCTCCTCCTTGTGTCTTGGGAAAACCCGTGACCACTAATTTAACGCAGTGTGTAATTTTCTTGCTATCAATGTGTAGATTGGGCATGGAGGAGATCTAAGGAACGTTAATCAATGTTCAAAAAGAGTGCGTGTCCAAAATATTGTTTGGACCTGCCAGGTGGGCGCGGGGCATAAGTTGTGCCCCGGGCACTGCACGGGCGTAGAGTGGTGCAATGGAGAAGTGAGCGGGACGAATTGGAGCGAAATGAATGACGAAGTGCGAGGCCAAAGGAAAGAGAGAGAAGGTTGTTGGGATAAAATTGAAGACAACTTGATTCAAGGGGTGATTTCATTGAGAGATGCAAGAGTGAATGCAAATCAGGCTGCTATATTTAGAAGGTATACATGTATAAACAAAATACCCCTCGATCCACCGCTAGGGCGTTTGGAGGGGGGTGTGTGTTAGGACGCCTCCCGCAAAATTGAGGAACAAAAAACAGGCTAACGCACAACCACGCAGACATACTACCTTGATCAAAAATTTCCCGGAATTTATTCAGAAAATTAAAAATACAAGTTTATTCATCTAAATCTATATTGTCCCCTTCAAAGTAATCCCCATCGACTGCAACGCACTTATGCCAGCGCTTGATCCAATCCTCGAAACATTTTTTATATTCGGTTTTCGGTATGTCCATCAGTGCTTCCTGCGATTTTTCCATTACTTCCTCTCGGCTGCTAAAACGCGTTCCCCGTAATGGTTTTTTTAACTCGATTGAACAGAAAGAAGTCACAGGGAGCCAAATCAGGTGAATTCGGTGGCTGTTGGATGGTATTTGTTGCATTTTTCGTCAAAAAATTACGAATAATGATAGCACTGTGCGACGGTGCGTTATCATGGTGCAAAATCCACGAGTTTTCTGCCCACATTTCTGGTCTCTTTCGACGAATTGCTTCACGCAAACGTCTCATAACGCCCAAATAATACTCTTTGTTTACTGTCTGGCCTTCTGGCAAAAATTCATGATGCACTACACCGTTGTAATCCATGAAAACCGTCAGCATTGCCTTCTTCTTTGACTGAAAACGACGTGGTTTTTTTGGTCTCGGCTCATTTGGTGAACGCCATTCACTTGCCTGATGTCTGGATTGCGTGTCGTACTCATAAACCCACGTCTCGTCTCCAGTAATGATCCTTTTGATGAATGTGGGATCGGATTCAGCCTCGCAAATCATGTCTTTTGCGACGTCAACACGGTCTCTTTTTTGCATGAAATTGAGGTCTTTTGGCACCAACTTTGCTGCTACACGACGGAAACCCAAATCATTAACCACAATGTCTTGGGCGGATCCATAGGCAATGTTCAAGTCCTCCGCTATTTCTCTGATGGTTAATTTGCGGTTATTGACCAACATTTCTTTTACTTTATCAATTTTTTCCCCGACTTTCGATGTCGATGGTCTGCCACTGCGTTCATCATCTTCGATTGACTCACGACCACTTCTGAACCGCTCGTGCCACTGGTAAACGACCGTTTTTTTTAGAGAATCGTTGCCGAAACACTTTTCCAACATTTCCAACGTCCGTGCGCCACTAAATCCGTTTTTTACGCAAAATTTAATACAAGTTCGTTGTTGCAAATTTAAATCCATTTCTGAAATTGTAAAAAATCGCCAACACACACAGAGATAGATGTACTCTTGGCTACGTAACTTTTGCAAATGTCAAGTTATGACACTAAGATTTAAAGGGAATATCAACAACAGATGTACCAATTTAACAAAAAAAAACAGAACTCAAATCGGAACGATGGGAGCGCCACACGGTGGTTATTCCGGGAACTTTTTGATCAAGGTAGTATGCAAGTATGTCCATGCAAAACTTATTTTAAGTTACAAAAGCGCAAATACATACCCAGACATCTAATACACATGCGCCTACGAATAAACACGGAGCAGCGATTCGCAATCATTACAGTGTTACCGTTATGATTTCACATTGTCCGAGGAATCAAAGACCATCTAATTGCATATATCTGTGGCATCTATCTCCTCTTAACAGGTCCCTTACGATCGTCTTCTTATTGTAAGATCTTTTGGCGAATCTAGCAGATTAAATCTTAACTTTATCTAATTCGTTTATCAACTATTACTAATTCTCGCAGGTGCTAAAAGCTATTCTGCCTTACTTCGCCTTTTATTTGACTATTTAATTTGCCCTTAATCTTCCTCCAGTAACCTTTCCATCTGCTTTCCCTTTTATAATAGTGTTTACCAATCTGCTGCGACTGAAGTTGGGTCAATTTCGTCTTAAATTTGCGCCGTGTCGTGGTTTCCTCTTCTAGTCTCCTGTTTGATTCTAAAGCGTCATTCATCTCTGCATGTAGTCTGGAGCATTTTCCTCCAGCACCGTCTTCTACGCAACGCCTCACAAGCTACCACGAGGGCATGCGTTTCAGGGGGCAGCCAAGCCTTCAAAAGTTCACCAAATTTATTAGGGCCGCTCCAAAGCCACCCTCGAACGGAAACTGCTTTTGGTGATGCAGCTCTTGGTCCCGGATAGCATCAATCATATGGCGCGAAAATATCGCAATCCTCGCATCACATAAGTTTCCATCCCGGTGCCTCCTAACCCCGAGATGAGAGCGGTGACGACGACCGACGCGCAGATTTGCTTCGCTGCTCGCGTTCCTCGTGCAAAAGAGCGAAAGACATGGTTTTCAGGTAGTGAGATTTCGCGGACCGTAAGATGGAGGCCCTGAATATGGCGAGCCCTTGCAGAAGTCTCTGCGAACAAAGTCTCTTTGTTTCCCCCGCCCCGCATTCTTCCAATCCCCCCCTCTCACTCTCTCTCTCCGACGACGACGACGAGCGCCCCCGACTGCTAATCGACGAAGCGAATCCTAGCGCCGTCGTCGGCTAGTAGGGGACACTCCTCATTAGCGACAAACAAATGGAGGACTCGCATCGGGCGATGATTGCCGCCCAATCACGCCCAATCACGATTGGTGTGCGTGCGTGAGCGT
The DNA here is from genome assembly GCF_022747635.1 of Hetaerina americana. NCBI lineage: Eukaryota > Metazoa > Arthropoda > Insecta > Odonata > Calopterygidae > Hetaerina > Hetaerina americana. Next base: position 91,344,423 of record NW_027287205.1, on the reverse strand, counting down.
GTCACGTGACGCCGCGACCCCGCGAGAGAGAGAACGGATCGTGACGGAGGGAGGAGCGCGGGTTGGGGGGATGGGGGGGGGCGGAGGGGATGGAGGGAGGAAGGCGCTGGGAAAGAAGAGATTAACCTCCCGAGCCACATGAATCAATCTGAAGTCGGAAAAAGAAGCCTTTGCTTTCCTTCCCCCACCCCAATCCTCCTCCCTCTCGCAGCGGCCGGGTGCCGCACCACCGCCGTCTCGCCCCACACCCCTGCCCCCATCCCGGCACCCTCTCCCCCCTCGGTCACCCATTTGATTTATTCAGCGCGGCGCATCCCCCCCACGGCCGGAGGGAGCCGGTTCATCGCGAGGGAAGGGGCCCCCAACCCCCCCCCCCCTGCAAATCGGCAGTCGTATATCATCGCTTCCATTATACGCACCGCCGTGCCCTGTACATACATATAGTATGCTACATATATCCCTGCTACTCACACACACAAACATACGCACACACACGTTATACAAAATGTGATGCAACTAACTCTCCCTCTTATTTTGATGCCCGAAAGGCTGAGATTCTGGAACCGTTCATTTATTTTCGAGTGGCATTTCGTTTAGGATGCTATTTTTAAAGTAATTCAAGGGTAGGTTAAGCGAGGGAAGAAATAATAGAAATGATTATAAAAGGCTATAGGCGAAGACCTTAGTCATGTATGGATGAGAAGCCTGGTCAGAAGAAGGCAAGAGAATGAATGATGTGTTGAAGGAGAAGGTGATGTTTGTGGAGAGAGGAGAAGTGGGAATGGGACATCGGTCGGAGCGGGAATGTAGAGGGCGAGGAGGAAGAGCGGGAGGCGAAGGGCGGGAGGCGAAGGGCGGGAGGCGAAGGGCGGGAGGCGAAGGGCGGGAGGCGAAGGGCGATCACGGGGAAGGAGATCCACGCGAGTCATCGTGGACACGAGTGGCCGGTCCGGGTCGCCCCAAACCCACTCCCTCAAATGGGTCGATTGCCCAGGACGGTGGCCCGTTGATGGGAACGCTCTACGCGAATGCATTGAGACGTTTTGGCTTTATGAAAAATTAGGGATAGAGAAGTACACGCTGTACAAAATATGAAATAGTCGCGCTTAGATTGGCCCATACGTACCTTTTAATGGGTATTTACCTATGATCTTAATGATTATCTGTCGCTGTGTTTAGGCGTAAGCAAAGAGAATCAGAGAGGGATGGAGGGGGAAGGAGGGAAGGGAAGGGGGAGAAGAAAATGGAGGAGGGGAGCAGCTGCGCGAGTGTGTGTGAGGAGAGGGTTGAATGCGTTTGAGCCCCCTCCACTCCTCCCGTGCGTGGCCAATGAGATCGGCCGCCCGGGTGGCGGGCCCCCTCGCTCCGATCGGCTCCGGGGGCCACCCCACAACTGCCAGCGCACCAACCAACCCTCTTCCATTCCCACACGGGTTTAAAACTCAACCCCACCCCACCCTCCCATCCCTAGGATCTCATCCTAGACTGGCCGCCTCTGTGGAGCAGAGCCTACCTCCACTCCCCCCACACCCCCTTGGCTGCACATTGTGATTCTGATTTGGCCTCTTGGGCTTTGTATTTAATCCCACCTTTCCCTCCCAGTGCCCACCTCCCCTTCCGCCTTCCTATTCCCCCTTCCATCCCCTAGTTTCTCGCTCCCCACCCCAATCTCCCTCCTCCTCCTCTGAGGCCTCGTCTCCATTTGCCTTGGGTGGCCTGGGATTGGAGCCACCGGAAGCAAGGACGCAGTGCAAGCACGACTCAAGATATTAGGTACATATCAGTGGAGCGTAGGCGGAGGGCGGGAGGGAATGCCTGGCTGTGTTCGATTCGTGGGAGGGAAAGACGCGAGGGCGAAGGGTCGGTGGAAATCGACGGTCGGACGGACGTCCATGGAAGAATTTGATTTTCCCTCGCTGGGCCCGCGGCTACCGAGCGAAATGCGGAAATTCGACCGCTCTCTGAGGGACAAATTACCAATCGAGTCCCAATTGTCACCGATTGCTCTGATTGGTGTTGTCGCGAAGCCACGTGCCCTCGTTGCGACGCGCGTATTTAGGGTGAGACGTAGAAGTGACCTGCTATCATCAGCTTATTTGCTTACCAACCAGCATCGCCCTATCACGGCGATTATTTGTTCCGTCACGTAGCACTAATCTATCCATTCATCCACCTAAATTCAATGAAAAGATTGGCGAGATTTCCCGCCTTTTGCAAATGTTATGTACTTCCGGTTTATATATAATTAATTATAATTGTACAAATTATGAATTTAGTTAATTCCTTTTCTGTCCGTTAACGAATGGAATATATTCGTTAACGGTAAATCCGTTAACGAATATACTCTAATGTTTCAGGCTTCACTTCGTGGAAGTATTTCATGTCCATACTGAAAAGACTTTGTACTTTTCCACAGATATTTATTGTAAGGTGCATTGCGTTTCACTGACATCAGGTACTGCCTGATGATTCCGATGAAGTCGGCGGAACGCGTTGTACCTTACAATAAATATCTGTTGAAAAGCACAAAATCTTTTTACTATGGTTAGTTAACTCCGTTTGAAATAAGAAGAATTGCAAGATAGAGGAAACAAAAAATATCAAACTAAAGGATTGTAGCTCAATGAATTCTCCTGATACGCCAGAAGTGATTCCCCCCGCCATCAAAGCCACGCTTCCGCTCCCTCCGTTCTCTCCCGAGGGATATAGTGATCCCTCCGAGCATTTCTTCATCCCGTGCAATTTCCCCTCCCCGCCTCCCCATTTCCCCCACACCGATGACTCCCCGCCGCGGGCGTTTCGCCAGCGTGAGTCGGGTGATGGTGTCCCGCGGGCGACTCCCCGTTTTCTGCCGGTTTCAGCGGTCAGTCTGGCCTGGTTGGCTTTGACCCTGGTTTCCGTTACTGGCAGTCACGCGAGCATAACGTACCGCGATCGGGCGAGGAAGAGTTACGAGAATAAGAGGCACCCGTCTTCCCTTCCTTCTGGTATTTCTTGCGATATTTATTTCTATACTTATTTATTTATTTATTATTATTATTATACCCGTACCTCTGTTACGACATTAGTACCGGGTGAACAGGATATTTATGAGCCACCGCCACGTCTCCTCAACGGCAGGAGGAAAATGAAAACTGAGACAAGCGAACGAAAACAGTCGGCAATTTAGTTTGGCTCTTGGTAGAAATTCGTTCGCCACGACTGCCGGGATTACTTCCTTTGGGTAATTCATACAATTTTTGTGGATGAAGGTTGAAAGAATAGTCCTGGGCGGAATCGGTGGGGGGGTTACATATTGCGTTGTGCTGAGGATTGCGTGGAGTGTGGTCGACCCGGTCCATCTCTGCGTCATATTCGGAAGGATGCAAAGTTCGGAGGGGCGGAGGTTTCAGTCAGGAGTGTGTGTCTATTGTATCCAGCAGGAGAGAAACTGAATAGGAGATGATTAATGAGGGGAATAGTTGAGGGGAGTAATGGATATATATATATATATATATATATATATATATATATATATATATATATATATATATATATATATATATATATTTTCCTACGTCGCACTACGTATCGACATGTGCGTAATGCCCAGCCAATCACCGTTAGGCTGTGAGGTCGAATGTGCTTGAAAATTAGAACAACTGAACGTCGACAGTATTACTACATAGTAATGACTAACTGATATAAAATGACGCTCATAATATGGAAACATCGTAAATTTAACATCCACGTGATTAATTTACACGTTTTATTTTCATTTGAACTCTTTAGTTTTCAGAATTCAATGTAGAAATAATATGAAAAAACTATTTTGAAGAATTACATTAAATGCCTTTTCATGGTCCAAAAGAACCCTTAAAAAGGAAAATACACTTGGAACGAGAATTGCTTTCCCTATTTTAACTATTATAACTTGCGATAACGCAGACATAATAATATCTGCATGTTCAGGATATTAAAATAAACAGAATTTAATATTTCCTCTCGCAGATTGATACTGACTTGCACCGATAATTACTTTCGGTTATATTCAACGCTGAATGCAAAGCATGGCGTCATTTCTGTCGGCGATCCTTAGTACAGCCGAGCGGCGGGATGCAGCGGTGGCAGCCCTTGCCCTCCGCCAAAGACACTCGCCACTGCCTCCATTGACCTCGGACCAAGACTCCGGGTCGACACAAGTCACTCACCGATGCCACCGATCAAATGAACTGACCAGTGACGGCCATGAATTTAACATTCATGGTCAATGTTGCCGTTCATTGACCGGCACTCTACAGCTCAATTGCTTTACGACCGAAAGACGATCATGATGGCCTTGGGACTATCTGATCTTGATCAAGAAAGACGTCATGCTGTTTTCGGTAGATGCTAATTCTTAATTTTTTTGTGGAAATATTATTAATCCTTAAATTGACGACATATACGTATGCCGTGTCCACGCAAACGATAGATTCGCTGGGAGATTCAAAATACAGTCAAATTTTCATCCTTGAACTTCAATCAAATAGGATAAATTCAACGGGATTGCAATAAATACCAATTTAAGTGACCTGTATTATTGGTTATATTTTGACCAATAGGACTAGCGGATTTTCCAATATTTTGACGACATTTTTAACTGGGGTGCACGATGGATTCGAATGAAGAACACCGTCTCCTTGACAGCCGCATCACATCACGCATTTCCCTTGGATCGTGCGGAATGGAATGAGGGCCCGCCTCCCAACCTCCCATCAGGCCCCTTGGACACTCTCATTACAACCCCCCTTCCACCACTTACCCCCTCACCCCCTCCGCCCTCATGATCCCTCTCGGCTTCGCTGCGGCATGGATTTCATTCATGGCTCCATCTGAGTCCGCCTCTCCCTTGCTTGATAACCTCTCCCCCCCCCTCCGCCCCTCCTCGATGCGATGGGCCCCCCTTCCATTGGGCCAATTTTCGGCCGACCACGGCTCCATTTGCAGCGCAGCCGTGTCGTCAGGCATTTTATCTCTCGGTGTACTTTCCGACTCCCAGATGCACGCCATTCTCATCCCCCCTCCTCCCAATCGATGGATTTCGATCGCCACTTCGCGTTTGATGTTTGGTGGGAAGGTCACTGGGTCACGGATCCCGTGACGCGGCGTGGTGCTCAGTCGCTAATATTTTTAGGAATTGTGCCGCTACCAAGCTCCCTTCGCTCTTTGATTGCCACATTCGCTCGTTCCCTTCTGGGTCTTTAGTGGGTTGGCAAAGTTAATAAAAGTATGAGTTGAAGTTATTTCACGGCATTTACTCCTTCCGTACTAGTTTCCTCCACATTTGGTCGGCCGGCCGTGCATCGCCACTCGTTTGCCCTCTGTGCCAGCGATACGATCCGCTCTCTTGAAATACGCAATCGCCGCGCATTGAGGGCCTCGTGCGTCTCTCTCTCGCTCTCTCTCTCTCTCTCTCTCTCTCTCTCTCTCCCTCCCTCCTCTCTCCCTCCGTTCCCGCCCTCACGCGACGGAGCGAGCGCGCACTTGATGCGAGATGCACCCCTCTCATACGTCCCCTCTCCACGCCACCAAACGACCTCTTCCTCTCTTTCCTTCCCTAATCCTTTCGCCTATGGCTACCACCACCTACATACGTCACCCACTCTCATACCAATTGCCTCATCCTATTTTGTGCCCTATTTCTCTTCTCTCTCTCACTATCCTATTTTACAACTTTTAAACGGTCCTTCAATTTCCCACACATTCAAGCATTCAATTTTGGCAGCATAGTCAACCAATCATAGGTACGTTCGCTTAATGTACTCACAGTATTGTAGAGCTCGCGCAGCATTTAGTTGTTTCATGCATTCCACCATGTAAAAACCATAAAACACAGTAATCAACCCGAAGGTCGGTTTGGTAGGTGATGGTGGAGTTCACCCAGTACTAGCTCTGTACGGCGTATGAAATTCACACATTGGCAGGGTATTAAGGGGGGCCAGTTCCTCTCCCTGTGCCGGTTACGATTTCCCAGGAAGATCTGGTACCCGAAAAATCTCACAGCTTGGGTGGAGCTGCAGTTACCCAGAGTGCCTTGCCCGGGAATCGAACCCGGACCATCCGGTCAGTAATCGCACCCTCTTACCTTCGGCCTACCGCATTATTCTACCATGTACTCAAAGTAAAAAATTATTAAAAATCATCAAATCGCTCAATTATTTCAATTCTTATACTCATGTGCAATCATTTCTCCAATCCTTCGTTCACCCCGTCTCACTCAGAAAAAAATTATTTATTATCCAAGTGGTGTTTCTTAAGGTCGGAAACAATTATGGAAATACATCCTGCGTTTGGTTCCAATGTATTTTCTATAACTGCTTTCTTCACATAATATAAATAATACATTGCATTGAAAAATTGGCGTTTTAATGTGAAAAAGAGTAAGGGACTAAGATCGAAATTAATCATTTTTGTGATTTATTAAGGGCTGTAATTTGTTGAGAATGCGAAAAATTTTCCCCACTAATGGCTTAATCTCGGTATTAGATTTCCCGTGTTCATACATTTCTACGATGTTAAACGATTTTAAGAAGTTCATAGACTCGTGTGCCCATCTTCGGCGACAGCGCAAACGAGAAAGAGAGAGAGGGAGCGACTCATTCGATAAGCGCTGCGACATAAGGATGACGTCAGGAACTCTTTCGCTATTCTCATAAGTTCCTTCTTTCGATTTTCAACCGGCGGATTTCTCTGCAAAGCGATTTTTCAAATGATTCCTTTTCGAGTTTCCCTGGGTGACCGCTCCACTGTCACGTAAATACGACACTACGACCTGGAAATACGTCGGGAGGCCGCAGTAGTTAAGATTTCACGTAATTAAACAGTCTGTGGCAAGGTTTTATGACCTCAAAGGGTCATGAGTGCCTCAAAGTGGAACATTTTCACCGAGAAATGGGAATCTTGAATTCATCAAGAAAAGCATAAATGCAGTAAATGCGGGGAACACCGTCTGCCCTTCATGTAATTCATTTCCTCAACCAAGGAATGGGAGAAGAGTGCTTTTGAAGAGACGCTCCCTGAGATTTGCGAGTTCGCTCCCCGGGAGAGTGAACTCGCAACGAGGGAATGAGTGAATGAATGATTCATTCACCCAACGGGCACGCCCGAAATTCCACGCTGCGTGTTTGTCTCGGACGACGGGACGGGCGCCTCCGTCTTGCCCCTCCCATTCTCCCGTTGCCGGGGGCAACAGTTCCCGTCGCCTCGAGTCTTCTTCCCGCGGATGTCACGTTGACGCCATCCGTAACTTCATGAAGAGGTCTCTGAGCACTTCGGCTGGACGCGCAGTGAAGAGCGGAGCGGCGGGCGTCTCGGCGCCCGAACGTGGGCGGGGACTAGACGAGCGAGGGGAGGATATCCCCTGCGGCGGGAGGACTAGACAGTCAGCCGACGATTGAACGCGGGTGCCATTCAACCGCGTGCATCATTCCGCGCCGATTCACAATCACTTGCGAAACTGCGTGCGCGTCTCACCATGAAATCTGCAGCCATCGCTAGGGTACGCAGAGGTGGGTGAATCCGCGTCACGCGAGCAAAGTCAAAACTCTGAATGTCACCAGATGTCAATGATTCCTTCGTAAGTACTATGATCCAAACATTTATATTGGCTTTTCAAATAGGCTAAAATAGTTCGTTCAATTTCTAGTGAGGATCCCAATTCATAGCATAATTGGTATTAACTGTGTAACTAAGGCTATAATAATATTGTTACCTGATTGCTGTAGTGGGCGTCTACTTTGATCCCTCATCATTCGCAGGAAATAATTGCATTTTAAATCGGTCTAGTCAACAGTTAGTAGAAGTAGATCTCTATAAGCTTCTATTCATGATCCGTCCTACCGCAGTATGACGGGGTTGTGGCTAAAAGAGCGAATGCACTAAATGCCTCTCAATTACATTATATTTGTAATATGGAGTCAAAATGTGGAATACCAACTCTGAATACCGTAGAATACTAGCAAGAATGTGTATGGGGACACACAAGGTGTGCATATTTCATCTAGCTCTGACAAACAAGAGCATCAAGCGTTTTGTGATTAACGAGGCGTCAAGGGCAAACCTGAACTGCTGAATGCAGTTATATGCACTATAATTCATGAGACAAACAGTATCAGTGACGCTGAGTGACATTAGGCTGAGGTAGGTCCAAATTTAAGTCATTAATGTTATTTGATTGCTATAATTGGCAATATCAAATCAGATAATGTGGTCAGCGTCCAAAAAGAAAATTTTGTGGACGTTAAACCATTGTTATTTTGACGAAAATCTTGGTATATTAGGATCATTTACATATTTATAAAATTTTTAAATTATTTTAAACTGTGCAAGATTTTACGCATTTATTGTTAATTCTATGTTGTAACAAGGGGGAACGTGATGGTGCGGTGGGTAACGTACTGGCTTCCCACCCGGTGAGCCCGGGTTTTAATCCTGAAGGCTACAGATAATTATCATTGGTATCCGCAAACCCAACTTGAGGTACTTTGTGGAGAGCACTTTGAGTTAGCATGACGTCCGTCAGATGGGACGTTAAGCTGCAGACCCCTTGGCGCCTTTCCTTATCAAAAGTAGGCTAATTCCGACGCCAGGTTTCTCTCCATCCTTCCTCCTTTCCCATCTATCCGTAATGGCGCATATGACCTCAGCTGTCGGTCATCTACCCTATTAACTAGTACCTGTAGTTAGGCTGACATTTATTAGTATACATAAACTTGGTCACCTATTTTCAATAACACAATATATGCTGAGAATGCGCTACAACATTTTTACCTGCGTTATGATATTAGTGGCCCATACTACAGCATATTTTACTCTACAGTAATTTCGAAAGCAATCAATTTAAATTGCTTGGGCCAATCATTGGATAAAAATATATTAGGTCTTCGAAATGCCATTCGTGCAATAAGGTCACAGGAGAAATGCCAATATTTTCGGAATCAAACATTTTGCTCGATCACCGGCGCCCCGATAATATTCTTCCACCGTTCTCTAAGGCTAATAACGGTCGCTCGATGCAGATCGGGTGTACCCGAAATGGAGGTGCATCCGTCCACGTAATCGGAAGAGCAGCATTCCGCGAAGCAGCGAGAGAGGGGCCCCGAATCCGTCTGGCCTCCAGGGGGTCGCGGCAAGGGGCGCGAGTGGCAAGGGAGAGTTTACATATTTTAGTAGATTTGACCCTCCCCTATTAATCATCATTTCCACCCTCCCCCTCCCTTAATCGCCGTCACCCCACCCCCCCGGTCGCCCTCTCGTCCTCGAGGGTTTCTGGAAATCAGGCCCTTTCACCCACTCCCCCGCTTAATCCCATCGGCGGGTGGCTGAGTGATGATCGGCGAAAGTGGGAATTGTTTTTACTTCCCGCCCCTCCTCGACCCCTCTCTCTTCTTCGCCACTGGAGTGGCGGGGGTGCCAGGAGTCGAATAATGCGTCGGTTTCCGGCATTCCCTTCCGCCTTCACAGATGAAGAAGTAACGGGGCCCACCTCTCTCCCTCCCCCCCAATCCTTTTGTTCCCTCCAGGAACTCATCCCAACCATTCGGGGATTAAGGAGCGTTGGCCCGATTCCCGGCGAAGCCGACGACCCCCAGCGGCGAGGGCGACATCTGGTTTATCGGAGATTAAACACTTCCACGGCAATAAATGCCCCCGATTTCGATTTCCCGCCCACTCCGACCCCCACCCCTTCACCCTCGCCCACCCCCACCCACGCCACCGGCCCTTCGCTCGCGGTGCCACCCCTCGGACAGGGGAACGAAAGGGGTTCACCCCAAGCGCAACCTCCTCTTGAGGGCAACAAGAAAGCGGGACACGCAGCCCTTCGTCCAACCCTTGACCCGAGGATGGTTCTCACGGAGTCGTTAGAGGAGACCAAGTGTTCACTAGAGCGCACTGGTCTGCAATTTCGATCCTCCTGCGCTAAATCGGACTTGAGTTATTGACATTGACAGCCGCACTTGCGAACTGCTGGGGATGGGCGCATTAATTATGTTGGCGCTGATGTCGCGAGTGAATATTCACGTCCTAAAGTTGACGTTCCAAAGCGAGGAGAGAAATGATGTCGCTGGATTTGCGGCAGATGCGTATTCTTTGTGTTCATCTCTTCCAGCGAAAATGAAATTCAAGATGTGACATACGAAACAAACAACAACTTTGCTATCAAAAAGGAAAACCTAAGTTGGAGCATGATATTTCAAGAACTCAAGCCTAAGCACGAGAGTCGGATGCCACGGACTCTCCCTGGATTAGATGGTGCCTTGGCGAAAAAAGAAATGACCAGGAATTTCGCCATATCTTTCTCGTTGTGAGCTCAACTAGCAAAATTGAGGTGTATGTATTCATGATCAAAACAAATTTACAGCCTTTTGCCATTTATGTTATTGAAAAAGCCTACGAAATTAGGAGGACTAACCCCTAGAACTACAATAATCCCAATTTAGGCATTTATTCAAAATTCCTACAACGACGGTGAAAGGAAGGCCCTGTGACACACTCGAATCCCATCAGCTAACAATCGCCTTTCTTTTATCTTGAATAAACCGGGGAAAGCACAAAATTATTAACGAAAATTTTGACAAATTTTAGTCTTTCGAAACACAGATATAAAAATCTGGAAGACAAGCCCATTAAAGACGGTTTCAATTCTTTCATTCATAGCTTGTTGATAAATTCTGACGTCTCTTCTGCTGTCTCTCTCACATTGGCGTTTTTGTGAAGACACAATCCATGATCCCCTCGCCTTTTGACCCCCTCTGACTCGTTCGATACTTTATTTGTCTCTGCTCTTACCTCTTTCCTGTCATATTGGTGGGTAGGGAACTCAAAAGAGCGCTCTGGGAGGGAAGATGCAACCGAAAGATATGCGGAGCAATTCCATTGCATTTGTGTTTGCAGTTTCTGTCGAGAAAAACCAAGGAAACGATGGGGAACTCCTTACATCTTAATTATGTTACGAATGAGAGTGGCGTCACGTGTGCCAATGAGCTTAAGGGCATTACATCTAATAATCATTTAATTCTCATTTGGGAAAAGGTAATTCTTGACTTCTTTTTTTTTCGTATATGTATTTAGTGTGTGAATCTGGCACCCAAAGTTATTGTGGTCTTTGAAATTATCCTAGTAATGCCTACCTTTAAGCCTCGACGTATTGCCGTTGTCAAGGAAGAGGAAGAAATTAAGTGCTGGAATAAAAACTGCCTGCACCTGGTTTGAGTCCCGGATTAGCGCTCCCGCCCCCTCCCCTGCCCGTTGAATCTCTCAATCGTCCCGCCGCCGACCTTTCCCTCGGACATCTGCTCCCTATATTTGCTCTAAAACTTAGCCCTTGTCTGCATCGCGGTCCCCGCACCGTGGGCCGCCGCCAGGGGATTTCTGCGCCCCCAAAAGGCCATCCTGAAAGGGGGACGCTTTCAGCGGCTGGAAAATCTCCACGGAGAATGACACAAAGCGAAAGGAGTCGAGGAAAGCACAATGCCGTGTGCTGAGAAACAGTTGTATATATGCGCGGGCGATGGATTCGGGCCAGCCAAACACGATTCTTCGCCTCGACGTGCCTACGTCTCATTTCGAACGCCACAACCTTCTTCATGTGCGGTGATGAGGGTGGTTGCTTTGGACTGCCTCCTCGTGATGGTTGCATTTTTCCGTAGGATACGTGACATAAAAATACCCATTAAATGTGAATAGATTCGTTGAAACATGTTCTAAAATCGACTCGCAGCGGCTCCATTAAAAATCCCATTTGTATAAACCGTGCCTTAAGTAAAATTGGAATGATTTCATTACGAGTGGTCAGCGATGGTTGTCTCGTTGTCTCGTGTTTTGTATGCTAGGGAGAGAATCGATGTTAAGTTTTTTATTACGCCAAAGGGTTCTTAGGTTAAAAGCCTTTTCCTTTACCCTACGTCAATCCTTTGTCATTGCGTTTACTCATTAGAGCGTGGTATCCGAAACCGTCGTAACTCAACGGGAAAGCGAGAGCCTCATTAAGCCCTTTTCGGAATGATGAAATTCCCCCAACATCCACCAAGTATTTACATCACATCAAGACTTATTTTTTAGTTATATCGCATCCTTTTATTTGTTGAAACTCATAGTGGCGAAGTTACGGGAGGAGCAGAAGGGGAGGAAACCGCGGAAGAGGCGGTTATTAAAAAGTTGCGTTTTTATATAATTTCTCGGAAACTCGAGAGGGAGGGCACACACACAAAAGCCCCGTAAGAGTGCCTCCTCCCCCTCCTCTTCCTTTCCCTCCTCCTCCCCCTCCTCAATCCCCGCCTGCGAGGAAGAGGAAAAAACTCCCTCGAGCAGGATTATTTCCCGTGTTTCCAAATTCGAGTTTTGAAAGAGTTCCAGGATAAAAAAGGGAGGCGGAGTAATGGGAGAAGTGAAGTGAATTTGTTGGAGCGTTGGTGGTGGTGGGGGATGGGGAGGCGTGAGGTGGGGGTTGGCAGGGATCCCCTCCGACCCCTGTGAGTGTATTACGGCGGCCACCACCCCTTCCCCGGCCCCTTTCTCCTCAGAGGGAACCTCTCCCCTGCCTCGCCTTTTCCATTAGCGAGGCGGGGGAAACTTTTGCTCTGTGGCAGGGGGTCGGGGGGGGGGGAGGAGGATCGGGGGAACTGCGACCGCTGCCACTCCAAGGGGGGGAGGGGAGGTGTGCCAGGGGGGGGGATTTAGAGCCCCCGCCCCCAAAATCCTTCCTCCCTCGTCTTCAATACATTATGAACAGTTGCGAGGACGGCAAAGGGTGATGGGGGATTGGTAAGGGGTCCCACCATAGGGAACGGAGAGACTCTAGGGTGTCAGGGGACCCCTTAAAAAGGAGTTTCGGGGATGGGGTTTTTGAAAAATGATGTTGACGGGAGGCGTGCGGAGATTTCAACGCCGGGTGTTTTTTTATTCTGCGGCAGTGTTCGCCGATGGTGACGTGATTGGAGGGGGGCTCCAGTGGCTACGCTCTCTCGGGGAGAGATTGGTGCGGGGGCAAGGGTGGCGAATGCAGGCCGGGTAGCGACGGCTTGGGGGGAGGGGTATGGGGGTTGATGGCATCCGTGCGTTCCCACTCCGCAACTCGACCCCCCCCCTGCCTCCTCCACGGAGAAGGTGTAAATGACTCTCTCTCCGGCCAATGTTTGCTCCTCTTCCTCGCCTTTCGCACGTAATATGGCATTTGCTACTGGCCCTGGGCGGGGGGGGGGAGGGGGTTTAGGAAATATTGGCTTTTATGCGCGTTGCTAAGGTGATGTCACATGAATGGGGAGAGGAAAGAATGATGGGCTAGCAGGGAAACGGGCGTCGAAGGGCTGAGGTCGTAAAAAAATCACGAGATAAAGAGGGGGAAAGGGTGTGTGCGTGTGTTCATGCATGTATGTACGTAGGTGGTCGAATGTGTGTGTCTGTATGTATATATATACCCTGGGCTACCGTGATATACATATGTATCTTACATGGGAACATATATATATGTATATATATAATATATAAATAAATAAATATATATATATATATATATATATATCGATGATGTTGAAGCACTCAGAAGAGCAATTTAACATTTGGTCGGCTCAATTAAACAAAATTGAAATAGATAGCACTTGAAAGGACACTCCGAGTGAAACCTTCGGAGAGAAGTTGGCGGTCTGGGGTGGGGGAAGGGGAAGGTGCAGGGAATGCTGGAAGGGGAATTAAAGATGGCGATTAATGGTGGGAAGTTTGAAAGATCGCAAAGCTAGTGAAAATGCGGATTCTAAGGTCTCAACTTAATAAATAATGCGGCCCCGGTGGCGGCGGGATAACGTCTTCGCCTACCAACCCAAAGGTCGCGGGTTCGATTCCCGCCTAGGTGGATTTTCCTCCATCTAGGGCTTGGATGTATGAGATTGTCTTCAATATAATGTCTGTAATGTAGGGTTAGGTGGAAGAAGAGACTATTAGTCTCAACCTCGCCCAATTAAGTCAATAAATAAATAAAATAAATGTGGCTGAATCGGATACGGATTAAAGGATGGTAAGGAAGAAACCCTGGTCAAATGAATTGTTGCGGGAATTTGCGTGTGAAGGGATATGACGAGAAAAGAGTGAGACAGGAAAGCAGGAGTACCGATGATTGTTCATTCAAATAGATATGGGGGTAATGCATTCGCCTGTGTAAAATGAAGTGCATTGTTTGCATGACAAAAGACAAATAATGTTTTTTAAGAGGCAATTAGAGAGTAGGATATTGTGTTTTGCTAGGGGTCACAAATTATTTAAGTACTAGTTATGTCCATCCAAAACCTACCTTAACCGATAGATTACCTAATAATATATATATATATATATATATATATATATATATATATATATATGTGTGTGTGTGTGTGTGTATATATTTATATATATATATATATATATACAGGGTTCGTCCGGAAAATAAGTGTACTGAGCTCAGGAAAAAAAAATGTATTACACTTTTACATATCTTAAGCTAATATTTCCCAAAATAGGACCCTTGTGAGTCGATACACTTGTTCCAGCGGCGTTCCCATTCCTGGAACGCTCCCGCGAAGGCATCATCGGGAACCTCTCGAAGACAGGTCGTCACGGCCTCTTTGACGGCGTCCAAAGTCCCGTATCGCGTTCCTTTCAAACTCCTCTTTATCTTCGGGAACAGAAAGAAGTCCGGTGGTGCCAAGTCCGGGCTGTAGGGCGGGTGCGGCAGCGTTGCCACGCCGTGCTTGGCCAAGAAGTCCGACACGACAAGCGCGGTGTGAGACGGCGCATTGTCGTGATGCAGCCGCCAGATGTTTTTGATCGCTGGCCGGACGCGGGCGACTCGTTTTCGAAGCCTGTCGAGCACTCGGACGTAAAATGCAGCATTTACAGTTTTTCGTTCAGTTACAAATTCGTACCCCTTTTGTCAAAAAAGACAATGAGCATCGCCTTGATCCGAGATTTGCTCATGCGAGCTTTCTTTTGACGGGGTGATGATGGGGTGTGCCACTCCGCACTTTGTCTCTTCGACTCCGGGTCGTACTCAAAGATCCACGTCTCGTCACCCGAAACAACGTTCTCTAAAAAAGGTGGATCATTTTTGCAGTGATCCGCAAGTTGTGTCGCGATTTCCAAACGACTGAGTCTTTGATCATCACTGAGCACTTTCGGCACCAACTTTGCACAAATTTTTCGCACCTGTAATTGCTCCCTAATATTCTCGTGCACTATTGTTTTTGGCACATTACACTGCTCGGCTGTCATCCGAACACTAAGACGACGATCAGAGTTCAGTACATCGCGAACTTTTCGCACATTTTCGTCGGTGAGTGTCATTGATGGGCGTCCAGGCCGTGGTTCGTCGTCGACCTCTTCTCTGCCCTCCACGAACATCTTGTGCCACCGAAAGATCATATTTCTGGACATGGCTGACTCCCCGTAAGCCTGGTTAATCATACCGACAGTTTCGGTAGATGATTTCCCAAGCTTTACCGCAAATTTGATGGAATAACGCTGCTCCAATAACTTCGGCATCGCGTTCCGTGACGTGGGTCGAGCGTGGAGGTTCGCGTTACCAGAGCTCCTCACTACACCACAGCTCAGAGCCGACTGCCTTTTTCAGCGTCGCTTGCCAACATACCCCCCTCCAATCGCAGCCCGTCAGAGCGATGCTTGGCGCGCCTGGAGCGGCGGGAAAAAATCAGTACCTTTATTTTCCGGACGAACCCGGTATGTATATATATATATATATATATATATATATATATATATATATATATATATATATATATATATATATATATATATATATATATATAATAAAAAATTATATATATTATTTATATATATATATTTATATATTATATATATACATATATATATGTTCCCATGTAAGATACATATGTATATCGCGGTAGCCCAGGGGGTAGAGCGTTGGACTACTGACCGGAGGACCCGGGTTCAACTCTTAGGAAAGCCCATCTAGCACCTGCAGGTTCATCCAAGCAATGTGATTTCGGGCACCAGATCTTCCTGGGAAATCATTATCGGCATAGGGAAAGGAACTGGCCCCCCTACCCTGATGTGTGAATTTCACACGGCGTCGTGGTTAGCACTGGGTGAACTCTACCATCACCTACCAAACCTACCTTCGGGTTGATTACTGTGTTTTTATATGTAAACATACATATATATATATATATATATATATAATATTTATGTACACATATATTTTATTTATATATATGTATATATAATTATATGTATGTGTAAATACCTCCCGGACGGTTACCTTCTTCAGTGAGACGGACGGACTACTTATTCTCCTCCTCCCTTTCACTGACTGAAGTTGATATTAGAGCTGAAATTCTCGCAAGAGTGTCTTTCTTTTTTGTCTGCTCTATGTTTTAATTTTGCGAGTCACCCCAGTGCTGACTGTTAAACGTCAATTCACGAGTTTTTCAATTTACACTCGCATACTCGTATGTATTAACCTGACGTTCTCTATGCAAGTTTTTTCCGCACCCTTCCTATGTCCTCCCGCCCTTGCCTTGGCCTTTCGACCTTTCGTGGGTGTCTTTTCCCTTCTTTAGACGATTGCCCTTTTCGGAGAAATCATAAATGCAAAATCAGTCCTTTAAACTGCGCAGCCGTCAGGTGTGAGTAATCACTTCCCCGAAAGCATTTATGGATAAGAAGGAGAACCACTGAGTACGCCCTGGAAATAAGAGGTACCTTAAAAAAACCATTTTTGTAGCCATTATTTGATTCTATAAAATCTGATTTTTACTAACCATTATTAACAGTACGCTTCAGGTAAAGAATATAATTATTTTTATATAAATCTCTTTGCAGCTAAGCAATTGGCGGTAACGCTCAAGTCTGGTCACCGGTCAATCTTACAATTCACATAGTACATACATGCTCAAGAAGAGGGAACAAAATGCTCTCGTGTAACGTGTGTAGCAACATAACTTTTTGACAGCTTTTTGCGTTCGTGAAAAGGAAGTTATGTGGTCACACGATGTACAATGACACTAAGATTACCCACCGCACCTTTACTATCACGCATGGACCAGATTCACACCATCATTCGCCGCACTCCATCCATAATCGCGCACTCTTCAATTTCATATCCCGTTCAAAATAACGCCCCGTTAGCATATCATTTACTTTTGCAATAGAAACTTCTCGCGCCATCGACATTACGAACAGAACAATATTATAATAAGTAAAACAGTATGATTTTTTTATTTCACGTAAAGCGGTTTGTAAAAATTATTCCCATTGTTTGAATGTCCTATCTAATACTCAATTACATTTTACCTTAAACTATACATCGACATTAATTGCAATTTCGATGGGGTGGAGTCATCCCCTGCGATATCAGTGACTTTCAAGTCTCCTCTAATTTCATCGACTCATCAATCTTATTTTATAGCCATGTTCTACATCCCTCTTAAATCTTTTCATCTTACGAACACGGTGCATCGATTTTTATCTGTTTTGTTTGCAATGATTGGTAGCCACATTCTCAAAGAAATGAAAAATTCTCATTCATTAAAATCGCTTTCATAGAGGTTTCCAGAGGAAGTTGATATCACGTCAGAGCAGCGCGAAAGGTAGGCTCACGGAACGACGCCACCCCAGAGTCCTTTTCGAAACGGTCATTACTTTTCAAATATGCCTTGGACAACAACATCCTGGGGCCATCCTCTTGGGCGTGCGCAGATCTAGAGTGAGAGGGAATCGTTCCTGATGGCCCGATTCCAACAAATGTATATTTCTATGATTCGTGAAGAAAACGCCTCCCGTGCGATGCGGCTGTTTGTCATTCATTTTATTCTGTTCGGATGTTTCCACCAAAGGCATTAAGGCCCATGGCATTTGAGAGGGACCCGTGGCAGAGATAGGGAAAGTATGCGTACGGGGGGAGGATTCAGCAGTGAAAGGAGATAAAATAGAGCATCGTCGAAATTTCACGTCGGCATCTCTAGTGTCATTTCGGTCAAGATCTCAAAGAAGCAAAATCAAAATGCGTGATAAACTTTCTCAATATGTTACGATGTGCATTAGTCATTTAAAAAATCATTAATTAACTTACAAAGTCTCGCACATAGAATAACGATATATCGCCAACGTAATTCCCTTTCCATCCTGATATTGAGCCATTTTTGCTGTTTATTTTACCCTCCCTCTTGCTTTGTTTGCGTGTGCGAGTCATGCACTTTCCTCTTTGGACACCCGAGCGGGCTGTCGTCACGGCGTGCCACTCTCGCGATGGTTCGCGTCTTGTGCGTCGGAGATCCATCCATAGTTTGGCTGCATGGGGAAGTGCAGAATAACATTCATTTTTCTTTCCACAGAAGAGCGTCCATAAGAATATAAAAGATGACAGAAAATTTCATGTATCGCATTAAATATTGATTACAACTTCGAGGGGAGAGTGAAAATTCCATCTCCCATGACATTGCGTTTTACATTGACAGGTGGCCGCACACTGCAATAAATTAAGCAAAAGGGACAGAACCAATGAGTTTAAGGAATAATCTTTCCTTCACTAACTATTAGAGAGCGCGGCAGCATAAAGTATCGGAAGGTGTCAAAGCTGGTGCTTCCGGAATTATATTAATCACCAATAGCTCGGATAATTACTGATAATATAACGCTGCCTGCCACACGGCCTCTTGGTAGCTTGAAGAATAACTAGTCAACGTGAATTCCATTTCCATGCCAGAATTGGGTGTTTAGTATATGGATGCGACTGTGGGAAGGGCAAAGTGAACGCGCGGGGTGGAATACGCTGAATTAAACAAAAATTTATTATTTTTTACCATACTAAATGATGTTTACGATTGTCAACATTATTTCAGTTTTCTTTTGCGGTCGTTCCCGCTGCATGAATTCGAATGAGGAAATAAGTAGCGGTATATTAGATCAAATATTTCCCGACTCCATTCAACTAACATGGAATTAGTTCAATATAAAAATTCAGGTGTGAATTGAGGTGAAAAATAGTGTATGGTTATCCCTATGCCGCAGCGGTTCATTCTTCAAGGTGCAAATATCTCCTTAATACACATTCGCTTCTTTTTCGCCAGGCAATTCTTTTCCGCGATGACGGCGAACGACAGGGGAGCTTGGTAAACAAGGAATCGATAGCCAAAGAGTTTTGTGATCTCACAACACGGTAACTGAATACCCTGCGAAAATTTCATCACGGAAATCCTTGTTCGGTATTTTTTTTCCAAAGCTTTCCTTCGGTAGACGGGACTGAATCTTCTCCGCCGCGGAGAGGAATTATATATTCGAAAGGAGATGGGAGGGAGGGAGAGACGCCGTGTAGCGGAAAAGAATGGATATATTGTTGCCAAAAGATATTTCTTTGGTACAATTTTTTTCTTCTTCTTCCATAAGCTTGAAGAGTTCCTAAGCAGGCCGCCTGCCACCCGGAGGTTTAAGCTCTTCTTCCCCTTACTCACTCTACGGGTTTTTGATTTGTCAATTTTTAGGGCCCACAACTTTTTAACAATCGTCATCTCTCTTTTTTCAACGATGTTTTTAGGGGCCCAAATCTGTAACTTCTTCCCTCCATAGAAATGCGCTTCCGAATCTCCCAAAAAAAAAGCTGATTCTTCAAACCCCAAGTCGGTAACTTGTTTTCTCCCGAGGTAGAGAAACACGACGCTCTCACAGGGAAAATGAGCCTATCAGCCCACGGAAGTCTGTGACTCGTGGAGCAACTTCCGGAGGACTGACGCTAGAATCAATCATGTCGGTCCAGATTGGTGCCCTTAAAGTTATCTCCTGGGTACAACTGCTTATTTCAAACAGTGATTTGTGAATTCTTTCCGGAATTGTTAGGTAACCTATGGACCACTGAATTAATGAATTTTAGGAGTAGTTAGGTGGAAGCAATTATGCACGATTCGGCGGAAGACTTTCAGTTAGTTCTTCAATATTTTCTTCAATTACTGAATCCATACGTTGCCCGTGAAATTTGTTAAGCGTTTTGGTATTATGCCCATCTTTGGTCTGTTTGCTTACGATTGTAGAATTTCAATTATATGTAAACAGTAATCATAATTTATGTTCCGATCAGTAACTACGTGGTGTGTATGGCTAATTGCTGCAATCGGATACAGTGGCATACGGTGTGAACGAGCAAGATTTCAGCCAATGTAGATGAAGTAGGTACTTAAACTTTGAAAATTGTTATTTTCCTGGATAACCCGGGCTCCAAGGCGAACGCTTTTTTTTTTGGAAAATTGGCTGGCTTAGTGCATGTACTAAAGTACACTGTTATTCTGGGTAAAATTGATATACATTCGTTTTAGTCGAAGTGCCTCATAGGCAACAACCAAATTCCTTATTACTTAAAGGAAGAGAAAAAGGCAAACACTATAGGACAATGCAAAGGTAACTTCTTAAATCTGTTGCTGTAAATAAATAATAGTACTTTGTTGTTCCAGGTTGTTAGCTAATTGCTTCTGTTGTTAAAATCATGGAAGGGCTATATTAAGTCTTACTGCCAAACCACTGGTTAATGGGTATGGTTCATTGACTACTGTTACTACTTAGAATTTTAGTCTCAACTATCCATGTGATGGAAATAGAGTCGTAAATGTAAGCAATGTCATTTTATTTGTTCGTAAATGATTGGATGTGATTTACTGTGAGCATTGCTCTGATATTAATTGCTCACCATACGCATTATTCATTACCATTGATATAAAATGCATCCATTAGAATTTGTAATCATGTTTTATTTAATATACTATGCTTAAGAAAAGACTTCGCTCAGTCTACGAGTGAGGAAAGAATCAGTAATTTAGAAGTGCCGGTTTATGATGGTTTTTATTTGTAATTAGAGGTCTAAGTTTCAGCTGGTTAACAAACTAGGTAGGTTGAGTAGGCGTGAGTTCGCATTATGATGGATGGATGATTCTTGTGCACACTACATAAATGTGGATTAAGTCTGGTATCCAGCCCTTGGCATTCATCATCAACTAGGAATTGTATGGCTAACTAAGTATGGGAACTTTATTTTCTCTTTCTGCCGAAAACAACTTGGAAGGAGTATTTGCTAAGATTTGTAATGGCTCGACGATGTGATCATTGTGGACAGTGGCCTTCATTCATTAATACATTGATGCACATGCACTGTCAGTAGAGTGCAGTGCCATTTTCTTCGACGAAAAAGCTACAGAACCCTAATTCAATCGTAAAACTTTCACACACCACCGAACGACCACATTTCCTTAAATCCAACAATCATATGAATGTCACAATTATAGATATTGAAATGACAATTTAATAAAATACTTTTAAAACGTTTATTTCATTGGACCACTAAATCTCGTTGATCATTTCTTGACAAGGGCAATTGACATTGTCAACGGAGCCATTATTATTTCCCTCGCGTATCTTTCAAACATTGCCGTACTTTCAAATTACCATTTCACAGCCGAAATCAGAATGCACTAAGCTTTCAAAATCAAATTTTACTGCAACGTAGTCGGAATATTCATTCGCGCGCAGCAAATCTCAATCCTTCATTTTCTAAATCAGATTAAATTATAATGGTGGCTAATACTCAATATTCAACCCAGTGACTTGACATTGCCTGCCTCACGCCCTCATTGCGGCTCGCAGGGCATGATTGTAGCTGATTGCTTTTCTGCATCTACTTTCTCGTACTTAATACCCCGCAAGCCGCCGCAAGGGCGTGTGGCTGGGGGTGTTAGGACACCACCCGTAATTTAGGAAAGAAAAAGAAAAAATAACCGCATGCAATAACCACAAATTCATACATCAACAAAGAAAACATGGCATACATTCATGCAAGAACACTTACACCCCACACACATGCAAACACTCAAACTACATCTTACATACACATGCACCTGAAAGTATTCCCAACAGCTTTGCAGTGTTTAACTTTGCTCCGACTTGTAGATTCAATGTTTTCAATATTTCTAAAGTGACTTTGGTTTCTTACTATTATGATTTCTGATTGTTCGGGGAAAGAATGAGTATTTGTACCTATCTGTTCTGTAATCTATCTCCCTTAGTTTATCTTTGTGGTCTGATCTACCTAAGTAGTGTGGAGCTATTATAATTCCTTCAGTGTCATAGTTAAACTCGTTTGTTCTGAACCTTTCTAAAAGTCTAAGCCTCGCTTGTTCTCTCCGCACTTCAAGTGGTTCCCAGCCTAAATCCCCTAAGAGACCTGTCACACTTGTGTTCTTATTAGCGGATTTTCTCTGGACTTCATCTAATTCTTTTTGCCAAATTTTCCCCCAAGGATCCCAAATACTTGCGGCATATTCCAAATGAGGTCTAACTAGAGCAAAATAACACCTCTCTTTAACTTTTTCATTACATTTCCCCCCCACCCGTTTTATGAAGCCAAGTTTCTTTAAAACTGATCCGCATATTGTGCTGATATGTGCTCCCCATGAAAGGCCTCGCACAGCAAAGAGGGAATTTATGTAAGAAGCAAAGTAAAGTTTATCGAAATCATCGGTAATTAAAGAAATGTATTTTCTCCCCAATTATTATATATATATTATATATTATATATGTTATAACCATCGCATAGTTGGTCTTTCAATATGTCATCCTGAGGTGCAACAACCTGTGCTGGGAATCCTTGGCGTGGACCCGCGTTGAGAAACAGAGGGGAAAATGTGAGCGTGATGAATGTGGATGTCCGTGCGAGCACTGACCCCTCCCCCTCTCCCTCCGCAGGTGTGGTTCAAGAACCGCCGAGCCAAGTGCCGCCAGCAGCAGCAGCAACAGCAGCAGCAACAGCAGGCGACACAATCCTCCGGCACCGGGGCGAAGGCCCGGACGCCCAAGAAGATCTCGTCGGCGGGAGTGCAGAGCAAGAGCCCGTCCGAGAGTCCCGTGGCCCCCGCGGGGGGGCAGCAGCAACCCGGGGCCCCCCAGGCACCGCCTCCCGGGGGCTCCTCGCTTCGCGTGCCCAAGGAGGAGCACGTGTCTTCCTCGTCGTCCTCCTCCCCCACGCCTCCGGTCCTCTTCCGCGCCTCCCATCCGCCGCCCCTCGTGCCCGCTCCCAATTCCGCCTCCTCCTCGGCCGCCGCCTCCACCCCCAGCCCCCCCATGGGCTACGCCGACACCCCCCCCGGCGGCCACCACAACAACCACCAGCAGGCCCACCACGCCCACCACCACGCCGCCTCCTCGTACAACGGCTTCTGGGGCGGCGGGGGCAGCGGGGGCGGTTCCTCCGGGGGCAGCCCCATGGGGTCGTCGTCCTCCGGCGGCATGGGCGGTGGAGGCGGCGGGAGTGGCGGGGGCGGCGGATACCTCGGGGGCGGCGTCAAGGCCTCGTCCACGTCCCCCTCTGCCCCCTCACCCTGCTACCCCCAGAACTACGGCCCCTATTACGGCAACATGGGCGTGGTGGAGTACTTCCCACCGCCCAACATGCAGATGTCACCCACTGCCGGGCACCACTACCACCACCATCACCACGCCGCGGCGGCCGCTGCCGCAGCAATGGCCGGCTTCGGCTCGCACCACACGCACCACGCCGCCGCCGCCGGCCACCACGCGCACCACCACGCGCACCAGATGGGCGCCCACCACGCGACTTCGTACGCGTCGGCAGGCGCCGGGGGCCTCAACACGGTGGGTGCCCAGGGTGGAGCGTTCCAGTCGAGGGGGCCGGACTGCGGACTGGAGTATGGCGGCGGAAGTGGCGGCGGGGTCAGCGGGGGCGGGACAAACGGGTCTGGAGCAGGGATGGTCATGGGCGGCATGGGGGCCGACAGGTACGCCATGGTGTCCCTCGGAGGACAACCTTGAGGTGGCGACCCCTGCTCTTTGGGAGCCCTCTCCTTCGGAAGGACGGACTGCCTCCGTGACTGAGACGCTCTCGCCCCCCCTGAGGGCATCCGCTCCGGGGTCTCTCCTTCCCGCCGCTCCCTCCTTGAACGTGTTCCCGGAAGACCGGACCCTCACTTCGTTTTTTATTTCCTTCCGGCAGCCCACGTCCAAGTCGTTCCGAGAGGCGCGTGTGTCGGCCCTCCTCAGCCCAGAGGTGAGATGGCCCCGCGGGGTCCCCGTCTCGGTGACTGGACTCCACAGACTTTCCGTTGATCCGTTTTGATCGCGGCCGTGGGTTCCCCGTGGTGAGTCCGCTCTGTGAATGACGCGGTTCACTTGGTTCATGGAGGCATTTCCTTCGTTTTGTTTTCCTTTTCCGCTCCGCGCACCTTCGTGAGCGAGGTCAGCACTCGGCGGCGCTGGCCTGCCAAGACGTGCACTTCAGGCCGCTGCTGCTGCTGCCTCCCCCCCCCCCAGCGACACAAGCGACGCGAAGTTGCGCGGACGAAGAGACGACGGAAATTGAACTCCTCGTGCAAACGCGGACATTCTAGCGTATTTATCATGGCAACTGTTTCCAGGGCGACGGACCAACTCAGGAGGACTACATGCAGCGCATCGTATACGTGTGATTTTACATATCAGCAGTAAGAGTGTTCTCTTGTTTCATTACCCCGAACAATTGAAGAGAGGGCTGAGAGATGATGAAGACTATGGGATTCATGGAGATCGTGTGCGTGCGTGAAATGGTTTGGTAATTCCGTATAATAAAGTAATGTGTATTGTGATAATTCTTTTAATGGATGGCCGAATTCATTTGCGAGGTTGATAGTGACGTATGAGGAGGAATGAGAATGTGCTCATATCATTCGGGACTGTTGTTAGCGGTGTAAAGTCGTCACGTAGACATAGTGGTATTTGTGTAAGGAATCCATGAAACACAATTTGCCACTCTTCTGATGAGTTGAATAGAAAATAAATTAGTGTCCGATATTCAGCGTAATTACAAATGTGTTGGCGTTTAATATCAATCTTTTAAATTTACCCTTCGGAAATTTTAAATATGATTTTGTAAAGGATTATTATCCCGAATAAAACAATTTCGAAATATGCACCTCCTGTCGTTGTCCACCATTGGTCATTTGCTTCGTGTCCTACCGCATTGCGCTTCATTTCCAATGCTCCATTCTCGAGGGCGCGTTGCCCCACACTCGTCATTGGCATAAGGTAAGTGGAAGAGGAGAAAAGAGGGAGGAGGATGACGATCTCTTCTGTGTTTTGTTTTCAGTTGGATACGTCGTATATATACTCATCCGTCCACTGCGAATGCTACATGCTACGTACTTACAATTGGGTATGATGAGAAGATGAAATTTTGGGCAGAAACGCAACACCACCAATGCCCATCGCATTGTTATCTGTTATCGCTAATGCAGAACCCACTGGAAGAAAGCACAAGTAAATAAAAGGTGTCGGAGGCAAAAAGCATTCGAGAGTTACTCTGGGGCGTCATTTTAGCTCCTCGTTATATTTTTAGGCGAATGATCACATCGGTAAGTTCAGATAAATTGTCATTAACATGTAAAGAACACTTATCGTGACAACACGTCACAATGTGTGCATCACAGGCTTGGTTAAATAAGCTTCCCAATTTCCTAAGCAACATTACATAGCAACAAATATCACTAATTGTAAACGACCGTTGTCTATGCCCCCACGCGAAGCACTTTAATTATGCACGAATGGTCGTTTCACGCACTAATACAGGATGAGACGGAATGGACTCCCTGATTCGATGGGTTACTTAAAAAAAAACAGTCAGGATAATTAAAAAAAGTTTTTATTTCTGAAAACTACATCATCCAATGTCATTTTATTTTCATTAGGTTTTGAAAATTATTTCATCCAGGTGACAACCTTGGTGAGCGATGCACAATTTTGAGCCGCTCAAAATAGTTTTCGAAAACTCTTCTCAGCACATCTTGCGATATTCCAGCGATGACATCTCTATAATTTCCTCCTTTAAAACTTCCGAGTTCCTTGGTCGAACATTGTGAACCGCAGCTTTGAGATTTCCCCCTAGAAGAAAATCACGTGGGCTCAAATCCTGGGAGCTAGGGGTCCATGGAACATCCCCTCGTAAGGAGTTTGGGCGGCCGGGAAATTGTTCTTGCAGGATTTGGCTTGGACGACGGGCGGTATGAGCCATCCTGTTGAAACCAGAAGGCTTCTGTCTCATATTCCTCACCATAATCTTCCATTTTGGGGAGTAAAAAGTTCTCCAAAATCTCACGATAGCGCACAGAGTTCACAGTAACAGTTGAACTTCGAGATAACCTAGAGATTCAAGAAAGTAGGGCCCAATGATGGCCATGGAGTGCACAGGGCACCAAACTGTCATTTTGGGGCTACAAAGAGGTCTTGTTGAGGACGGAGAGAAGAGGTGAAGTTCACCGGGGTTGTCAGTCGCCAAGTAACGAAAATGTTACTTGTTTACTGAGCCTGAGACGTGGAAATGCGCTTCATCGCTAGAAAACAGTCCCTCTGCGTGGCCACCATATCATATCATTGCTCTTAAAGAACATTTCTACGACTCAGCCTCGTTACTCACCAGACCTCTGCATAGTGACTACTGAAAATTTCGTCGATTCCCCTAGCTAACGCCACTACTCCCACTCTGCTAATTTACCTACGCGCTCTTCAGTGATTTTTTGAAACTAGGAAGTCCAGTCTGCCTCACCCTGTACTTGTTAATATCATTGATTAGCGTTCGGCGGTCGGAGAGCTTTTGAAACTCCAGCATATGGACAACCAACTAAGCCTATGAGTTTTCCGACAAATTACATCTACATAATACCCCGCAGGCCGCCACATGGGCGTGTTGCGGGGGGTGTTAGGTCACCAAGCGCAAAAAAGAACAGCACTACATGCAATTAAAACCAAGATGAGGGAGGGAACGCGCGCATCTGAACTGTGGCCTCGGCGCCGCATTCCGCCGGATGGACTGCACCTTGACTCCCGCCCTCCTTGGAAACCCTGCGGAAGAGGGACTTGTTTCCAAATTGCACGAGATTCAAATGGAAAAGCTACCCATCCCATGCGCAGCAGCCGAATTGACGAGCTGAGCGCATCACATTATTTCGGCCTGCTAAATGAAGACGAATCATTCTAGACTCAAGCCGACGTGAAAAATTTAGCCTTCCAGCGTTGCAATGGAACCGGCGGTGGACCGCCAAAGCGATAATTTGACGGGGATGTGGACTTCCGATGAGTAGGAGGAATCTTTTCCTCCCACCAAGACCACAAGTTTGGAAATATAATGACCAAATATACCAGTCAACCTATTGGCTGGCGATCTAATGCCCTTTCGCCCTTCAGGAAGGAGGCTCGCGGGATGGGTTCTGGGGCTTCGACACGAGGGCGTTCTGAGCGGAGCCCGAGCGCGGCAGTCGGCGGGGGAAGCGACGATTGCCTCTCGGCGGCGGTTGCGACGGATTCCCCACGGGCGGGCTACTTGGGGGGGGGGCGAAGGACGGCCGCCGTGCCTCCTGGGCTGCTGCCGGGAGGGACACGCGGCGTCTCCGGTGTCGACACGTGGAAAACGGAGGAGTGGGCCGCACCACCTGAGTGCTCCCAGTGGACAGGGGGGCCGAGGGGAGGGTGCTGCCCCCCTTCCCATCAATGCCGCCGCACAAGGAGGGTCGAGCACCCCTCGGCAACGCAGACGAGCCTCGGGCGATGTCCTGGTCGGCATCATGGACGTTATATCATGGCATCAATCACCTTGATATGCTGACAATAATATTCACCGTTCAGGATAATGTTCTCTTGATTCCATTTTGAGGTAATACCAGTTTAAATATACTTGTGATATCCATCTTGATTTTTAAATTCAAAATTTACGGTAAAAATGTCCATCTAATGTGACTGCAACCTGTGTCGCTCCGCGGAAAGACTAGTTCAGGAGTGGAAGGGTGGAGTGGGGCAGATGAAGGGTGACCCAGGGCATCGAGTTCCACCCAATCAGTGTTTCCGTGGCATCGGGGAGAGTCAAATGGGCCAGGGGATGGATGGAGTGACATTCAATTAGCGCGGAAGAAGACGTCGCACGCGCTCGCAAGCGGGGGCGTCCCATGCGCTTGGTTCCAGGAGCCACGTGCCCCCACTCCCCCTCCTCTCCCCTTATTTTCCTTTGGGCCACCCGTCCCCTCAATCCACCCTTTTGATTTGCAGAATTTGCCCTTTTATATCTCGGGGCCAACAGACAAACGATTCCACACGGGGGGGGGGGGGGGGGAGCGAGCCTCCCCCTTGGTTTCGCCCCTCCCTCCCCTATATCTCTCGGGGGAACGCATGGGACTGGATCTGTCGGTGGGGGCATTCATTGGGGGCGGGGTGCTTTTTTCGGGCGGACTGCCTTTTTGGGGCCTTCCTCCGATATGAATGCGGCCCAACCAAACTTCCCGTTTGAAGAAACGGGTTCCCGCCTCGTCAATATCAATCCCTTGAAAAATGCAGTTATTCGCGTGGAATTAATCATGTTCATGTTCCTCATCTTGGGTGAACTGCTTACAAAGGAACGACTGAAGCGCAGGTCACGTATGCTTTGGACGAACCCTCACCCCAATCATGTCGTGGATACATGTACTTATCGCGCGGTCTGCCATTGGGTCGCCCCGAACACCTGAGCAGTCTGAGACATGTACAGGTTGCGGATTAGCCTCCTTTCCCTCCAATCTATTCCTATTTTCTTCCATAAACTCATAAGTTTTTCCCAATTCACTCTTACAAACGCTTTTTCGAAATCTACGAAACAGGCAAATACCTCCTGGTTGTGTTCTATATTCCTCTCGATTAATAATCTCATTACTGCAACGGCATCACGCGTACCTCTCCCCTTTCTCAACCCAAACTGATCATCCCCTAAGTAATCATTTGCCCTACTCTCTATCCTTTTGTTTATAATCCTGAGAACAACTTTAGCTGCGTGGGATATCAAAATAATTGTCCTATAGTCCTCACATGACGTGGCCTTTACCTTTTTCGGAATAGGAACTAAAACTGATCTCACAAAGTCTTCCGGCCAGATTCCCTCCTCATAAATACTACGGATCAGCCCATATAGCCTCTTCCTCCCACATTTTCCTAAGCATTTTAAAAGTTCCACGGGAATGTTATCTACCCCCACGGCCTTATTTAGTTTCATCTCCCTTAATGCCCTTTCTATCTCATTGTCTAGTATGCCTGGACCTAAGCTATCTTCCTCTACGTCATGTTCCTTTTCTATGTCTAACTTTGTTGGTCGAAGTTCTTTACTATACAGTTCTTCTATATATTCCTTCCATCTCTCTTGGATATTTCCTGCGTCAACTATTACCTTACCCGCCTTATCTCTAATTGCTATCGTTGATCATCCTTACCTACCTCCCGATAAAGATTTAACTTTGCTGTACAGCGCACCGATTTCACCCTTCCTCTGCAGACATTCCATATTCTCGCACTGCGTCTTCCACCATGCTTCTTTTGCTATATTTGTTGCCCACCTCAATTTTCTGTTTAATTATTTGTACTTCGTTTTGCCTAATTCTGTATTTACATTCTTCCATTTTCGCCACTCATCCATCTTTGTAATCATCTCATCCGTTATCCATGGTTTCCTAGTCCTTTTAGCGTTAATGGTTCCAATAAATTCTTTTGTGGCTTTAGACAACCCTGTCTTGAAACTTTCCCATTTTTCTTCGATAGTACTTGGCTGTTAACCATTGTCCATGATTTCCTCTACCGCCTGTTGGTACTCCTTCCTTTTCAATCCATTCAATGCTTCTACATTCCATTTTCTAACTCGCCGCCCCTGCCTTATCTATTCGAAACGGACGCTACATTTCATAACAACTAAATTGTGGTCAGAGTGCACCAAACGCTTTGCGTCATTTACGTCGCACTCATATCGTTCCCTACTGAGATGTGAATTTACAGCAACAAATAATCCCCCGCCCAGTCTATTAGGCCCTTTCCTTCTGTAAATTGTGCTGCCGTGTCAAAACCTCACTGTCTACTATATCTCCCGTGAGCTAAGTCTCCGTTCCAACTGCTATGCCTGCTTTTGTACCATTAAATGTTCAATATCCGATCTTTTGTTTCTAATGATACGGCAATTTAATGTCATAATTTTTATTTTGTCTATCACCATATATTTCAGGGTTTTTTGTATGCTCACAAAACTATTTCGCGAGAGTTAATTGTTAACAGAGGCACTAGTATTAGATTTACTCATAATAATTTTATTTTATTTTCGAGGCGCCAAGTTTAACCCAAGCGTTCATTCGTTCTATTATTTTTGGAATTCGAGTGCCTGATCTGAAGTGACAAAATTGCTGGATTCTAATTCATTTTCCCCACCACATGACCTGGCTCTTGCCTACCATTGGTGCTAAACCCTCAAAACTTGTTTGTGTAACCTAAGCGCGGCAAACTGCGATGCCTCGGCAGTACAATTGACCCCGGAGCGATTACGGGGCACCCGACACGATCACAGGGCAGGCCTCAGATCAACAGAGTCCGCTCCAATTTCCCAACTATCTACATCTACATAATACCCCGCAAGCCGCCGCAAGGGCGTGTGGCGGGGGGTGTTAGGTCACCAACCGTAAAAAGGAAACTATGATGGTATTAGTGACGAAAAGTTATTAATGGTCACGTCAGCCTTACCATGGCACGTCGTTGAATACCTAAATGATATGGGGGACGTAATTCTCCTCCAAAGAAACTTTTTGCTTCTTCAACCGAAACACACGCCCCTCGCAAGACCAAACAAATTTCTAAACCCACGCCCCATGGCTTGAGGTTTATAAATATGCTCGTCACCATCGTCACGATGTCTTTGCAGATGAAATGCACAGTTTATTACCCCCCAACCCCTGATAACCCAGAGAACTGAATTGAATACGTCAAACAACTTTCTCAATCAACTCCGCGCCCCTCACCTCATCCCTTCAATTTCTCACTAGTAACTCAAACCGATGTGCTCAAGGGTCTACGAAATGTTAAAGGTCAAGGTTCTGATGAAATACTATTTCTTTCATGCTTAAAATGGTTCACATAGCTTTGCCATTTATTACGCATATCTTTAACTGCCTCCCCTTGCAAAACAAATTCCCCCCACAATGGAAACTTGCCTTAGTCCTTCCGACACCCAAGGAAATCCTTCCACTGATGCGACCAAACGCTAACCCGGACTGATCCGGATGGTTCTAGCGTCTGCTAATTCCCTGACACCGCCCAACTCTTTCACTTTACACGGTGTTTGATCGTATCAACGGAATCGCCTTTTTCCCACCGACTTTTCTAATTCCGAATTGGATACTATCATTCTATCCTAATTACTTTTGCTGTCTTTTTAATGTTCCACTAAATTTAAGAAAAAAAAAGAATGGAAAAACGAACGGCCGTCATTTTCATCCACGAAATATGTAGCTGTGTGTTTGAGCTCTTCCCTGCGTGTTTCTTTCGGTCGCCGAACCAATATAGCCGCCTCTGAGATGAATTCCCCGGTCGAAGGATGCACCCGGTCAGCGCGAATGACCCCACGGCAGTGCCGTGGCCAGCGCGCTCGACCTCCCGACTAAAAGCACCTTTTGTTAACTTTATCACAGCTATGCGGTGCATTCACGAAATAATTATTTTTACGTTGGCGTTGGAGTCAAATTCCCACGCGAGTAACTTTGTTATTTTTTACCCCACATATGTACAAACTCTCTTTTTTGAAATGCAAACGAAATTTGGCAAGGGCATAGAATTTTCCGGAATCTTTCGTCTCTCTCTTGCATGTGAATTAATCCGTCCCTGAGAGTCGACCACTTTCCATTTGGTTCTCGTATTTTCTCGGGTAGTTAAGGGACGAATGTAACCATCTTTGGAAATTTCAGCTTTGCAGGGTGGCTGGAACAGCGGGCGCCAGTCAGTCGCGCCATTTCTTTGGGGTCGTGTTTTATGCTTTTAAAGTATACTCCAGTCGTATTGGTATATGTGTCAATCGTGCATCATATTTTTGCTTAAATTTGTATAAACTTCAGAACATTGAAGCCAAAATACGTGCACATTGCCGCATATTTAAAAATATGCGCCAATTCGTTAAAAAAATGGCCACATTTATTTTAATGCACAAAACTGAAGACCTGAACGGCGCTATGGACTCTTCAGCGAGCGTTCAAAACAATTAAAAATTTGAGTTACCATGGTAATCCATTTATTTGCACGTCAGTTGAAACGAAAATCACTCCCTCCCCACCCAACCCGAATTATTAGCCAATCCGCATTTTGCGTAAATGCATAAATCTTCCCATTAATCGTGCCCAACTCTCGTTTTCAATATTTGAAAATTAAATTCTTTAAATAACGGTGAATTAATTTAGTTTGCATATTTCTCATCCCCGCTTGTGTAATGCACTTAGCCAATTCATCCGATCGTCAAAGAAACGCTTGTATTCAAATGAGAATAAATATTTCGACAGTAGACATGTAGCAGTACTCCGCATGCCGTCATTCTTTCTTAAACTCTGAGAAACTGCAAGAAATGTCATGAGAGTAACTTTTAACAAATTATCTACTGATGCGCATAAAAGTGCAGCTGAGTGCGTTTTAACAAGATTTTTTTAATTTTTCTTAATTCTTAAGAATTCTTGTATGTGGTCCGGTGGCTATTGATTCTAATATTGAGGGGTGTGTTACCCTGTCCAATATAAAAGGCAGGGCATTGTTGACACTTCCGAAGGTAAGCTACAATGCACGAGAAGGAGAGAATTGGTAGGAAAGAGTTAAGAAGAGGGTGAATGAGGGATGGGATTCGAGTTTTGGAAATAGGACCTGTTATGAATCTAGGCGTATTGCCGGACATGGGGGGGAATTTAAGGAGTGGATTGGTTGATTTGATGAGATCCGAAAAGTTGTGTTTGAAAGTATCGGAGGGGTATTTGGGAAAAAGGTCGGTGGTAGAGTCATGAGTTTTGAGAATAGGGTAGAGGTCTTTTAGCATTAATTACAGAGATTCTAGGCCAGCGAAGTGTGTGGTGTCAATTGAGAGGTGGTGGGTGTCTATGGTGGAGGAAGGTGTGGTAGGGTAAGTATGTCTTCGGATCCTTTTGTTCAGGAGGAATTCAGTATAACCTCGTTTGAGGAAGGAAGATTGTGGATTTGGCTGGGCATAATCAAGGGAGTCGGGGTCATCGCAAATTCTGTCCTCTTATTGACAGGGAATAAGGAATGGAGCGTTTGGTGCGATATGAATGGCAACTGTTACATGTATTGAAGTGTGAAATCTTTGGCGCTTAATGACACGTTTACATCTAGGAATGTGATTTGAGAGGAGGAAACTGAAGAATTGAAGGAGACAGAGGACCAAGCATTGAGCTAGCTCGGAATTGAATGTTTTCAAGGAATCAGTACCATGTGGCCAGAGAAGGAATATATTATCAATATATCACAGACACAATATTGGTTTCAGGGGTTGTTTTATCAGGATTTTTCTGTGCGATACCACGTAAGAGGTTTGTATAGGAAGGGCTGAACCTTCTGCCCATAGCGCCACCCTTGGTCTGCAAGTAGAATTTATCGTTAAAGGAGAAGGAATTACGTGTGAGGATGAAGTCGGAAAGGCTGAGGAGAAATTCAGCGCTGGGTATGTGTGTGTGGCTTAGGGCGTTGGGAAGGGTAGCATTGGAGAGAGGAGAGGCCTTCTGAGTGGGGAATGGATGTATTGGGGGATGTGGCATCAATGGTGTCCATGGTAATCTCGGTGGAGCTTTTTTATGAAGAGATATTCTCTATTTGTCACTCCATTTGAATGAAGACCATATATACTTAAAGGTAATCAAATATATTCAAATAATTCCATGGACAAATAAATCGAAAGTTCGTTCTAATTTCGAATACTTAAAAACTAGTCGACAGTCAATTGCCGCAATCACGATCAGTACGCACTAATTTCACAGGCGCAAGTTTCTAGGTTCACTGCCTCGGGAACATGAACGAACGTGTTTAGAACCTTTCTGATTTAATCTCATTGATCGAGAGAAGTTCCCCCACCTTCCTTCAATTTGGCCATTTCTACAATCACTTCGCTCTCGCCTAAATAATGGCCAGTGTACAGGTATTTTTTTTAAATTTGGCATGACTTTAGATGGAAGAATGCGCCATTTTTTTGACACTCGACTTGCCTTTTTTAGACGAATGGAGGCAGTCGTGACGTCACTGCGGTCGAGGGCCAAGTGCCCCAGCGGCGAGGCGAATCAAGGGCCCCTTCCGAACTTCATCGAGGGCCCCCAGCCACGCATCAGTCCGTGAGCCCTCCTGCCCTGGTGAGTATCCGCCGCTGAATCTCCCTCCGCCCGCCGTGTCCCTCGTGTCCAGCTCCCTTCGTGGGCGCGCGCGGCCCACGCTATCGCGTCCGCCCCCCCCTTCATTGCTCTCGGCGGAGGGTCGTGCCTCGCGGGAGGGCAGCGCGAGACCGGACAGCGCAGGATGCCCGGCCTGCTCTCCTGGAGTCGCCCGGGTGTAAATAACTTGGAAAAGACGTAGAAATAGGGAAGGCGAATTAAAAAGTGTTCAGGAACGAGATGGTAGCCGGGAGAAATCCCAAGAAGGATGGCAGTGTAAAGTGAATGGAGAGCGCCCTCTCTTGAGAGGGGTGAAAGAAATGCAAAAGGCAAAGTAAGCGGATGAATGGGGAGAATGTAATGGGTGGTAGGGGAGGGATGCTGGACAAGCGGTGAAAGGAGGAAGGAAGAATGTTTTATTACGATGCGGTTTGCATCCCTTCCTTCTCTTCGTGTGCTGTGCAGCGGTGCTTGCCTCTCCCCTGTCCATTAAACAGCCAGACCGCTTCGATCGCTTGTAAATCCGCGCGTCACTCCGTTTCGCGTACCCTCTCGAGTGATTGAGGGGGCGTGGGTGCCTTAATCGGACGGGCAACCGCCCCCGCCGGTCCCGCCCCTCTCCTCCCAACCCCCGGGGGCGACGTAAAGGGTTCAGGAGCGATGATCATGAAAGGATCAGCGCCGACACCGTAAAAACGCCTCCCTCAATCCCCCGCACCACCCCTTCCGCCCCTGCCCCTCCCCCTGTGCATCTCGTCCGTCCGTGGGATGTGTGCTTCGGCGGAGGGGCGGGAGGGTGGCTTGGCATGTTAAAGGGGCTTTCGTGGGCGATGATGGTCGTTATCTGACGGAGGGACGAGAGGGAGATCGCTTATCTGCGTTCCACCCTGCGAGCCACGAGGCAGCGAGCGATGCCACAAACCTGGAACCTGGACCATGGAAATTTTTAATTACCATAGCATTTGTGCCATGGTAATTAAAAAATTTCTTCGGAGGGCAATACATTTTAAACAATGACAATCATATTTAAAAGTATCTTCACTAAAAATCCCAACTATGACACTGCTGTCATTTACAGGGAAATTTAGCATCTCTTTTCTAAGGAGCAGTATATCGTGTTTTCCTGGATATTTCATTTTGGAAGCTCCTGGGAATACTGTCACGCCGTAGATGGCAAATTATATTATTCGCCGTTGTCGATTCGTTTGAGCTCTTAACGAGACGGTGTAACTTTTGGTGGTCTGAGTGGTGAGAGGTGACCCCAAAGGCACGTCCTCACTGGTGATTGAAGAGGCCGACGACCCGTCACCACGCATTGCTATTTAGAAAAAGTGCGTAATTCGTTCGTCAAAAAATATTTTTTAAATCATTAACGATTGAAAAAACTAATATTGGAAAGATTATTGAATTATTTCCTTTTTTATGAAAATAAACTCGCGCCTGAACTCAATACATGTCTTTTTTGTGAGAATTCTCACGTCTCGTATTTCCGAATATTTTACTTCCATAAGGGGATTTTTTCAAATCCCGGCATGCATTTGTTTCACAGATTGCTTTGTGATTTTTACGAGCGATTCATTATGAATTCTTCCCAAACACTTGAAGCTTTAATAGAAACATCGAGTTAAGTTTCAATGCACGTCATCATTATCAGCTTCATCGCCCTTTACATATATACTCTTTTTTTCGTGCTTAATTATGCATATAGTAGTGCTCACTCCATTTCAATTGACCGATGATCACTCAATTTGAATAGGACGAAGCCGAAAGAGCATCGGCACAGGCGTCCCCCGCCTCCTTCCCGCCCCCCCCCCTTCCTCCCGCGGTGGGTGACCCCGGGGTGGCTTGTGGCTTCCTGCCCCGGCGGTGATAGTCACGCGGTCGTCGACTGCAGGAGGGTGGGTGGAAGGAGGGGGCGGTAGAGGGTCTTCCGTATTTCCCACACGCCGAGGGCCGGGCATTGGCGTCGTGGGGGTTCCGCCGCATCGACTTCGTCTCGGGCGATAGGGCGTGTAGGGGGTGGCGGGTCGCACCCACCGCCGGTCGCGGCACGTGTCGGCACGCGTGCGGGTTTCCGATCGGCGGCGGGCCGCCCCTCCTCGCCCTATCGCCCCCCTCACCCCTTGCCCACTGCTCCTATCCCCCTCTCTCTGCTGCGGGAGGGCAAACACTAATGCCCCCCTCCGTGCTGATCATTAGGGCGCGGTTATCCCCTCTTCCATCCATCTCTCTCTCTCTCGCTCTGTGACCGTAACCCCGAACACATTTGCAGAATTAATCAATTGGACGAGCCGAGGATACTAATAATAATAATTCTACTTAGAAGTGTTGGAACTTTTCTTTTCAATGGCATTGATGTAGAATACACAGGTGCATTCTGGTTCTCCATAGCCTTACGTTTATCTCGGCGTTCCAGTTTCGGTTTACTAGGTGCCATTTTTCTGGACAAGTCTGCTGATAAAGGCATACTGTTACACAGTAACGCCTCAAACGTACATTACCACAGTAACGCCTCAAAGCCCCGATTAGCATGGTGCTAAATAAATGCCCCGACGCCGCCCACGCATTCTGGCGAGCTCTCTTCAAACCCCTTCTGCGACCTCCTCTCCAATCTGTCCTCGCCTTCTCCATCATCCCCCATCGCCGCCCTCTACACGATCTTCTCTCCCTTCCGTCCTCTTCACCAACCCTCTTCCTTAATTAGCGCTCTAACTCTTTCCATTTTACCATCTGCCATAGCGCCAGTTCATTTGTTTTCTCTTCATTCCATTTAATTTTTTCAAATTTTTATTATTATTATTAGGTAATCTACCGGTTAAGGTAGGTTTTTGGATGGATATAATTACTAATTAAATAACTGTGTAATAATAACTCCCCTCTATCACATTCTTCAACATCCCACTGCCGGTCAATACCCCCTTCATCAACTTTGCCTGCCTCCATAGGATTGCTCCCAACAAACCCCTCTCTTCGCCCACCATACCAAGTACCTCCTCATTTGTTTTTTTTTCTCTGCCCATTTCACCTTCTCCATTCTTCTCCACACCCACATTTCAAAAGCCTCCAGTCTACGTCTATCCTCCTGCTTCAATGACCACGTTTCCGCGCCGTACATAGCTACACTCCATATCAAAGTTTTTACGAGTCTTTTCTTAATATCCTTACTCAATGTCCCTGTCATCAACTCCCTCCTCCTTGAGGGCAAAATGACCATAGCTGTCGACGCACCCTACAAACCCCCCTTGAGAAAGCCTCTTTGCCTAGCGCAATTCTTCTCCTTACGTCCCTACTACTTTGACCGTGTTGGTCCAAACCACTACCGAGATACGTAAACTGTTCTACCTGCTCTAGTTTTTGCCCTCCTATTTAAATGTTAAGCTTAGCCTTTTTCCTTTTAGAAAATCGCATAAACTTTGTTTTATTAATACTGATTTTCATCCCATACCTGTTGCACTAAATTTCTAATTCACTTTTCCAATCCAATTTTCAATTCGATTTTTTCAAATGCCCACGAAGTTTGAGCGACCTTAATTTATCGGAACACCGGTTTCCAGGTCAGAGGTATTTGGATCTGTTGGCACAACAAGACATCCCTTGAGTTTTTGAATCGTTTTCCCACGGCGAACCTCGGCTATTTGGGGAACGCGTCGGGGCCGCACCCGCAGTATTGGCGCGGGCAGGGAGGGGCGCTCGGGGGCGAAGAGGGGCGGCGGAGGTTGTTTCTCACTCGGCCTCTTTCGCCTTGAGCACGCGCCGACCAGTTCTAACCATCCTCCGGGCCGAAAAGGCCGCGATTTCGGCCGGGTGGGACGGGGTATAGAGTGCAATGGACCCCATGCGTGGAAAAGGGCGGCAAACGAAAGGGAAATGTATAATTTATTATTGAAACTCCTAAATTGAAAGGCGCGAGAAAGCACCAAGGACAATTGTATTTGCAACTTATGTAGACCATTGGATGAATGCAAATCATTAGATCCTCTGTCGAAACAGAGAGGAAATAATAACATTGGTTCCATTGGCATTGAATTGGTCTCGGAAGGAAACGACGAGTCGAGAGGGAAATCGGCCGCCGAAAAGACCGGCACGCGTACTATGTTCGAGAAAACACTTTCTGCTCGCACAATCACGAGGCCACAACGGAACAAAAATACCACGCGCGACTCCTTCAACCACGCACCACACGGGGTGAATGAATAATCGCTGACCCGTTGTCCCACAAAGTGTAGTTGGGAAGGGCGAGTGCTTTGAAGCGCGAGAAATGATTGTAGGTGGGAACTTGAGCGCAGTCATTATTAGTTATTCATGAATATGATCGCTTTTCAGTGTGATTTCCACCCACCCATCACTTGCTTGATTGCTAGGAGGAGCAATTATCATTTTTCCGCTGGCACACCGCCCTTCCGGTTATCGGAACGCCCGCGTCCATTCACGCCGATGCAAAAACTCAAGCAACCTTAACACCGCTCTCCTCTGAAACTTTAATTCTAGAATCGAGTAACCTTTTCGCTGGCTACACAAAGGTAATCAAATATTGACGTATGACGCGCGGGGTTCCCTGGCCGGCCCTGCCTGTGTTCCCTCAGAAGTGAGAGCGGAGGAAGGAAGGGGGGGGCGCCCCGTACCCGGGAGTGACCGGAGTGGCGGGGGCGTCCGGGTATCGCGGTGGTGGAGTCACCTTTGGACCCGTGGGGACGGGGGTGGAGGCTCGTGATGGGAGGGGGTCGTGGTGCGTGTGGAGGGGGGCGCGGGCGATGCCGCCCCCTCCCTCTCCCCTCCTCCTCCACCCTCGGACGGGGTGCCCGATACATCGGGGAGTGGAACTGGGGGAGGATGATGCGTGTGTCGGGGGCGGGGGGGGGTGGGCGATGATATGGTGGCACCAGTTGGGGAGTGGGTGCTCGGGCCGCGAGGAAGACGGGATGGGGTGCGAAGAATTGGGAGGGATTTGGGGGAATCGAGGGGGGCGGAGGATGAAAAGAAAGCGCAGGGGAGCGAGCCATGAGTACTCCTAAATCGGCGAAATGCTCCTGGGGGCGGGGGGTGGGGGTGACAGGGGGCAGGGCGAGGGAGGATTATCGCGTGTGGTGGAGGCCGAGAGGGGGCAGAGGGAGCCTGACGCCGTCTTCTCCCGCTAGAGGGCGGTCCATTCCATACTCCACCCACGAATCTGTGCACCCCCCTCCCCCAATGACGTCACCTGTATGTCATGGTGCGGGGGATTAGGTGGAGGTTCCCTTGGATGCTCTGTTCGTACTGCAGTTGCATCAGATTGGAGGGCAAGGAGGCGGGCGAGTTGATATGTATAGTTTCCCGGGAGCCAATCACCCTTGCAATCACCATCCGCCATATTTTAATTGAGTTTAGTAGTTCTGATAGTATTTTTTATATCTGCAATGAATCTGCTACTTGATAGTTACGTTTCTTGGAAGCTTGCGCAATTAATTATTGTACTTCCATCTCGTGCTCCAATTATCCCATTCAATTACGTCTCCATTACTGTAATGGGATTAATTAATTTTACTCACTCTCTCTCTCTCTCTCTCTCTCTCTCTCTCTCTCTCTCTATATATATATATATATATATATATATATATATATATATATATATATATATATATATATATATATTTTTTTTTTAAGGTAATCTACCGGTTAAGGTAGGTTTTTCGATGGACACAACTACCAAACAAATATTTTGTGACTACTAACAAAACACAACCCTAAATTCTACTCTACATCAGGTCCCTCTTCATCTCTGAGTACTTTCTTCCGCCCTTCATCCCGTCCAACATCCCTATCCTGTTCCTTCCCTTTCCTCTTTTGCCCAACATTCTACCCTCTATCACAGTCTTCAACATCCCACTGCCGGTCAACACCCCCTTCATCCACTTTTCCTGCCTCCATAGGATTGCTCCCAACAAACCCCTCTCTTCGCCCACCATACCAAGTACTTCCTCATTTGTTTTCTTCTCGGTCCATTTCACCTTCTCCATTCTTCTCCGCACCCACATTTCAAAAGCCTCCAATCTACGTCTATCCTCCTGCTTCAATGAC
Organism: Hetaerina americana; assembly: GCF_022747635.1. Taxonomy (NCBI): domain Eukaryota; kingdom Metazoa; phylum Arthropoda; class Insecta; order Odonata; family Calopterygidae; genus Hetaerina; species Hetaerina americana. The sequence continues at coordinate 91,304,149 of NW_027287205.1, read as the reverse complement.
CACGTTTCCGCTCCATATCAAAGTTTTCTTCTTTTCTGCATACAGGTTAAACAGCAACGGTGATAATGGGTAACCCTGCCTTACACCGTTCCTAACACTGCCCATCCTCACATCCCATCAAGAAAGGGTTAGCGAAAGCCGCAAAAGACACTTTTAGTACCGTTAACGCTAAAAGGACTAGGAAACCATGGATCACGGATGAGACGATTACGAAGATGGATGAGCGGAGAAAATGGAAGAATATATATACAGAGTTAGGCAAAATGAAGTAAAAAGATTTGAAAAATAAATTGAGGCAGACAACAAATGAAGCAAAAGAAGCATGGTGGAAGACGCAGTGTGAGCATATGGAAAGTTTGTAGAGGAAGGTTGGAATTGGTGCGCTATACCGCAAAGTTAAATCTTTATCGGGGAGTACGAAAGGAAAATATATGATAGCAGTTAGAGATAAGGCGGGTAAGATAATAGTTGACAGAGGAAAGATCCAAGAGAGATGGAAGGAGTATATACGAGGGTCATCCGGAAAGTAGTACCCGTTCGTGAAATAAAGACACAAAAGTAAATATTAACAAACATAAAAAATTTTATTTGAAAGAGGATACTTTAAACTACTTCTCAACATAATCTCCAAGCAAATTAAGGCATTTGTCATAACGTGTGACAAGTTTCTGTATTCCTGCTGCATAGTCCTTCGCCGCCAGCTCATTGAGATACGCGAGGGACCCATCTTGCACAAATTTTTGCATAATGCAGATGGTGTTTAACAATTTCATGAACAATTGTTCGAGAAACATTGGGAAAATGCTCACAGATGTCATCAATTGTGACGCGCCGATCGTTCCTCACGAATTCGTCAACTGAGCTCACCAGTTGGTCTGTAATGACAGACGGTCTCTCCGAACGCTCATCGTCGTGTGTGTTCCCCCTCCCCATGTTGAAGTTGCGACACCACCGCCGAACAGACGACTCGTCCATTACATTGTCTCCATACACCTCCTTTAATTGGCGATGAATATCACATGGGCGAACGTTTCTTGCATTGAGGAATTTAATCACTGCCCTCACTTCACAACTGGCGGCGTTCTCAATTTTTTTAAACATTGTAAACAATCACAGAAACAACACAGGCAATGCTAGCGTCACGCAACTTGGCTCAGAGAAGGCAGACAAGCCACTGAAGCTATCTGACCTCGTCCAGCGGCTACTCGCGTCGTCAGCACTTCATGCGGCACGAACGGGTACTACTTTCCGGATGACCCTCGTAGAAGACTTGTATGGTAAAGAACTTCGACTAACAAAGTTAGACAATGAAAAAGAATATGACGTAGAGGAAGACAGCTTAGGTCCAGGCATACTCGACGATGAGATAGAAAGGGCATTAAGGGAGATAAAGCTAAATAAGGCCGTGGGGATGGATAACATTCCCGTGGAACTTTTAAAATGCTTAGGAAAACGTTGGAGGAAGAGGCTATATGGGCTGATTCGTCGTATGTATGAGGTAGGAATGTTGCCGGAAGACTTTGTGAGATCAGTTCCTATTCCGAAAAAGGTAAAAGCTACATCATAAGAGGACTACAGGACGATAAGTTTGATATACCACGAAGCTAAAGTTGTTATCAGGATCATAAACAAAAGGATAGAGAGTAGGGCAAATGATTACTTAGGGGATGATCAGTTTCGGTTTGGGAAGGGCAGAGGTATGTGTGATGCCATTGCAGTAATGAGATTATTAATCGAGAGGAATATAGAATACAATCAAGACGCCTGTTTCGTAGATTTCAAAAAGGTTTTTGATAAAGTGAATAGAGAAAACATATGAGTTCTTATATATTGCAGAATATAGAAATAAATTGGAGGGATTGGAGGGAAATAAATTGGAGGGAGCCTTATCCTCATCTGGTACGTCGGTTCCATAGACCTGAGATGCGACAGCAGGTTGCAGGGGGCATGGGATAGGGATATTGGACGGGGTGAGTGGAGGTAGAAAGTACTGAGGGATGGAGAGGGACCTGATGTAGTCTAGGTTGCTGGATTGTGTTTTGTTAGGAGTCACAAAATATTTATTTGGTAATTGTATCCATCCAAAAACCTACCTCAGCTGGTACGTCACCTAATGATAATTACACACACTCATGTATATTCATATATGTAATGGTCGTTTTCAATACAAGGAGGAAGACTTGAGGGAGCCTTGGCGAGGGAGGGCGCCGTGGGGAAGGTGCTACACACAAGCCATCGGTTTGAAAACACGCGAAGATGATCGGTTCTATTTCATGATGCCTCTAGCTCTCGAGACAACAAGTTTACCCTGACTCAACCGTGCATACAGGTACACACACATACACACGGGAGCACACTTTCTCCTCCCGCTCTTCCCCGGAAAGGAAACACTCGAGAAAACCCTAGCTCCGGAAGTGTCGGATTTTGAGGCTCTGCCAAATTCCGAGCGCCTCGACTCACCTCAGTCGAGAGCCATTAGCCCCCTCCTTCCCCCCCCCCGCGCCCCTTCGCAGACACGAAGCCCCCCCCCCACACTCCCGCTTTTACCCATCGCTTCCTCTCCATCCCATTCCGGGGATTATCCCCATCCGCCTTGATCGGATATTTTTCCCTCCGACCACCCCTCCCCTCTCCCCCCCCTCTCCCGCCGCCCTTCTATGCCCCTCACACCATCCGTCCCACCCCCTAAATCATCCCCCCTCTTCAACCGTCGGCCGGAGAAGAAGGCGCCGCCCCCGTTGGTGCTGCCGCTGGGGTGTTCGGGTGATCTAGCTGCAATTGGAGCGTCCGTGGTTAACCCGCTGGATGGTTAGTGGAATCGAATGGAGACGGCCATGGTTTGTCGTGTTTTTCCACGCGTTTCTTTCCCGTCCCGGAAACCACGTCGGGTAAAAAGTAATGGGGCAACGCCATCTGACCTGAATCATCTGTCGAATGGAATAAGTATTGACGAGCTGCGTGTGTTCCACTTTGAAATAACAATATACATTAATCAACGATGGATGGTACGAAGAAAGCGACGGGAAACAAAAAATACAACGCACAAGTATATAATTGAATAATTTTTCCATATTTCCATTTGAAATATTATATAAAGCACCAGCGCATATGTATTACGTTAATGCGCCATTCTTGACTGCATTTCGGCATTGTTACGACTTAACATAAATTCAACAGAATTCTAACCTTAATTGAAAAGTAGTGTTACTTTAAAAAGAAAACGGAGCAAGGTCACTATAAATTGCCCATATCTGGCCTGTGCTTCCTTGGGCCGAATTATTTGCCATTATCACCACTAAACCATATTTGTGCTGGGGTTTTACTCACCCCCGAATAATCAACAAATATAAATATGGGGAGGATTAATCTGGCCAAATGCTCCCATAATAACGCGAAACCATTAACAGCGCCTTTTCTCCATTGCGTCAATTGCGTGAAAATTAATTTATGATCTAAACTGCGTTTGAATTTTTCCAAAATCTGTATTAAAATTAAACAGTTCGTAGCAAAATTCATAGAATCCCGCTTTAAATCTATTTAAAGCCATGAGTTTTCTACCATGTCCGTTCAAATTAATTACCAAAACCTCCTACGCACAATAATTGGGGTAATTGCCCTCGGCTATAATCTTTGGTAGAGGCGCATAAGTAGTAGTATTTAGGGGAGGCGACCGACAGCTGAGGTCATTTGCGCCATAGGGGATGGACAGGAAAGGATGAAGGGTGGAGAGAAACCCGGCGTCGGCATTAGCCTACTCTTTGCGAAAGGCGCCAAGGGGTCCGCAGCTTAACGTCCCATCCGACGGACTGCGTACTCACTCAAAGTGCCCTCCACAAAGCACCTCAAGTAGGGATCGAGATACCTCTGAAAAATATTCCACACCGCCGGGATTTGAACCCTCTGGGTGGGAAGGCAGTACGTTAGCCCCCGCACCATCTCGATCCCCCGCCAATAAGTGTACACACTCCCTCGCAAGGACGCGTGGCAGGGGGTGTTTGACCATACCGCTTCGGATCCAATGCTTCCGCTCTCGCACGTCGCCCCGGGAGCTACTTGAAGGGCACGAGGGAGGGACGGTCTGACGCCATCCGCTTTGACCAACGACACTTAAGCAATAATCGCGGGCATACTTTCACTCGGGTCAGTGGAGCGCAGTGTTTAGCCAAAATGCTTAATAGGGGAACAAACGCGCGCAGGGTTTAGTAGGAGGAGCTCCAAAGACACCGAGGACGGTGACCCACCCATCCAATTAGTCCGGGGTCTTCCCACAGGGTACTTGTCGGGAATATTATTCCACAACATGTATGAATGTGTTCATAGAAATCGCTTGGGATAACCGCGTTATTATTTTCCCTGAATCTCTATTTCACTTGTGGCAGAACTTGACTCGCTCTCCGAATTCAGTGGCTCACTGACAGGTCGACACCCACTCGCCCTCGTCTCCCTAAGGGTCGTGCCCGCCCACTGGAATCGATGGAGCGCGAGTCCCTCGCCATTTTCATCCGTCTCCACACACTTGAGCCTTAGACTCCGTTCCTCAGGATTTGGGGCTAGGGCCAAGGCGGAGGTCACCTCGAAATCGACGAGGACACAATGCGCTTCGAGAATTCCAGGTGAGCTCTTGACTAGTTTTGGGTCCACGGTCAAAAAATCCGAAACCCAGGAAGTGATTTCCTCGGGTGAATTTGTGTATGGCGTTATAGCTGTCCAAATGAGCAAAGAATGGCGGTGGGCTTCCAAGTGGCGATCGACATCCAATCTACCCCATCTAATCCACCCAATCCATCCTCATCTGGACGACCGAGAGACTACTGGCTGCACTTCTGAAAACATTTTTTCCTACTATAGGGTTTTATATCGAGAGGGCTGAATTTATTGACTGAACGGTTTTATACCCGACATAAACCCTATTTCAACGTCAAATAGCTGGTTTCAATAACTTTTAAATTTCATATCAATGCCAATGCAGGGAATGAAGAGGGGAACTCTAATTAGAATGTATGGATAGTCCGCGCCTGGTTTCATCAAGAACCTACCCTTGCGCGGTAGGCTACAGCCAATCCCTATGAATCATTGATGAATCTCTCTCATTTTTATGAATCAATCACCTTCCATTAAAATTCAGAAGCTCACACTGAAACTAGGATTGCCTATGAATTGTGGGCGTGAAAAATAATGTTCCACTTATTGCACCTACGGTTCGTATATATGGCCATTATAATTATTATGACTTAATTTGGTTTTTAACGAAACTATTTTAGTGATATCAATGCCATGAATATGTATGAATATCTGGAATTTTTTGTCAATTTTCGTTCCAAAGTTGTTTAAAGAAAGGGTTTTGGAATAATTACTTAAAAAGAAGTGCCACAATGTCTGTTATGGCGCATGCCTCAATCCCCGCCCACGCCTCACTCTGGGCTTCCAAGCTCCTCCTTGCCTCGCTGCTTCTCGCCACGCGGACATTCCCCATCGCATGCTTCTCGTGCAGTTCACCTTTGGCTCATTTATGCTTGGTCACAATGAATGAAAGCAGGTGAGCGCAATTTGAGGAATCAATCAGTTCATTACCAGGGCTGTGGATAAGACAGAATCGCACGTACTCATTGGGGACGTTGCCCACACTCGATTGGGGGTTCCTGACTAAACTTTGATCGGACTCGAAGGCGATGAAATCCATGAGACTCGCATGCAGTGGATGCGATTTCTGTATTCTTGAAAAATGCTTAAACGTCCCTAAATATGGTAACGTGTGGAAAATAAACTGAAATGTAACTTATCTCGTTGATTTATCTGTCAGGTAGGTATACTGTATGAGGATATTACCCTTGAACATTTCTTCACCCAAATTAGGAGCTATATACGAAGTCATAAATGTGTTTAGAAATGTCTACGAGGGTGATCTCAGAAGTATCCGACCCATTAAAGAAAGCACAAAATTTTGGAAAAAAATGTATTTATTTTTCAACATAATCTCCTTTCAGCTCTATACACTTTTCCCAGCGATGTTCAATATGTGTGAAACCCTTTTTATAATAAGAACTGTCTTGCTCCTCAAAATAGCCGTTAACTGCCGACGTCACTTCTTCACTGTTGGAAAATTATTGACTCCCGAGCCATTTTTTCAAGTTTGCGAACAGAAAATAATCCAAGGGGGCTGAATCTGGCGAATAGGGTGCATGAGGTAGCAATTCAAACTTTGATTCGTGAATTTTGACCATTGCAATAACAGATTTGTGACCTAGTGCATTGTCTTGATGAAACAACAGTCTATTATTAGCCAAAATACGGCCGAGTTTGCTTGATTTCTTCGCTCAAACGTTGCAAAGAGTTCGTATAATAGTCACTGCTGATAGCTTCTCCTTTTTTTAAGATGGTCAATGTTATCTCACGCGCATCCCAAAGAACCGACGCCATGGCCTTGCCTGCAGATGAAACGGTCTTCGCCTTCTTGGGAATGCCTTTTGAATCCATTGTTTTGATTGTTCTTTGGTGTCGGGTGTGAAGTAATGGACCAACGTCTCATCCATGGTTATGAAACGGCGCGAAAATTCTGCTTCGTCACGGCGAAACTTTGCTACTAAGCCCTCAATTGAAACATCTTCACGCCACTGGTTTTGCTCCAGTGTGAGCAAAGGCGGCACCCATCTTGCACACAGCTTTCTCATGCCCAAATTTTCAGTTAATATGCCATGTACGGACTTTTTGAAATGCCTACAATGTCTGCTGGCTCGCGCACTTTCAGTCGATGATCATCCAGTATCACTTTGTTGGAATTTCTTCACCGTTCCTGGAGTCGTCACCTCATTTGGTCAACTAATGCGATGCTCGTCTTCACAGCTCGTATGGCCTCGTTTAAACTCTGCCACCCAATATTTTCCTGTTGTAAATGAAGGAGCAGACTCACCCACACCAGACTCATCCAGCTCAGCTTTTACATGGGTTGGGCTGAGGCCTTTCAAATAAAAGTATTGTACCACATAACGATGACCAACCTTCTCCATTTCCGCAAATTCACTGAACATGTTCACTATCGATGGCTGCCAAACAAATACTAAGCAACGCGGCGTCTTCAAACTTCAAACGCATGCTTTATAGGTTGCACACTTTCTAATAAATTGATATTTCTAAAACAACTACCCCCATCTCTTGGTCAAGCCGGGAACTTCTAGGGCCACCTCTCGTATTATATATAATATATATTGTATATAAAATATCTTATTTATAATATATTATATATAATTTATTGTTTATAATATAAAGTGTACAGTATATATAATATATGAAATATATTGCATATAGCATATTATTCACTCGTCAAGAATCTGTGCCGCACGATGCAGAATTTTGGCGGTGGGTGTCGGGAGCACTCCGGGTTGATGTGTTTGGATTTCAGCCGGTAAACGGGTCTCCCAACCAAATAAGTAGTCAGCAGTTGCGCAACTCCCTCGAGCCATCGTCAACCAAAGTGAAAGAAGGTCGAACCCCTCCAGAAATGCATGCGTAGACGGAAATGCAAAATCAAATAAAAAGCATGATGGAAAAAACAACCTTGGTCGTAGAGCTCAAAAATATGTGCTCCACTCTCAAGGCTCTTGACGCCTTGTAATCGACTCCATAGGCAGTTATCCTCCAGCTGCCGTGTAAAAACCTGAAGGGTTATTCGTTTTGTCGTTATGGTTATAGAAATGTTCGCGAAGTGATCTCATATTATCTTATAGGAAATGTGATTTTATATAAGAAACCACTTTTAAAAGTTAGGAAATTAGATTAAATCGAAAAGGAAAAAAACACAATATCAGGGAGCGAAATATTTCAGACTTGTGATATAAAGGGCCTCTTGATTGTCTTCTGTTGGAAGTCTCATTATAGCAAACTTACTTCTACTGTTTTTTTCAACTTTCAAGCAAAATATCACATTAACCATGGCTAACGGATGCTTTCCCAAGCATATAAGCCTCATTTTCGTTATTTTATCGGGTTACTAATCGAGTTGCTTAATCCCCAAGCAGTGAAATGCTCCTCAAATGAGTGCACGTGTGTAGGAGCCGATCCTTGAAAATCAAGTATGGGAGTCAAAGGAGTGACGCATTTCTCGACTTTCTGTTACAATTTCAAATTTAAATTTTTCGAACAATATATTAGGAGTTCAGTTTTCCCCAAAAGATTCTCAAAGTGAACCGATATCGGGTGATAATTTATTTTTAGCTTAATAGCCTTTTAGAATCGGAACGTGGCGCAGCGCCTCGGCTGAAAATAAAAGCCACGTTGGGACATTGTAAGACGTTTGGCTTGGAGTGCAATGTTGGACCGAAACTTCAAACTGCATACGGCTCTAAATTGTATTCGGTTCCTCATAGCAGCACGCACTTCAATTTCATTGGTTGGCTAAGAAGAGGAAACATCTTGTGCCACCCGGAGACATTATTATTTTCCAGGAGGCTTAAGGGCCGAATCTCGAGATTTCTCGCGGGTCGTAAGTCGTGTTCCAACTACAACCTCTTTCGATTCGTAACGTCATTTTTGACTAAATTGTTATACGTACTTTAAAACATGGAATTAATATCGCAAAGAAACTGGCTGCAGCAAGGAATCACACTTTTGTAATCCCACGAGCGTATTTCTTGCCATTCTTTTCAACCGAGTTCAACTCCGAGACACATTTCCGTCGAATGCAGAGGCGGGGGGGGGGGTCCCCATTCTTCGGATCTCAATTTGCGGCCAGCCATAATCAAGCCGTATCCGTTCCAAGACGCCTCTCATCCGCTGGCTTAAGTGGGGCAGCCACCGCGAGTTGTAGCGAAGAAAAGAGCGCCCGCCATAACAAATGACGCTTCTTATTTAAGGAGGGGATTACAAGGCGCGCATCATCCCACGGCAAGATATTGGCTTTTTGAGAATAATCTCTCCGGGATCCTCGGGGACCGGAGAAAAGAGGAATCCAGCGACCCGGGCGGGGGTGGAGGGGTGTAATCCCGCCGCGACGCCGAACAGACAGAAGGACGAGGAAGGGATCTCTCCGGAGGCGTACGAGCATCCCATTCAAGCCTCCAGAAACGGGCGCGAGCATGCATAACGCCCTCCCACCACACTAGCTATCAGATCCCTCTTTACACCCCAGCAATCCGCATCAATCTCTATCTCCCGATCCCAGCCTGCGACTGTATTTCCTATCGTGGTTCCCAGCCCCCTGATACCCCCGCACAAGTTCACTCGGGAGAAAGAGAGCGCCCCCATTCCGCAAAACCAAACCCATCCCCAGAATCATTCCCGAAAGCCCCTCCTCCTCCCCACCCACCCACCCCCCGTGTCGCCCTCACCTCCTCCCTCCGCAGGAAACACCTCCTTCCTTATCTTACATCCCTCATTCCCCTCCGGGTCCACTTTCCACCTTCCCCCCCCCGGCCACACCCCGCCGCAGGAAATGTGGCGGGATGGAAACCAATCTCCCGTCGCCCGCCCTCGGATGTGCGTGCGTGTGCTCTGGAATAATCCCCGGCCGCAGGGAGTGAGTCAACGGGCGGGGGTGGAGGAGAGGGGGAGGGGGCGGAGATGGGGAAGCGCCGGTACTAAACGCTTCGCTTAAACTGAATTCGAGGGTGCGCATCCGTCGTCGCATAGGGAGGAATGAGTCCTCGGCACCGAACTGAGCGACGCGTCCCCTTCGGCTTGCTGGCAGGCGAACCGGCTTCCTACTCCGAAGGGCTGAGCTCGATCCCAGGAATCCTCATCCACATCCCGCTACACCACAATGGAGGTAGCAGCGTTTGGGCGAGGGGATTGGTGGGCGCGGCATATGCAAATATGTGCGCGGTCGGTGAATCCTTTGCGTAATAAAACCAATGCCGAATGTTTTCAATTTATTCCCTAGGTGCCTCAATTGGATGACTCAAAATCGATAATAATGGCATTTACTCCATTAAGGGAAGGAAAAGATACGGGTAAGAATGGTAAAGCACTGTAGTTAAACCTTGTATTATATTGAAACGATTGGGAATACGCGATTGTAATAAAGCCGTTCCTTAGTTCATCAAACTAAGTTCCTCTAAGTTAATTTTCCAATCCTTGTTCAATCACAGAAGGCCCTTCCCCCCTGTTCGTGCCCGCCCCTGTTTCCTCAATGGCGGACTTTTCGAGTTCCAGCAGGATGAAATGTGGCACTAGCGAAATGAAAAGGACAAAAATGATTGAATTGAAAAAAGTCAAAAATATCGTTTAGTCTTATAAATGGAATTCCACCGAGTAATTTTTCATTGCATAAAATACGCGATCACATGGTACGAAGAAGAATGATTTCATCTCACGGCCTGGAGGAAAATGCTAATAAAATTGGATGAGAGATTGTAACAAGTTATTCAAGCTTATCCAGAAATGTTTCCAATATTAAGCTATTAGATTCAATAATGAATGCGATTTTGCGTTCGGAAAATCTTCACCGGGTTTACGGAACAATGTGCGGACGTGTACCCTTAGATTTATGCCCTAAGGGTTCTCGTGAGAGCGCTGTTGCCGTAGAAAGTCACTTCTGGAAACACAACGAGGGAGAGAGAAGGCCTCGGACTTGGCCGGTCACTCCTCTCCCAGGGCCTCCCGCAGTCTGTGTCGGACTCCAAGTGGGCCATCCCAGCCATTTCATCCCGCCCCCTCTTCCAGTATTCCCACTGCTCCAGCTCCAGCGGAGGCGGCGGGACTCCACTTCAGTGAAGTGGAGTGGTTTCCCATTTGGAAGCGCACACGGGTGCAGGGGTGACAGGGATTCGACGATTGATCATTGCATTTCTAACTTGATACCTTAGCTGCATCCTCAAACGAGGTGGACTGTTAAAACGCTCGATATAAAACATGAACGCTGGTCGGATATTATTTCTAAGCAAAGAAGTACTTCATAATTACGATCTATATTTAAAAAAGGAAACGTTAAATTAAGAATTATTTACGTTTTTGCGTACACGATATTATATTTGACTGCAAGCTAATATCTGAAAGAATTAACAAATGGAGTTCCTTCGTTCTTCAGAGGAAGGTGGTCTTTACACCGGAAATTTTGGAATACATGCCTGTCTCCTTTTTTAATGTACTTTTCTATATTTTGGTGACTAACGTTATCTTCCTCCTTCGTTTGAATTATTAACGGGTATACATCCGTACGCACACGCACCCCCCCCCCGCACGGACACAGATATATATATATATATATATATATATATATATATATATATATATATATATATATATATATATATATATATATACAAGGACGCACCCAAAAGTGGTAGGACTGATTTTCTCTGTCGCGAACGGAGCCGTGGAGGGGGGTCTGCCTGGCAGGGTAAGGTGGAGGGGGCCGTCGACGGCAAGAACCGACACGAATCGGGACAGAGTGAGGACACTGCTGAACACAGAACGACTCTTAACCAGTGAAGAAATTGCAGACCAGTTGGGTCTGACTGCATCCATCGTCCAACGCATTATTTCACAGGATTTGGCCATGCGCAAGGTGTGCGCCAAGATGGTGCCGAAAATTCTGCCATGGCGCGCTCGTCGTCAGACAGCTCCTGGCCAAATACGGCGTTGCCACGTTGCCGCATCCGCCCTATTCTCGCGATCTGGCACCACCGGAACTCTTCTTCTTCCCCCTGATGAAAAGAAAACTAAATGGACGAGGTTTTGACTCGATTAAGGCCGTTTCAGAGGCTTCGACGAGGGTAATCAACGGCATCCCCAAAGAAAATTTCCAGCGGGCGTACGAGGAATGGGAGAAACGTCATACTAAGTGTGTAGCAGCTCAAGAAGCATACTTTGAAGATTATTAAGTCAATGTAAATATATCGTCAATAATATTCATGTGAAAAAATCAGTCTTACCACTTTTGGGTGGGACCCTGTAGATTATTAGGTAATCTACCGGTTCAGGTCGGTTTTTTGGATGGGCAAAATTACTAATTCAACAATTCGTGGTCCCTAGCAAAATACAACATCAAACTCTACATCAGGTTCTTCTTCAGCTCTAAGTACTTTCTTCCTCCCTTCATCCCGTCCAACATCCCTATCCTGTTCCTTCCCTTTCCTCTTTTGCCCAACATTCTACCCTCTATCACAGTCTTCAACATCCCACAGCCGGCCATCACCCCCTTCATCCACTTTTCCTGCCTCCACAGGATTGCTCCCAACAAACCCCTCTATTCGCCCACCATACCAAGTACTTCCTCATTTGTTTTCTTCTCTGTCCATTTCACCTTCTCCATTCTTCTCCACACCCACATTTCGAAAGCCTCCAATCTACGTCTATCCTCCTGCTTCAATGACCACGTTTCCGCACCGTACATAGCTACGCTCCATATCAAAGTTTTTACGAGTCTTTTCTTAACATCCTTACTCAGAGTCCCCGTCATTAACTCCCTCCTCCTTGTGAAAGCCTCTTTGCCTAGCGCAATTCTTCTCCTTACGTCCCTACTACTTTGACCGTGTTGGTCCAAAACACTACCGAGATACGTAAATTGTTCTACCTGCTCTAGTTTTCGCCCTCCTATTTTAATGTTAAGCTTAGCCTTTTTCTTTCTTGAAAATCGCATAACCTTTGTTTTATTTATATTGATTTTCATCCCATACCTGTCGCACTGAATTTCCAATTCACACAGCAATGCTTGCAGCCCCTTGGCTGACTCACAAACTAAGGCTTGGTCAACAGCAAACCTAACTGATTTTACGAATTCCCCGCCCACTATTCATTCCTACCTCGAGTTCTTCCCATGCCTCTTTATCATTTCCTCTGCATACAGGTGGAACAGCAACGGTGATAATGGGCAACCCTGCCTCACACCCCTTCCTAACACTGCCCATCCTGACTCCCCGTTTCCCACCCGCACCTGAGCAGTCTGAGACATGTACAGGTTGCGGATTAGCCTCCTTTCCCTCCAATCTATTCCTATTTTCTGCAATATACTCATTAGTTTTTCCCAATTTACCCTATGAAACGCTTTTTCGAAATCTACGAAACAGGCAAATACCTCCTGGTTGTGTTTTATATTCCTCTCGATTAATAATCTCATTACTGCAATGGCATCACGCGTACCTCTCCCCTTCCTAAACTTCCCTAAGTAATCACTTGCCCTACTCTCTATTCTTTTTTTCTGATCCTGAGAACAAATTTAGCTGCGTGGGATTTTAAACTTATCGACCTATAGTCCTCTCATGATGTAGCCTTTACCTTTTTCGGAATAGGAACTAAAACGGATCTCAAAAAGTCTTCCAGCCATATTCCCTCCTCATAAATACTACGGATCAGCCCATTTAGCCTCTTCCTCCCACATTTTCCTAAGCCTTTTAAAAGGTCCGCGGGAATGTTATCCACCCCCACGGCCTTATTTAGTTTCATCTCCCTTAATGCCCTTTCTATCTCATTCTCTAGTATGCCTGGACCTAAGCTATCTTCCTCTACGTCATATTCTGTGTCAATGTATAAAGTTGGGCTAAGTTCTTTCCTATACAGTTCATCTATATACTCCTTATCTTATATATATATATCCTATATATATCCTATATATATCCTATATATCCCTATATACTCTTGGATCTTTCCTGAGTCAACTATTACCATACCCGCCTTACCTCTAACTGTTAGTATAGATCTTCCTTTCTTACTTCCCGATAACGTTTTAACTTTGCTGTACAGCGCACCGATTTCACCCTTCCTCGGCAGACTTTCCATATCCTCGCACTGCGTCTTCCACCATGCTTCTTTTGCTTTATTTGTTGCCCGCCTCAATTTATTGTTCAATTCTTTTTACTTCATTTTGCCTAACTCTGTATTTACATTCTTCCATTTTCGCCGCTCATCCATCTTTTTAATCATCTAATCCGTGATCCATGGTTTCCTAGTCCTTTTAGCGTTAACGTTTCCAATAGTATATTTTGCGGCTTTCGACAACCCTTTCCTAAAACGTACCCATTTTTCTTCGATAGCACTTAGCTCTTTACCATCCTCCATCATTTCCATGTATGCCTGCGTCTTTTCTGGTGTCTAAACCCTGTGTTGGTGATGACTAACCCCTGTCTCCCGCAGAACTCAGCTGCTTTCTCCCCGCGGTCATTCCTTGTGCCTAAACCGTAGTGCCCCACCTCGTCACCATCTCTTCCCTCGTCTACCGTCGCATTCCAATCCGCGATCACTATCAAATGTTTCCCTGCAGGAACAGACGCGATTATTTCCCCTAACTGATCGTATATCCTATCGACCTCTTCTTCTTTATGGTTGCTCGGCAGCATGTATAGCTGAATAATAACTAAGATCGTCGGTTCTGCTTTTATCTCTACTAGTAGTATTCTATCCGTTACCTGCTCTATGTCGACTACGAATCTTTCTACCTCTTTATTTAATACTATGGCAACCCCTCGTTGGCTTTCGTCTCCGCCGCTGTGTATTATTCTATAATTATCACTCTAGTAATCCCCACTTTTACGTATCTCGGTAGTGTTTTGGACCAACACGGTCAAAGTAGTAGGGACGTAAGGCGAAGAATTGCTTTCACAAGGAGGAGGGAGTTGATGACAGGGACTTTGAGTAAGGATGTTAAGAAAAGACGTGAGGTGTAGGGCAGGGTTACTCATTATCACCGTTGCTGTTTAACCTGTATGCAGAAAAGAAGAAAACTTTGATATGGAGCGGAAACGTGGTCATTTAAGCAGGAGGATAGACGTAGACTGGAGGATTTTGAAATGTGGGTGTGGAGAAGAATGGAGAAGGTGAAATGGACAGAGAAGAAAACAAATGAGGAAGTACTTGGTATGGTGGGCGAAGTTAGGGGTTTGCTGGGAAAAATCCTATGGAGGCAGGAAATGTGGATGAAGGGGGTGTTGACCGGCAGTGGGATGTTGAAGACTGTGATAGAGGGGAGAATGTTAGGCAAACGAGGAAAGGGAAGGAACAGGATAGGGATGTTGGACGGGATGAAGGGAGGAAGAAAGTACTCAGAGATGAAGAGGGACCTGATATAGAGTAGGATGATGGATTTTTTGTTTTGTTAGGAATAATAAAATGTTTTTTTGGTACTTGTGTCCATCCAAAAACCTACCTTAACCTGTAGATTAACTTAAAAAAAATCCCCACTATCCTTCCATCTCACCATGCATAGACCTAAAACATCTATTTTTTTTCTTTCCATCTATCGCTTAACATTCTCCGATTTCCCTGTCCTTATCATTGTGCGAACATTCCACGTTCATATTCTAACTAATTTGGTCTTCTTCTCCTGCGTCTTCTGTCCTGCTGCTGCTGGTTTTCCCTTGCAAGGGTTTCGTAGGATGACGACCGCGGAAGCCTTGCCTCCCCCGCTGCCGGGCACGACACACGGCCGATTGGGCCGAGCCCCGTAGTTGCCAGGACTCAAAATCTCTGTATTGTCCATCACATTTATCTTGGGAATGATAATTGAGGTGGTTTCCCGTTGCCTTCCTCAATAGTGTTTTTAACGTGACACCATCACTTATTGGCCGCTACTGGGGTCAGACGCCATTGCACCCGCCTCACTGAGGAACAGACGCTGCGTGGACTACCTTTCGTCTGGCTCCTAACCTTCGACCTATCTGGCATGGGTGACCCTACTAGGAGCAATAATTATTACTCCCGCCAGCACAGCTCTAGGGGTCATCGGAAAGCACAAGTCCTTCCACCACTTCAAGGTTGTAGCCCGGGTAGGGATATATATATATATATATATATATATATATATATATATATATATATATATATATATATATATATATATATATATATATATATATATATATATATATATATCTACATAATACCCCGCAAGCCGCCGCAAGGGTGTGTGGCGGGGGGTGTTAGGTCACCAACCGTAAAAAGGAAAAATACCACATGCAAAAAAACAACACGGAAAATTACACCCACAGCAGCGCACACACTCATGCATAAATCCCTTCTTCCAACACTCATGCAAACACATATACCGCAAAACAATTAAAAAACTGCACCCCATGATGCAGCACAAAAGCCATCCTACAACACGGAAGCCAGGACACAACAAGCAAGAAATTGAAACGTCACTGCCACATGAAAATGCACCACAAAACACTCTGCCCCCAAAGAGTCTGTAAAAGGCAGGGAATGCGACCCAACGTTGCAGGTAGCAGGAATTTCCCCCTCGCGGAGAGGGA
This sequence comes from Hetaerina americana, assembly GCF_022747635.1. Taxonomy (NCBI): domain Eukaryota; kingdom Metazoa; phylum Arthropoda; class Insecta; order Odonata; family Calopterygidae; genus Hetaerina; species Hetaerina americana. Next base: position 91,287,974 of record NW_027287205.1, on the reverse strand, counting down.
TGAGGGACTGAAAGGGAAACTTAAAAGCAGATGAACAAAACACGAATGAGGTCATACTATATATATATATATATTGATATCCCACGCAGCTAAAGTTGTTCTCAGGACCATAAACAAAAGGATAGAGACTAAGGCAAATGATTACTTAGGGGATGATCAGCTTGGGTTTAGGAAGGGGAGAGGTACGCATGATGCCATTGCAGTAATGAGATTATTAATCGAGAGGAATATAAAACACAACCAGGAGGTATTTGCCTGTTTCGTAGATTTCGAAAAAGCGTTTCATAGGGTGAATTGGGAAAAACTAATGAGTATATTGCAGAAAATAGGAATAGATTGGAGGGAAAGGAGGCTAATCCGCAACCTGTACATGTCTCAGACTGCTCAGGTGCGGGTGGGAAACGGGGAATCAGGATGGGCAGTGTTAGGAAGGGGTGTGAGGCAGGGTTGCCCATTATCACCGTTGCTGTTCAACCTGTATGCAGAGGAAATGATAAAGAGGCATGGGAAGAACTCGAGGTAGGAATGAAAGTGGGCGGGGAATTCGTAAAATCAGTTAGGTTTGCTGATGACCAAGCCTTAGTTTGTCAGTCAGCCAAGGGGCTGCAAGCATTGCTGAGTGAATTGGAAATTCAGTGCGACAGGTATGGGATGAGAATCAATATTAAGAAAACAAAGGTTATGCGATTTTCTAGAAAGAAAAAGGCCAAGCTTAACATTAAAATAGGAGGGCGAAAACTAGAGCAGGTAGAACAATTTACGTATCTCGGTAGTGTTTTGGACCAACACGGTCAAAGTAGTAGGGACGTAAGGAGAAGAATTGCGCTAGGCAAAGAGGCTTTCACAAGGAGGAGGGAGTTAATGACGGGGACTCTGAGTAAGGATGTTAAGAAAAGACTCGTAAAAACTTTGATATGGAGCGTAGCTATGTACGGTGCGGAAACGTGGTCATTGAAGCAGGAGGATAGACGTAGATTGGAGGCTTTTGAAATGTGGGTGTGGAGAAGAATGGAGAAGGTGAAATGGACAGAGAAGAAAACAAATGAGGATGTACTTGGTATGGTGGGCGAATAGAGGGGTTTGTTGGGAGCAATCCTGTGGAGGCAGGAAAAGTGGATGAAGGGGGTGATGACCGGCCGTGGGATGTTGAATACTGTGATAGAGGGTAGAATGTTGGGCAAAAGAGGAAAGGGAAGGAACAGGATAGGGATGTTGGACGGGATGAAGGGAGAAAGAAAGTACTCGGAGATGAAGAGGGACCTGATATAGAGTAGGATGATGGATTTTGTGTTTTGTTAGGAGTCATAAAATATTTGTTTGGTAGTTGTGTCCATCCAAAAACCTATCTTAACCGGTAGATTACCTTAAAATATATATATATATATATATATATATATATATATATATATATATATTTGTATTTATTTATATGGATGATTTCGTCGAAGTAACACGGGAGTGTTAAGTAAGAGACTTGGACAGCAACAAAAAATATATCCACACATAAAAAGAACACTCACACGTTATTTCTTTTCTCTCTCAGAAGTACTTCTGTTTCTTCTGATGAAGACGGAGCTAAATTCCGTCGAATATGTTAAGAAATAACCTGTGTGTGTTCTTATATTATTTGTTGCTGCCCAAGTTATAGATATAATGATATGTATTTATAAAATTATATGTATATATAATGTCTGATAAAAAAAGACAGGACTTATTTTTCAACTTGTTTATTTCGACGGATACAGATTAATCGAACTTGTCGCCCCCCAATTACATGCCTTGGCTGACGGCACAGCTTTCACTTAGGGATTCTCTTCAGATTGGCCGTACAGTTAGTTTTAATGTCCGTAAAAGAGTAGAATTTGGGCCCTTTCAAGGTTGATTTAACTTTGTAACCAAAAAGAACGTTTTAAGAAACTCTTGGTCGGCATTGGCTCGAACCAGCATAGCACACATCTAAAGCCATTGCGTCATCCATCGCTCAGATCACGGCAACAGGCAATTAAGAGAGTTTATCCTCTGGTCTCTTGTCGGTTGTGGGAAAAATGACGATATTTTTACACCCTGCAATCTTGACCTCCGATCTTTTGACGCGCGAGTCGGCTCACTGCTAAATTAATACGTTTGTGCAAATAGTTTTCATCGCGCCCTAATGAAGCACATACCTTATTATGTGGTCTGGTCATTATTGCATTAGATGTTGTGTTTTATAGACATGTATTTCGTGAGCGGCAGTTTCGCGATCATTTTGAAGGGGAGTTATATTTATCGCAGACGAAGGAGCATCTGAGGAAAGAGGAGGGTTGGACATGAAGGGCGTGCGATTGCGAAGAGAAGAATGATAAACAAATATTGAATGCAGACAGTGTGGCGGATGGAGAAGTTTGCAGGAGTTTGAAGGAGGGACTCCTAATGAGTGGAGTGCCAGAGAGGGGAAGAGACGCGGGCCGGATGCATCCCTGGGCGCATCTGGAAGACGAATTCGTAAACTGAAGGAAGCGAGGGAAGGGGAGAGGGAGGCGAAGGATCAACTGCAAGATACAGATGACGGAAGATGGTGGCGCCAGGCAGGAGTGGATAAGATTCGCGGTGTTCTTGATTCATTCAAAGTATTTCACCTGTTGAGGTAGAATATCTCGAAGTCTTGGGTTGTCTCATATGCCTATTTACTTCTGCGTATCACAAAAACTTCCCCTTGTTCTCCCTGAGTTATTTCTTCCTTCAGATCTTCGTACCAATTGTGCCTGCCCTCTTTCCTTCCTTCTTTCGCTTTTTCCTTTTTATCACGGCCTACAGCATTCCCACACTCCCTCCACCTTCACACACTTCCCCGCCCTCTTCTTCCCCGACGCAAACCCCAATCGTCTCTCCGCTCTCCTCCGCCGCATCCGCCCACGGCGCCTCCAATCACTCTCCCCCTCTCATTGCACCAAAGGCCGGGTCTCGCATCGATCAAGCGTTTTGATCCATATGAATGTCTTTACTGCCACCATCGCCTCACCTAAGTGTGCCCGTCATCAATTCCCTTCCCTGCTTACGCTTCCCACATCAACCTATCTCTCCTTATTCCCTCCCCCCACCACCCCGGTTGACTTATTTCCCCCCCCCCCCAACGATTGGACCATTCTCAATATGCGTGACGGACGCCTTCCAAGCGCGAGAAACACATTCTCCTTCAGTCGTACGTAGCTCCCATTGTCACTGCGGTAAACTCGAGAAAGCAACTAGATTAAAAAGGATGTCAAATTACACATTAAATGCATGGCATGAATCGAAAGTGCGTCCATTTTCTCATAATATTAATTTTGTATTGCTAACTCAATTGCCCTACGACAGGAAAGATGAAGAAAATTAGGTTTATCGGTTGGATTGTGCTACCAATGGTTTTAAAATATCATTTTCCCACTAAAAGATAAAAATAACTTAAAATCATGGAGTTAATTAAACACTGTTTTAATTTAAAAATCACTCTAGAGTGAGATTATCGTCCCATGTTATCCATCTTTTTTTGTTCTCCTTACTCTTGTTTGTATCAGCTTATTACAAATTCCGTAGATATGTATTTTACTCGAGCGTAGTGCGTTTAAGATGTTTTAAAATATTTTTGCCATTTGAATTGCTTTAAAAATGTATTAACAACTAGCAGTTTGATTTCGATGCCGAATGATTCTGATGCGAAGCCGCCCCCTGCCACGCACCCCAGCGGTGACCTGCCGCGCAGATAGAACTCTCCTCCTATTGGGCACAGGTGGAGTGGGGGGGCGGGAAACCGAATGCCTGCATTCAAACACCTTCCCCCGAAGCAGTCCCCGCACCCGCGGGGGAGCGGGGGCGTGGAAGACGGAGCACGGGATTGGGGGGGTGTTCGATGCTGCCTCGGGCGACACTTTGGGAACAGCTCCGTGGGTAAATCGGCATCTGCTGCCCGACCCTCGTCGTCCCCTCCCCTCCCTCCCTCCGCCCCCTGGAACTCTCGTAGATGCTGCATTACTTTTTGATGAAGAGGCGCGGCGGAAAAGGTCATGAATTTTCATGGGCCGTTTGTAATGCGTCCCCAGAGGAGTTATCAGCTCGGACGGGAGGGCAGGGGGCGACCGATGGATTCTGATTGGCCGTTGAAAGGTGGCGGCGCTCTCTCGCTCGCGTTCCCTCGTGCGCCCCGCGCCGAATTTCGCCCGCCCCCCTCCCCCGCCGTGATTCAGTGGCCGGTGGGCACTTCATCAATCGGAGGCGGTGAAGAAATGCCGTGACATCTCGGGGGCGAGGCAATCAATCCCTCGCTCGCCACCTCGCCCCACCCCGGGGATGCATGAACACTTACACCCTGGGGTGTAAGTGTTCATGCATGAATGTATGCCATGTTTTTTTGTGGATATGTGATTTTGTGGTTATTGCATGCGGTTTTTTTTTCTTTTTCTTTTCTAAATTACGGGTGGTGTCCTAACAGCCCCCGCCACACGCCCTTGCGGCGGCTTGCGGGGTATTAAGTAGATGTAGATGCGACCGACCACCTCCCGTGCGTCTGTGGCCGCTCCCTCGCCTGCGAGTCGGCGGCCCCTCGCGGCCGAAGGTCTTCTTCGATCGTGGGCGTAGCAACGAATGTGAGTCGAGGCGCGATGCATTGCGCGTCTCGAGTCCCTTCGGCCCTAATTAATTGCCTCCTTGGAGCAGGCGGTTAGGGTTTAAAAGGTATTCGTTTTAACCTTCACAATAAGGCACAATGAAACAGTAATAAGCAAATGCAAAGCAAAATAAACCAAGCACGGGCCCTAGGGAGGATGCCCCGCCTTGAGAGGCTGGCGGGTACCTCTTCGGGCTTAAAGCGTGCTCGAAAGAGCCATCGACACAAAAGAGCGGTATCAGCCAGTCGTAGTAACTGTTTAGGCGGGAGCGGTCGGGTCTTTCGTATATCTAGTACATAACGAGTTCAAAGTGACGACAGTGTTGGGGAGAGGGAATTCATTATCCATTGCGATCACCGGACGGTATGCGAAGGAATAGTTGAAAAGGCGTGGGAGGAACTGAAGGTGGGGATGAAATTCGGTGGGAAATACATAAGAACAGGTTTGCGGATAATCAAGCTTTAATTTCTCAGTCAGCAAAGTGGTACGAAGCATTGCTGAATGCATTGGAAAGCATTGAATTGAGCTGGAGGTCAGGTTGTTTTGTGAGCGATGAAAGGGAATTATCGTTGAACAATTGTGTTACCTCTGCCCATGGAAAAGTCGCCTTAACCGGTAGTTTACCGCAGTAAAACAATTTAAAATATACAAATATAAGCGAAATATGTTACACGAGAATATAACGTCTGGCACGTAGCAGTGTAAATAAATATCGCCTCCAGCACGACATTTCTTACACAATTGACTAAAAACGGTGACGAAATAAAGCTTTTAGGGAATAATAAGGCTAGGCTGAACTGCATGACTGAACAGGATAAACATATCAATTGGCATATTTTTTGCATGTTCATGGAAGGCGTTTGGGACAAATATAGCGAATTACTTTTGTTAAAGAAGCTTTCGGGCCAATGAGTGCGTCGTTGATGAGAGCCTTAAGTAAAACTTTGAAGATGGATCAGCACTATTGGCGGGAAATGCACTAATCTATTGTTGCGTGACTTCGCCGTGGAAGATAATATTCCACGGAAAGCTTTGCGGTGCGAGCGGATGACGATTGATGGAGCCTGACCTGAATGTGGACGGGAGAGTATAGAAAGGGAGAGTAACGACGTATGGCCAGGTGGAATGAGAGAGAAGATCGCTTGAGGAGAAGTCGTAAGAAGGCAAGGAAAGCGGATTGAAAAGGGCAAATATTGAGTTGTGATGGAATGCTGAAGACAATGATATCTAGAAGAAGAGGAAGATGCGATGCGTAATTATCAAGACAGAGAACGGGAATGTTGGGGGGCAGAATGAAGGGAGAGAGAGTATTTGAAAGAGTTGAAAAATAATTAATATGGCCCTGAGTGTATGTATCGTGTCGTGTGTTATACGGGTCTTAAAAGTGTAGCAATGGGTCCAACAAGAGCCAACGCTGGCTGGTGAATAACGCCGGTCGTTAATCGAGGGGTCGATAGCGGGGAATGAGCATCGCCCTGCACTGACGGCCAGATTTCGTTCCCGGAGAGGCCAGGGTGCGAGTGGGGAATGGGGGGTGTGTTTGGTGTCTGTTGTTCAAGCAAATGGCGTGGAGGGGTGACGGCGCGTGAGAAAGTCGCAGCGGCCCTTTTAACCGAACCAGGGGTGGGGGCAACCGGAGCGGGGCGCGAGGCGAGGGTGGTAGGGGAGAGGGGCGGGAAGTTAAAAAAGGCGAGGGAAGAGCATTGTCCAAACAAAGGCCCCCCGGGGGTGGGGGGCGCGTGTGAAAGTGGCCCAAGAGCCTCGGAAGGGCGGCAAGAGGTGGGGGCGCTGTAAAAACAACAGAGAGATCCCTCCGAGGAGCATGGTGCGCGTGGGGGTGGGAAGGGGTGTGAGTACCCACAGGGGGGAGGGATGTCGGTGGGGGTGCGGGAGGGAGGTCGAATGCGGCGACGAACCCTTTGGGTGTGAACCGTGGGCAAACACCCGGCACGGCACTTGGACACCTCCGGCCCCCTCCTCCCGAGGAAAAGAGGGAGGCACTTTTCCACCCCCCCTCCCGGTGAATCGGGGCCCCTCGCTCGCAGAGTTTGCGCAAGAGGGTGATGGGGGGCCAAATAGGAGACGAGGTGGTGTGGGGGTGCCGACGCTGATTTAGAGTATAAACCCTGAGGCGCCGGAACCCCTGTGGAATAAGTGATCCGCAGGGTGCGAGGTAGTGTTCTGAATAAATAAATGTATCACGGAAATATCAGAAGGAAAACAAATGAAGGTTGAGGATGGTCGGCTCCAGGTGTCTGTTCCGTCCGCAATATACCTGTCGCAGTCCAAAGCGTGGTGGGGGCGGGTGGAATCGAAAGGGCCGAATCGAAAGTTGGCGGGGAACTGATGGAAGTCGGAATTTCCGATACTCGGCCTTTGGGCAGCCGAAGGATTGCGATCGTAGCCTAGTTCACCACAGGTCCAGTGTGTGTGCAAGTGGACTAGAACGGCAATCGATGTCCAATAAAAGAGGCAATGAGGCTCTGATGGAAGGATTAGAAAAGTATCAAAGTCGGATGGCATGATGTAGAGCAACGATTTAGAAGAGGGGGGGGGGGTGAGGGAATTGATGGGAAAATTGCGTAAGGTAAAGGTTAAATTTGAATGAGGGGAAGTGAATGACCAAGACCCTTGGCCGCGATGCATTAAAAAATATAATTAAATTGATAAGGATCCGAGTTAATCATACCTAGGGCACTTGGTTGTTGCGTGAAGAAACTAAGTGCGGAGTGGAGGCTTACGAGATGGACGGGGGAACGGAAAAATGAAATGGACGGAAAGGAAAAAAGAAATTCCAGGTGTGATGAGAAGGGGAAGAGAGAGAGAGGTTGTTGGGAGTAATACAGAGTCAGTGGAATCGATCAAAAGGGGACTTCGTGGTGATTTTGGTCTTCGTTAGGGTGTTTATTGCGGCGTTGGAATGGAAGTAAAAGAAGGGATTTGCGTCTCTAGATCCAAAGTAAAAGTGCTTTCCACACAAACGATTCTGCAAAATAATAAACACAATAAATCATAAAAACAGCAACCGCAATAATTCAATATAACGGACAAAATATGTCAAAAGGTGCTAATACTTTTCCAGGACAAAGTGTCAAACGGGTGCAGGTTATCCGACCTCGCTTGCAGCACGGAGGGAATAATTAAAATATCCCCGCGTCGCACTCTCAAAATGAACCATTCAAGATGACAGATGATGATGGCTTGATTCCATGATATCAATTGATTAACATGCGTGTATGTGTACGTGCGTTTTTTATGGGCAATGATATGCGTCCATATTTATGCAGTCTCATATTTAGGTATACACACCAATGAGTGGTGCCCAGGCACCCGCCCACCCTTGGGGCGGCACAAGTACTGTTCAGTTCTCTCCTTTGTTGATCCGGGTGGTCTGATCAGAGATTTGGGGACTCAGTGGGGATAAATTAGTCCCTCGATCTGGCCCTGTCTGCTTTCGTGGCTCTGTGATTGCGCTTTTCATGCACGGCTGGGTTCGAAGCCTAAGTACGCGGAACAGTCATTCTGTAGCCATCATTCGTGTTATTTCGCACTTTTCGGATTGGGCTATTACAAGGCATTAACAGCCATTTTTAATTTGTTGTCTTCTTTGACCGATCAATAAAGTGGTAAATGGATCAATTATCATCCACTCATGAAGTATCGAAGGCGTTTCTGTGTGGCCATGTGAGAGGCAATGGATTTTGCGCCTTCCACATGTGCTATGTCTACGTAATGAGCATTCTCGGGTCTTCACCGGACGTCAGGTGCTCAGGTTCAGTTGTTTCGATGTCTGCCCGACTGGTATCACACTCGGAGAAATAACAATGGCTGGGCACAACGGTTGAAGACAACGGCTATGGCGACATTAACCTCTGATTACCTGTAAGCGGAATATTCAGAGACAGCTCTCTCACAAGTCGACGTTATACTTGTGGACACGGTTCGCCTCCCAAGTCACGTCGATTTGATAAATAATTCGACAAAAACTTACCCAAATATTCCTGTGTATACATCCCCAACTGGTCTCATCCGATTAGTTCGATATAAAAGCAAGGTGTCGTCGATATCGGCAAGCGAGTGATAACATTTTAGACTTATCTCATTAGAGAACTTCCAGACATACGAGGATCGGATTTTGACTAATAGTTGGTAAAGGACTTCAGTTTGATGGTGACGGCAATCATGCAAGAACTTACTAATCATATACTAAGCACTATTCAAACATTGTTTGGAATATACAATGATAGAACCGCAAATGAGCTACTAAAAGAATTAAGGTAAATTATCATGATCCTTATATCAAGTATCGAAAGACATTACATGAACCACAGCACCAATCTGTTTCCGCCTGTCCTTAGAGGAGATATACAAGGCGTGGTCAAAAAAAGACAGAACTGATTTTATTATGCACAAACCGTTTAACGGATCGGAACGAGACACAGTGCGCCATCTAGTGACACATATGACGACTAAAACGAGAGGTGTTTACGTCGAGTCCTTACGATGCAGAAGCGGTTCGTGTCTTAACCTGTTCGTCGCCGCGCGCAACGGCAGCAATGAAGGAGCAAGAGGAACAGCGTGCGTGCGTGATATTTTGCTTCAAACTTGGCAAAAGCGCTAAGGAGACATTTGAAATGATTCAGCAAGCCTTTGTTAATGAAGCTATATGAGTCGAAGTCAGTGTTTTGAGTGGGACAGTCGTTTATAATTGGGCAGAACCTCGACAGATGAAGATTCGCGATTCCTTCCACTTCGACAGACCCCAACCATGTCAAATTTGTAAACAATTTGATGCTGGAAAATCGCCATTTAACTGTTAGGGAGATAGCCGAGGAAGTAAATATTAGTTTTGGATCCTGCCAGACACCTTTGACAGACATTTTGGGCAAGAAGTGCGTCGCTTCAAAATTCGTCCCGCGGGTGCTGACTGATGAACAGAGACAAAAACGTGTGGACATTTGTCAGGAACTCCAGGACCGAGAAAATGCCAGCCCAGAGTTTCTTAAAACCATTGTAACTGGTTACGAAACCTGGGTTTTCGGTTATGATGTTGAGACAAAGGACCAGTCCTCTGAGTGGATAGCTCCTCATTCTCCGCGACCAAGAAAGCTCGCATGTCCCGGTCCAATGTGAGAGTCAAGCTGGTGTGTTTCTTCGATTGGCAAGGGCTGATTCATTACGAATACATTCCTCAACAAAGATTTCTAGTTGAAGGTTAGAAGAGGCTGAGGGGCGCAGTGAGCCGAAAGAGGCCGGACATATGGAATGGCGTTTTCACCACGATAACGCAGCGGCACACGCGGCGCTGATTGTGACTGAGTTTTTCGCCAAAACCGGAACTTCCGTGATCTTACAGCCACTCTTCTCTCCAGTCATAGCTCCATCAGACTTTTTTTTGTTTCCAAAGTTAAAATCAACCTTGAAAGGGTACCGATTCGACTCTTTTACGGACATTGAAACTAATGGTACAGCGGGCCTGAAGAGGATCCCCAAGGCGGCTTGCCAGATAGGGTTCGAGAGCTGGAAGAAACGCTGGCAAAGGTGTGTCGTCAGCCAAGGCATGTACTTCGAGAGCGACAATTTCCATTAAGCTGTATCCGTCGGAATAAACAAGTTGAAAAATCAGTCCTGTCTTTTTTTGAACACACCTTGCATTATGAAGACATCCCGGAATCTTTACTCTATGCGGTACCCTCGTGAAGTACGTGTATCTAACATGGAAGATGAAAGGAGCTCCATAGACAGGGCATCGCGGGAAGATCACCCCTGTCATGCTGAGTAGGCGTTCACCATGGAGAGTGACACCCCATTTAGAAGATGAACTTAGACGAGAAATAGGAGGAAGGATTCGCGTGGAGTGTTCCATTCAATTGATCGACGAGAGACTTGAACGACTGGAGACGTTGACGGAGGGCCGGGGGTCGACGTACCAAGGCAGGCAGTGGAAATCAAATGGAGGGAGATACGTACGGTGCGAGATGAGTACGCCGAAGAGAAGTGGAGGGAAAGTAGGAGTGGATTATGCACACGCCCAATCAGTCTCTATGGACGTGTGGATGAACCATGAATAGCAAAGCCAATTGGCGCACGGCAAAAGCGAGGGCCGAAAAGTGATAAAAAGGGGATTGTAGAGGCGGACGATTAGCTCAAGAAGAGGTTTGCAGAAGTAAACCATTGGAATTCTACGACTTTAATAGTGGTTATGGTCGCGCAGTAGAAAAGGTAACCAATCTTTGGAATGAAATAGTGGATGGCGAGTCAACAACATTTTGCGTGCCTTATTCCGTATCCTTTCATAAATTGCCTAGTTACATAATGGAGGGGCATTGCAAGGTACTGATACATATTGAAAATTAATTAACGCCCATTTCCAATGTTTACTTTTTCTTTTAGATCATAATTTCTTGTTTTGAAAATAAAACCATTTTCTGCTTTTATTACTTTGTACGTACAGCTACGTAAGTATTCGTATATATACCCCTATTTGTCTCTGTACCATAATTCTTAGTACGAATGGGTCGAAACAACTAAATTTCGGTAGGAATGGACCTCATTCTCTCATTGAAGATCCTGGGCAAGTCCTCAATCGGCGTGTAATTTCAAACTCTAGGGTCTCTCCAAAGCCCTCGCGTGCGGCTTCCTCCCCGTCAACCTGCCATCGGAACGGACACTCCGGTCTTCCTACCCGGTTCCTCCACCATAACGTATTGCTGCACTAAGAGTCTTTCCTGTAGACTGAGTCCCTTGGGTTGCTCAGAGGGGATTCCATGCATCCGCGCCGCGTTTTTCATTTCAATTCCCTCACTATCCTTTCATTCTCTCAAGCAAGTATTTCTGGACACCTTTGGTCCAGACATTCTCACCACGCCATATTCTCCATCTTTGCCTAAACCTCCTGGCCTAGGATATCCAGATTTTACGAATAGAATGTTGCGTTGAGAAAAAAATATCAGCTTTGAGAGTGATAGAAGGTCGAATTTTCGCCCGGGAGAGTGAAAATATTGATAAGAGACGTATTGAGGCCGCGATTAGAGAGGGCAGTCTCCACAAGCAGCTTGTTTAAAAATCTTGTTAAGATTTCTGTCACAAATTACAGATATGGATCCTCTCTTATCGTGTTGTTCCAAAAGGGTATTTGACGAAGGTATGAACGGAGGGACGAACCGTAGTTTTCATTTCAAACGAATCACATTTTAAGTTGAGACATCAAATTTAAAGCATTTTAATCCAGTTAAAATTGTAGAGCAGAATTGGAATAACAATGACCAATATGAAACTATGCACAGCGCCCCATTCGCCCATTGTCGGCTGACTGATTGTTAAGATAACCGTTATTTTCATCGTATTCAACAGGAGCAATAGACCATCCAATGTCCATGTCCGGGATTGAAACATGCAGGGACGGCGAGGAATCTGAAAACCCAATAATTCATTTCTCTGGTATCCTAGAAAACATATTTTAATGTAAATTCAAATTCTGCTAAACTGAGGGTACCTCCGTGAAGGTTGCGGCATTGTGGTTCCTTTTTATTCCCTTTTTTCGCATATCGAATAACTAACTTATTAGTTGAATTAATCCACGTTTTGAATCTTTCACCAGCATGTGTACAAATTCGCACGTTATTTGATAGTTTTTTAACGGATATTATTCCCTTTTCCCCTCCTTCCCCTTTACCCCGTTCCTTATCACTCATCCTTCCCACCTGGTGCGTGCACTCTCTGCCATGCACCTTTTTAGTGGTTCATGGGATATTTATGTCAATATCTATCCATACTAAATGGAACATCTGTGCAGCGATCTTCATTGAATCACCCTTCGTTCGATTTATAATCCTCCCTCCGCATCTATAGCAGTGCACGCGATCCGTCCCTTCTTCCTCCTTCCCTTGTAGTTTTTAGAGCGTCCTTCACTCCAGCCGCACCCTGTAATCCATCCTCCATCCATCGCACTTCTTTCCTCCCTTTAATCCCCCCATTCAATAATTATTTATTTTTTACTTCCTATTCCTGTGTTTGCTTTTCATTGTTTTTCCTTCTCTCGAATATATTGCTAAGCATTCCGTGAGTAATCCATGGGTCCTTTTCCAATTTGCCGTTCCTATAGTTCCATTTGCGGTGTTCTACATCCCTTTCTTATTATGTCCCCATGTTTCTTCCACTGTTTCCGTCTCCCTGCCCTCAATCACAATTTTTTCACTGCCTTTTGGTTGAAATTTCTTATCACCCCGGTTAGTGCTCCTGCATTCCACTTCTTCATGCGTCTTCCCTGGTTTATCATTCTCCATGAGTATTCATTTGCGTTCTGGATCTTCAGTCATCCTCAGGAAATGGCGCGCATTAATCAAGATGTTCCTTAATCTATGATTACCCATAATTATGGTCTAACAGAGTATCCGGGCATTTCCCATATGGATCCACGTCCGTTGCGCTTAAACCTGGTATGATTCACCTACGTCTCCGGCAGAGCTCTGCTGCTTCCCCCCCGCGGTCATTCCTTTCTCCCTTGCCTCACTACCATCTCTCTTCTTTCCCCAGCCGTCCCGTTCCAATTGCAATGACACGTTTCCTCCCACGGACACCTGGAATTATTTCCTCTAATGCATCGCATTCACTTTCTATATCTTACTATCTCTGATTTAGCGTTTGTAAGTAAGCCTCAACAATGACTACTTTTTGTTTGCACGTATATTACGCCGACGAATAATATTCGATCACTCATCTTCTTTATGTTTACCACAATCCAGCCTGATTTTGCACGGTGCGGAAACATGGCCACCGCAGCAGAATGGTAAGGCGTACATTAGAGGCTTTTGAAATGTGGGTGTGGAGAAGGTGAAGTGGGAGGCGAAGGTGTGGGAAAACAACCGAGGGAGTGCTGGGATTGGTGGGAGAGGAGTCCTAGGGAGGCTGGAAAGATGGATGCAAGGTATTTGGACTGCAGACAGACAGGTGGAGTGGGCGATCCACAAGGGGTAAGAAACGCAGGAGGAGGGAAGGAGTGTAAGGGACGAAATGGAGCCAGAAAAAATGTGAATTAAAAAAGGCTTTATTTTAGGGCTGCGTGCTACATTGTTACGTGTTTGGTGATGCTTAGAAATAAAGGTCAATCAGTCCATGAGCCGATCAAATGTACAATAAGCGGAAAATGTCAGGTGTCCTCTTAGAGGGCATTTTCTGGACCTGGCATGGTTTCCAGGAGGGGTCAAGCGTCTCCAGGTCGCTGATATCCGTCCTTACCTCAATGTGTATCGTCAAGGGTGGAGCTCTATGGACCCGCCAGGGGTGAGGTTCCGGAGGTAAAGGGCTCTCAACCGTGCGTATTCCACTTCGATCGGCCGATCGACGTACGCGCGCGCGAAGCAAATAAACACCGCGCGCCCTGGGATAAGCCTCGCTCCGCACTTCCGCCCCCCAATCGCGGTAAACATCGGCGCGGGGCGTGCCTGCTTTGCTAGTATCTCCGGCGCTGTTTTGCTTGGCTCGACTTCTCTCGATCCAGTTGAATCGCCGTTATAAACAGCATTTGGGAGATTACTTACATAGCCTTGCTTGGGATTCAACTGTTCCTCTCTTAAAGGCCTCTGTTAAACGGCTTTATTTACGTACTTCCTTAACCGCAGTAATTTCGCCTGAGAATTTTTGAGATGAGATGCTGAAACCAATCTTTTTTCGAGATGAGCATTTGCTTTATTCGAAGAAAAAATCAGAAAGTGCTAATAATATCCGCATATAATTCTGTGATAAGAATTCCTCCCTGGGCGCTTTGTGGAATTCCATCTTAGAATACATCCCTCGTCACGTTTTATAGGCCACAATAATAAACTTTAATCGCCTTGTGCACCCCACCATGACTGAACACAACAGCCGTGCTTGTTTTAGGTTTTACCCGAATGAAATCTCAAAAACTTCAAGAGATGAAATTTTTTCCAAAGAAACTGCCGGGGATACCGCAGCAGTAGCGTTTAACTGACCCATTTGCTAATGTGCATTTCGAAGCAACAATTTCATAGTGTAAACAGTAGACAATGGGGCGTTGCGCACGACTACGAATGCCTGTGACATTGTATGTACGGTATCTCGTCACAACATCTTGTTCCTTAATAGCCTCAGAAATTCAGAGTTGAAGAGGACACCTCGAAAACTTAAATGGCATAAGAATTCGAGCGGATATTTAGGGATCCGGGTTCGAATCCCAGTCAAGGCGAAAGATTTTTACACTTTAAAATTGTTGCATTCAAGAAATGAGCTCCAGATGCACAAACCCACTCCATGTATACGAATTTACGCATCAACTTGGCCATCTTCCAAGTGGGTTGGGACGTAAGGAGAAGAATTGCACTAGGCAAAGAGGCTTTCACAAGGAAGAGGGAGTTGATGACACGGATATTAAGAAAAGACTCGTAAAAACTTTGATATGGAGCGTAGCTATGTACGGTGCGGAAACGTGGTCATTGAAGCAGGAGGATAGACGTTGATTGGAGGCTTTTGAAATGTGGGTGTGGAGAAGAATGGAGAAGGTGAAATGGACAGAGAAGAAAACAAATGAGGAAGTACTTGGTATGGTGGGCGAAGAGAGTAGTTTGTTGGGAGAAATCCTATGGAAGCAGGAAAAGTGGATGAAGGGGGTGTTGACCGGCAGTGAGATGTTGAAGACTGTAATAGAGGAGAGAATGTTAGGCAAACGAGGAAAGGGAAGGAACAGGATAGGGATGTTGGACGGGATGAAGGGAGGAAGGAAGTCCCGGCCGACGAATATATATAAGGGTCGCGGTGGTCCAGTGGGTAGAGCTTTAGACTGCTGACCGGAGGGTCCCAGGTTCGAAGGAACTGGCCCCCTACCCTGATGTGTGAATTTTCATACGCCGTATAGGGTTTAGTACTGGTTGATCTCTACCACCACCTACTAAACCGACCTTCAGGTTGATTACTGTGTTTATATATATATATATTTTTTTTAAGGTAATCTACCGGTTAAGGTAGGTTTTTGTATGGACACAACTACCAAACAAATATTTTATTACTCCTAAGAAAACACAAAATCCATCATCCTACTCTATATCAGGTCCCTCTTCATCTCTGAGTACTTTCTTCCTCCCTTCATCCCGTCCAACATCCCTATCCTGTTCCTTCCCTTTCCTCGTTTGCCAAACATTTTCCCCTCAATTATAGTCTTCAACATCCCGCTCCCGGCCCTTCAGCCACTTTTCCTGCCTCCATAGGATTTCTCCCAACAAACCCCTCTATTCGCCCACCATACCAAGTACTTCCTCGTTTGTTTTCTTCTCTGTCCATTTCGCCTTCTCCATTCTTTTCCACACCCACATTTCAAAACCTCCAGTCAAAGTTTATCCTCCTGATTCAATGTTCACGTTTCCGCGCCGTACATAGTTACATTCCATATCAAAGTTTTTACGAGTCTTTTCTTAACATCCTTACTCAACGTCCCTGTCATCAACTCCCTCCTCCTTGTGAAAGCCTCTTTGCCTAACGCAATTCTTCTCCTTACGTCCCTGATACTTTTACCGTGTTGGTCCAAAACACGACCGAGATACGTAAACTGTTCTACCTGCTCTAGCTTTTGCCCTCCTATTTTAATGCTTAGCTTAGACTTTTTCTTTTTAGGAAATCGCATTACCTTGGTTTTATTAATATTGATTCTCATCACATACCTGTCGCACTGAATTTCCAATTCACTCAGCTATGCTTGCAGCTCCTTGGCTGACTGACAAATTAAAGCTTGGTCATCAGCGAACCTAACTCATTTTACGATATCCCCGCCCACTTTCATTCCTACCTCCAGTTCTTCCCATGCCTCTTTAAAAATTTCCTCTGCATACAGGTTGAAAAGCAACGGTGATAATGGGCAACCCTGGCTTACTCCTCTTCATAACACCGCCCATCCGGACTCCCCGCTCCCCACTCGCACCTGAGCAGTCTAAGGCATGTACAGGTTGCGGATTAGCCTCCTTTCCCTCCAATCTATTCCTATTTTCTGCAATATACCCATTAGTTTTCCCAATTCACTCAAGCAAATGTTTTTTCGAAATACACGAAACAGACAAATACCTAGTTCAATAGTTTCAGCCTCAACTCTGTGGAAGTTCATTTTAATAAATGAAAAAGAAACACTTTGTTCCAATCCACCACTTTATTACAGGTACGACTAGTTTCGACGCTACGGGGTCATCCTCAGGTACAAAGTTTAAAGTCACTATCATTGTAAATATACCCTCTTCTGGAAAGGGTGGGGGAGTTGTGGGAGGAGGGGGCGGGGAGGGGAGTACGGGGGTAGGTACGAAAGAATGTGGGAGAGGGTAGGAAACACCAGGAAAAGCGTTAGTAAGTGGGGGGGATTGGAAGGTGGGTTAAGAAAGGGGAAAATTTCATTGGTCTGTATAATTTGAGTCAATGGCTAATGGGGATAAAGGTACGGGTTAGTAGTCAATGGGAGTTAGTGGGAAGGGGTTAGAGATTCTGTTTTTCTGTTATTGCTAGGGAGAAAAACAGAATCTCTAACCCCTTCCCACTAACTCCCATTGACTACTAACCCGTACCTTTATCCCCATTAGCCATTGACTCAAATTATACAGACCAATGAAATTTTCCCCTTTCTTAACCCACCTTCCAATCCCCCCCACTTACTAACGCTTTTCCTGGTGTTTCCTACCCTCTCCCACATTCTTTCGTACCTACCCCCGTACTCCCCTCCCCGCCCCCTCCTCCCACAACTCCCCCACCCTTTCCAGAAGAGGGTATATTTACAATGATAGTGACTTTAAACTTTGTACCTGAGGATGACCCCGTAGCGTCGAAACTAGTCGTACCTGTAATAAAGTGGTGGATTGGGACAAAGTGTTTCTTTTTCATTTATTAGACAAATACCTCCTGATTGTGTTCTAAATTCCTCTCGATTAATAATCTCATTACTGCAATGGCATCACGCGTACCTCTCCCCTTCCTAAACCCAAACTGATCATCACCTAAGTAATGATTTGCCCTATTCTCTATCTTTTGTTTATGATCCTGAGAACAATTTTAGCTGCGTGGGATATCAAACTTATCGTCCTGTAGTCCTCACATGATATAAGCCCCCGCAAGCCCCCGCCACACGCCCTTGCCGCGGCTTGCGGGGCATTAAGTTGATTTACCTGTAGATGTAGCCTTTACCTTTTTCGGAATAGGAACTAAAACTGATCTCACAAAGTCTTCCGGCCAGATTCCTTCCTCATTAATACTACGAATCAGCCCAGATAGCCTCTTCCTCCCATATTTGCCTAAACTTTTCAATAGTTCCGCGGGAATGTTATCTTTCCCCTCGGTGTTATTTAGTTTAATCTCCCTTAATGCCTTCTCTATCTAATCGTCGAGTATGCCTGACCAAAGCTATCTTCCTCTACGTCATGTTCCCTTTCTATGTCTAATTTTGTAGGCCTAGGTTCTTTACTATAAAGTTCTTCTATATTTTCCTTTCATCTCCTTTGGATCTTTCCTGCTTCAACTATTATCTTACCCACCTTATCTTTAACTGTGTGCATATATCTTCGTTTCTTACTTCCCTTTAAAGATTAAACTTTGCTGTACAGCGCACAAATGTCCCGCTTCCTCAACAACCTTTCCATATCCTCGCACTGCGTCTTCCACCAAGCTTCTGTTGCTACATTTGTTTCCCGGCTCAATTTATTGTTTAATTCTTTGTACTTCATTTTGCCTAACTCTGTATATACATTCTTCCAATTTCTCCTCTCATGCATCTTTTAATCATCTGATTCGTAATCCATGGTTTCCTGGTTTTTTTTGCGTTAACGGTTCCAATAGTGTCTTTTCTTGTTACATTCCCATTTTTATTGGATAGTTCTTAGCTATTTACCATCCTCCATGATTTCCTCTACATCCCGTTGTTACTACTTTATTTTCAAACCATTTAATGCTTCTACATTCCATGTATACCTGCGTTTTACATGTGTACCTGGGTCTTTTGTGGTGTCTTAACCAAGTGTTGGTAATGACCTACCCCTGGCTCAAGCCCCTGGCAGGTATACATGGAAAAATCCAGGTGACTCAGGAAGGTATCAGCTAGATTATTATCTGGTTAGACACAGGTTAAAGAATAGTGTGATAAATTCGCACAGCTTCCCATATACTGGATGCGGACTCTGACCACAATTTAGTTCTTATGAAATATAGCGTCCGTTTCAAAAAGATAAGGTAGGGGCGGCGAGTTAGAAAATGGAATGTAGAAACATTAAATGGTTTGAAAGGGAAGGAGTACCAACAGGCGGTAGAGAAAATCATGGAGGATGGTAAAAAGCTAAGTACAATCGAAGAAAAACGGGAAAATATCAAGAAAGGGTTATCAAAAGCCGCAAAAGACACTATTGGAACCGTTAACGCTAAAAGGACTAGAAAACCATTCATCACGGATGAGATGATTACAAAGACAGATGAGCGGAGAAAAGGGAAAAATAAAAATACAGAGATAGGCAAAATGAAGTACAAAGAATTAAACAATAAATTGAGGCTGGCAACAAATCAAGCAAAAGAAGGATGGTGGAAGACCCAGTGTGAGGATATGGAAAGTTTGCAGAGGAAGGGTGAAATTGGTGCACTGTACAGCAATGTTAAATTTTAATCGGGAAGTAAGAAACGGAGATCTATGCTAACATTTAGATATAAGGCGGGTAAGATAATAGTTGACACAGGAAAGATCCAAGAGAGATGGAAGGAGCATATAAAAGAACTGTATAGTAAAGAACTTCGACCAGCAAAGTAGGACATTAAAAAAGAATATAGTATGACGTAGAGGAAGACAGCTTAGTTCCAGACATACTAAACGATGAGATAGAAAGGGCATTAAGGGAAATGAAACTAAATTTGGCCGTGGGGGTGGATAATATTCCCACGGAATTATTGAAATGTTTAGGCAAATGTGGGAGGAAGAGGCTATATGGGCTGATTTGGAGTATCTATGAGGAAGGAATCTGGCCGGAAGACTTTGTGAGATCAGTTTTAGTTCCTATTCCGAAAAAGGTAAAGGCCACGTCATGTGAGGACTATAGGACAATTAGTTTGATATCCCACGCAGCTAAAGTTGTTCTCAGGATCATAAACAAAAGGATAGAGAGTAGGGCAAATGATTACTTAGGGGATGATCAGTTTGGGTTTAGGAAGGGGAGAGGAACGCGTGATGCCGTTGCAGTAATGAGATTATTAATCGAGAGGAATATAGAACACAACCAGGAGGTATTTGCCTGTTTCGTAGATTTCGACAAAGCGTTTGATAGAGTGAATTGGGAAAAACTAATGAGTATATTGCAGAAAATAGGAATAGATTTGAGGGAAAGGAGGCTAATCCGCAACCTGTACATGTCTCAGACTGCTCAGTGCGGGTGGGGAACGGGGAGTCCGAATGGGCAGTGAAGGGTAACCGGTAGATTACCTAATAATATATATATATATATATATATATATATTTATTTATATATGTATAATATTTGAACGGCACAATTGAACAAAAATTAAATAGTAACACTTAAAAGGACACTCATATTGCAAACTGTTTAAGCTTTCGGCCTTCTCTGGGGCCTTCCTCAAGTAAGAAAATTTTCCGATGAGCGCGGTTAGGGGTCAGGGCGGAGGAGGGAAGGTGCAGGGAATGCTGGGACACCTGTAGCTCCACCCAAGTTATGTGATTTTTTGGGTACCACATCTTCATGGGAAACTATAGCCGGCACAGTGAAAGGACTGGCTCCCCTTATTTTCCTGAGGTGTGAATTTCACATGCCGTCGGGCTTAGTACTGGGGGGCTTAGTATCAGGCCGACCTTCGGGTTGATAAATGTTATACACACACATATGTATATATATGTGTGTGTGTATGAGAGTATTAATGACAATACCTTTATCTATTTCCAAGAAAGCACGTGGCATTTGATCCACTCTTGCGATTAAATAACTAGACTGCATTTATTAAGGAGAAACGGACTCCAAAAAATTATGGTTCAGAATGATGCAGTCCAGTTCTATGCTGTTAATTCAGTTATTTTGGAATTCGGGAAAAATGTTCATAGGATATACACAAAGGATTGATCAGTTAATAGCTGGTGATCATTGCTGCTTAATGCTCAATGACTAGATAGTGGCAAGTCTATATATTTCTTAGAGTTCTTCCATGAATGTATGGCATGTTTTTTTGTCGATGCATGTATTTGTGGTTCTTGCATGCAGTTTTTTTTTCTTTATCTAAATTACGGGTTGCGTCCTAACACCCCTCGCCACACGCCCTTGCGGCGGCTTGTGGGGTATAAAGTAGATGTAGATATAGATGTATATATACGTAATCTATTCCATCGCTCTAGTCTCCCCTTTTGAAAGATTTTAATCTCTATATTATTATGAAGTTAGCTTAGAGTATTTTATTTTACTTTAATGATGCGGCCCAGGAGACGACACCATTTTATTTGCTCCATTCTCAGATATTCTGTGTGTTTAAGAAACACAAATGGCAAGACTAAGCACCAGCTGATACCATCGTTGTGACCCTTTTGGTCCACATAGGGCAAAAGAATTCCGACTGGGCCTCGTAAATCTCAGTACCTCCCTTTCGATAAACGCAAAATATATAAGTTGGCAAGTTATAAGTCGGAAAAGTACATGAATTGCTCGTGGTTGCGTCTATTCCCAAATAATCCCATTGATTCCTGTGTCCTACGGCAAGTGGAAGGAATTTGCTTTTCCTGCCTTCCACCTTGAGGCAGGACGAGTGCTACAATTTGGATGAACAGATTCTATCGCTTCATTTAGCATTAGCCAACGCTTTCAGATACCCTTATTTGGTGTGAACGACTAGATGCAATTACAAAGGCTCTCATTATTGCAGTGTAGACACCATATTAAGGGTAAAACAAATATATTTAAGATGTCATTTTTCCACGAAAGACCGGGGATCAGAATAACGTTGTCCGACCGCGGCAGGGGCACAACAAATATTCGGGTCAAAATTAGCCCGGTGCGCATTCACCCTCAGCCACACACCCTAGTGGTGGCTTGTAGGGTAATAAAAAAAATAAAACCTTCGCACCAATGAGTGATTCCCAGCCTAGCTGTTTATTTTGGACACACTACTTAGTTTATCATAACAACGTTTTACACATCTAGCTCCTCTACGCTGCTCGCGATCCAATTCGGCAATAAAGCCAACTTCGTGAGACTACCATACACTTGCAGCATGTTTTAAATGATACCTAACCAGCGACAGATAACTTCTCAATTTGACCTTATCCTCACATGCACCCAGTGCTCTTCTTATAAATCTTAATTTTTTGTTAGCTTGTCCACATATTCCCCATATATTTGTTTCGCCCAGGAGAGGTCGTGATTGAGTGTAGCGCCTAAGTGTTTAATCTAGTCTACACATTTCTTTTCGGTGTTCCCGATTCAGGAGGCGTTCAGAAAGAGCATTGTTCGCTTCATTCCCGTAAATTTAAAGCTGAAGACTTTTATGAAAGTTAATCTAGCGCCCAGAAGTAATAAAACCTCTTTTTAACTTTTTTATTCAACAATTCTCAATATTGCTGTACCAATCGCTCGTTGCACGTACAATATCGTTCCGTAAAAATTTGTAAATTCAGTTGGACACGAAATTTTTTTTTTATCAAGCTTTATTTCATGAATGTATTACTTATGAAAATAAAATGACAGCATTGCGGAGAACAGTGGCCGACAATGTATGTGGTTTACAAACGTCGCGTTCGCCAACGTCCCATTTTGCCGCCAGTTCAATCAATTCAGCCTCGCGAGGTTGTTTACAGCGGGGAAACCTCTGTCGAACACGATCCATACAATGAAGCATTCAACCCGAAAACTATTTCCTAAAAATAAACACGCGATTCCGCTCGGAAATCCTGCATTGTCAAAGTCCTCCAGTATTTGCACAGCGGCGTTGGCCGAATGTGCGCCGCCTCCGATTATGTCAACCTCCCCTACGCCCAGGACCCTTCTCTTCAACGTCCCTCCCCTCCAGGAGGGCCCATTCAGGCCTCCAGGCTTCGAAGGCCCGTGAGCAGCGAACGGTGGCCGTCACCGCCCGTCCACTCGCAAGGGCCAAGTGTGCTCCCCATCGCCCTGTGCCAACACTCGCCCCGGGCGACTTCAATAATTTGTCAACTTTGTGGCGTCGACAATAGGGAGGGCAGTCAACTCGCAGGCCAAAGCCGTTTGCTGGTCAACATCCTCTCCTCCTCCCGTCCCTCCATTCACCCCAGGAGCAGCGACCCCGGCATCCTCTCTAAGGATCTCTCCCCCCTCTCTCTCTCTCCCGCTCCGACCGCATTCAAAGGCAGGAGAAATAGCCCACTGTAATGACATGCGGCGAGGCGGACTGGCGAATCGAGAAACGCAGCGATGACGATCGAAGGAGGGCTTATCGTCATTGCGACACTCAATATCGAGATTGACGTATGTTGATATCTAACGATTTAAATTGAATTGCTTGCGGTGGAGGAGTGAGCAAGGAAGAAGTGCCGCTAGTGAAGAGAGAAATCTCTCGAAGATGTTTGGGTGGAAGAGGGGTGAAGAAATGAAGCCAGCCTTGGAAAGGGCCGAGTGGGGGAGGAGGGACTTTTTGCCGAGGAGTGCTTTGATGGAGCAATGAAAAAATCGCCAGAGGCAGTGAAAATGAACAAGGAACTGAGTCGGATTCAAGACAGCATCGACAGCGCCGCACGAAATTTGAAGGTCAGTTAACGTCCGAGGCTCGGCAGGGGTGGTCGTCAATCATTTCGTTGATATCTACATCTACATAATACCCCGCAAGGAGCCGCATGGGAGTGTGGCGGGGTCACCACCCGTAAAAGAGGATGAAACCACATGTAAATCAAACAAATGCCTGCAAACCTATATTAATCCAATTCATAGGCACCTCGCGATTTCACCTATTGCCTCGAAAAATGGGTTTGAGTGGCGAAAAAGTTTCAAGCCGTCATAATTTGTATCACTCGTCTTAATAATACCAACGGAAAAATAATCAACCCCTAGGAAAGCCAAATGCAACGCACATCGATCCGCCACAGGAAAAAGAGCGATTCCCCCCCGAACGCCTCTTGAATCGGGAAAACCGAAATGGCATACTCGATGAAATGCTCAGGCGTTACCCTCACTCAAGGCCTCTCCTCGGTGAAACACATACGGGGAATATCACACCCTAGCGGTGGCTTGAAGGGTACTAAAATAAAAAAATTATAAACGAACTGAGTAATTGTAGTGCGTTCTTTTGGAATGAAATACTCATTGTAGATTATTTTTGAAATATTTTTATCGTTGCGACAAATGCAATTACTTCGACGCAGTAAATTTGGAATGCAATTGTGTGAAATCGAACCTTCGTCGATGGAGGCTGCAAGGAAGGTTGTCTCAATTGAAGCATCCATAAATGTTTTGGCCCCTCTATAAATATCTTCTTTAAAGCAATTTCAACCATATCTTGCCGTGAATTCTTGAATGTGTTTAACTGATGGCGGTCAAACGATGAAACCTGTTGGCTAAAATGTTTCACTGCGTGGGTGAGTGTGGGCACTCCCTGGCAGTGGTTGCTCCATCCACTTATGAGGGAGACTCTCATACGTACATTATATTCCATGGATTCACTGAATGTTCTCAAGCCCCTCGTCGTTCGGGAGTACATTCACCCAATGACGCCTCGCTCAAAGTGGGATGCGCTAGCACACCGCGCGGGATTAGCGAGATTTTATTGCGATCTTTTGGAACGGATGGATTTAAAATGTCATTTTTTCCTTGTGCCATTAGAGCTCTTAGAAGAACCTTCCTTTTTGTTATCGCCTTTTTTCGCGTGCGTGATCGAACTGGTTTTTGGATAGAGGAGCTATGATTGTGATTGTGCGCACGCATGGCTGGTGACCTGACACCCCCCGCCACACGCCCCTGCGGCAGCTTACATGGTATTTTGTAGATTCAGATGTAGAAAGCCCCGCAGCCATGGGATTACAGGTATTAATGAGAGCTTTACATGAACACTTTAAGAGCTACGGAAAGAGGACTAACCACAAGAGAGCCAAACTGATGAGACCCTCAAGCAATAGGAAAGCTAATTGCAAATATTAAATACTTCAGGGTAAATACCGATCGCTAACTTTAGGTGGCGTCGCTTTATTTTCGCGAAGTGAGAATTGCCCAACGCGGTGCAGTTTACTAGTGCTTCCTGATTTCTTCATTTCTGACCCCCTTCTCCCTTTGAAGATTGCACACCGATCGGGTCACGCGCCATGCAGCAAATCGCCTCAGACGCCCAGAAATCACGATTCATTCACCCAGGATACGACATTTTTAAAGCGATCGCGCCACGCAGCTGGACCGCCCGGGTGTGGAAGGCACGCACGCACTCGCGTGTGCCCCTGCCCCCCCTGCGTCTCTTTCCCTGGGGGACCGTGAGACCGTCATCGCCCGCTTCTCACGCGCCAAGCAGCCCCCCCCCCCCGAGTGCGTCGCCTCAGTCACGGATGGACCCCGAGCCGCCCAGCCTGGGCACCGGCGACTCGATGTTTACCTCCCCCCCTCCCCCGGAAGACGAACCGCGCACCCAAACGTCCACCTGTTCACACCCTCCCCAAAGAGTCCAACGGGGCGGGAGAGTGTATCGAGGGGGGGCGCGGGGGAGTTAACCCGCCCCACTTCTTTTGTCCACCCCCGAGATTCCCAGCGACGAGTCCGGCGAAGGTTGGCTCCTCCCTGAGACGTCCTCGGGCACATGAACGGGCGGAAGGAAACGACTTCAGGGGAGGAATGCTATGGGTCTCCATGACGACACTGCGGGGTGAGCGGGGGTGGGGCGCCCAAGACGGAGAGAGCCCGGGCGGACGAGAGGTTTCCTCCCGGAAGCTGTATTTCATAAGTCGGCTGACGTCCGCTCATCGCTCCAGGTAATATGTGCTCCGGAAGACTCCAGGCCCTGCCGTCTGTGAGAACCCTCCTGGAATCCTTTTGTCCAATCAAGTGTGGGAACGGTCAAGGAATCAGTGCTTCGACTGCTATCAACCGGAGGAGGGGAGACTCCCACACCCTGCCACCTCACAATCCCGCACGAAAAAACATTTAATTTACGAGACATCCCACGAGGGCAAATGAGTCCCTTGCTGCAAAGACACGCCTGCATTTCACCCTAGGGGTTTTCACGAAGGGGTGCGGAAGGAGGGTGCTGGGTGATCAGCCATTGGTGATTAATGTTAACCCCAGCAATAAAAGTGATTGAAGCATCTGAGGAGAGTCTTCGTAGACGGATGCAACGGTTTCAGCAATACTCATGGGGGAATGTGACTAACGTTGAAGTCCTGGGAAGATCGTTAAATCCGAATGATTTAATGCCCATATAGTACTTTGTCTTATATGTATAATCTTCGCGATTACAGTGATTCCCATTGGCATCACTCGCGCAATTCGTTAAAAACAGTGCGGCGTCTTCTGCTTCTTTCTTCGCGGTTTCTCTGTTTGCAATTTGGGTCATTCAGCAATGAAGTAAAGCAACGGGTCGGCGTCTCCTTCGACGCGGTCACTCAACGTGAGGTTTGACCGAGGCGAATAGTTTTAGCTTCTCCAAACTCAACTTCCTTGATGATGAACCCTGGAGGGGCGGTTACCCAGACAGCGAACCCCGCCGCCCCACTCGAGTTTCCCTGACGTGCGTACCGCGCTTACGCCTCCGTACTTTCTTACTCGGCCTGCAACTGCTTCCTATACACATACAAGTATACGGAGAGGAGTGCGTACATTCCTTTTCCAAAATATGAGTGTGCACGCATTTTCTTAGATTTTTATAGGAGAGCGAAGTACAATCCAAGAATAATGGGAAAGTATCAGGAAAGGGTTGTCTAAAGCCGCAAAAGACATTATTGGAACTGTTAACGCAAAAAAAACTAGGAAACCATGAATTACGGAAGAGATGATTACAAAGGTGGATGAGAGGAGAAAATGGAAGAATGCAAATACAGAGTTAGGCAAAATGAAATACAGAGAGTTAAACAATAAATTAAGGCGGGCAACAAATAAAGCAAAAGAAGCCTGGTGGAAAACGCAGTGCGAGGATATGGAAAGTCTGCAGAGGAAGGGTGAAATCGGTGCGCTGTACAGCAAAGTTAAATCGTTATCGGGAAGTAAAAAAGGGAGATCAACGATAGCAGTTAGAGATAAGGCAGGTAAGGTAATACTTGACGCCGGAAAGATCCAAGAGAGATGGAAGGAATATATAGAAGAACTTTATGATAAAGAACTTAGGCCTACAAAGTTAGGCATAGGAAGGGAACATGACATAGAGGAAGATAGCTTAGGTCAGGCATACTCGACGATGAGATAGAGAGGGCATTTAGGGAGATGAAACTAAATAAGGTCGTGTGGGTGGAAAACATTCCTGCGGAACTATTGAAATGTATAGGGAAATGCGGGAGGAAGAGGCTATAAAGGCTGATTCGTAGTATCTATGAAGAAGGAATCTGGCCGGAAGACTTTTTGAGATCAGTGTTAGTTCCTATTCATAAAAAAGTTGAAGGCTACGTCATGTGAGGACTATAGGACAATACTTTTGATATCCCACGCAGCTAAAGTTGTTCTCGGGATCAAAAACAAAAGGATAGAGAGTAGGGAAAATGATTACTTAGGGGATGATCAGTTGGGGTTTAGGAAGGGGAGAGATATGTGCGATGCCATTGCGGTTATGAGATTATTAATCGAGAGGAATATAGAACACAACAAGGAGGTATTTGCCTGTTTCGTAGATTTCGAAAAAGCGTTTGATAGAGTGCATTGGGAAAAAATAATGAGTATACTGAAGAAAATAGGAATAGATTGGAGGAAAGGAGGCTAATCAGCAACCTGTGCATGTCTCAGACTGCTCAGGTGCGAGTGGGGAACGGGGAGCCCGGATGGGCAGTGTTAGGAAGAGGTGTAAGGCAGGGTTGCCCATTATCACCGTTGCTGTTCAACCTGTAGGTAGAGGAAATGATTAAAAGTCATGGGAAAAACTGGAGGTAGGAATGAAGGTGGGCGGGGAATTCGTAAAATCAGTTAGGTTTGCTGATGACCAAGCTTTAGTTTGTCAGTCAGCCAAGGGGCTGCAAGCATTGCTGAGTGAATGGGAAATTCAGTGCGACAGGAATGAGATGAGAATCAATATTAATAGGATGAGGATCAGTATAATTATTCTCTCTCTGGCCCTCAACCTGAGCGGACTTGCATACTGAGCGCTCCTGATAACCGGTTTGACCCACAAGGGGCTACCTACCTGCCAGCTTGATTCTTGGTGCGCTTGGTTTTAGTGAAGTCAGCAGTTTTGAAATTTTGGAATAAAGGAAGCGAGGAACAGGATATATACTACGAAATAGAGGGTTCAGTATTGACTACGGCAAATCAAGTTAAATATTTGGGGGTTGTTCTAACACCACGCCTTTCATGAGGAGCACATATCAGGACAATATGCGGATCAGCTTTAAAGAAACTTGGCTTCATAAAACGGGTGGTGGGGAAATGTAATGAGAAAGTTAAAGAGAGGTGTTATTTTGCTCTAGTTAGACCTCATTTGGAATATGCCGCAAGTATTTGGGATCCGTGGGAGAAAATTTGGCAAAAAGAATGAGATGAAGTCCAGAGAAAATCCGCTAGATTCGTTAAAAATTTTTATGATAAGAACACAAGTGTGACAGATCTCTTAGGAGATTTAGGCTGGGAACCACTTGAAGTGCGGAGAGATCAAGCAAGACTTAGACTTTTAGAAAGGTTCAGAATAAACGAGTTTAACTGTGACACTGAAGGTTATAATGGCCCCACACTACTTAGGCAGATCAGACCACAAAGATAAAATAAGGGAGATAGATTCCAGGACAGATAGGTACAATTACTCATTCTTTCCCCGAACAATCAGAAATCATGATAGTAAGAAACCGAAGTTACTTTAGAAATATTGAAAACATTGAATTTACAAGTCGGAGCAAAGTGAAACACTGCAAAGCTGTTAGGTATACTTTCAGGTGCATGTGTATGTAAGATGTAGTTGGAGTGTTAGCATGTGTGGGGTGTAAGTGTTCATGCATGAATGTATGCCATGTTTTTTTTGTGGATGTATGATTTTGTGGTTATTGCATGCGGTTTGTTTTTCTTTTCTAAATGACGGGTGGTGTCCTAACACCCCCCGCCACACGCCCTTGCGGCGGCTTGCGGGGTATTAAGTAGATGTAGATGTAGAAGTGTAGTGTAGTGTCAACGTATACGTTGCTCCGTTTATATAGTTTTCGTTTTTTGTGTGGTTTGTTAGCCGTAGTGTGTTGTAGTAGTAATTTATTTTAGTGGATTGTGGTTGTTTTTGTCCTTCGACTCTGATTGGTGGTCGGTTAGTGCTTTCATTTTTTTTACTATCTTTTTTTATGTCCTCTGAAAACCAGACGGAAGCATCGTTTTTTTCGCTTAGGCTTCACATTCCATTCCAAAGCGTAACTTATTGATGGAGCTAAACTTAGCTAACCTGTCTTAAAAATTTTGGCATAGTGTATACAGGTTAGCTTTTGTTGGGAACTCGGTGGTTAAATTAGGATGGCTACATCTAGGTCCCCTGTTTCCATGCTCGAAGGTATTGGCGAATGCGCGGCTTTAAGGGCCCGTATCGTCATACTGGAGAGAATGGTGCGGGAGCTTCTATCGTAGATAGCCGGCCGGAGGGCTCCCCTCGGGAGAGATGGTGCTCGGGGTGGGAACACGAAAACCCGCCACGCCAATAGGGATGCACGGATTCGTCCGAATGCTACACGTGGCTGGGCCATTAGAGACCTACCTTGTGTCCCTTCTCTCAACGAGGGAGTGTCTCATGTCCGTAGGTCGGACGATTGGAGGGTCGTCTCTCGGGGCAAGGGGAAGGTAACGCTGCGGCGAGGATTGGACTCTGCAGCGGCAGATACCATCCCCGTCTCCAACAGGTACCAGGTGCTGTCGGATGACAGCACCACCGTACCTGCAGCCCCTACCCCAACTCCAAGGGCACTGCCTAGAAGAGGCATCAGCGGTCGGGAAGGGAGGGAACCGTTATATTAGGCAGTTCCAATGTCCGGCGTATAATGAATCCGCTTCAACGCAGAGTCCAAGAGGAGGGATGGATGGAAGGATGGGATGGTGTTGGATTCTTGTCGTCCTGGTGGCGGGGTACCCCAGGCGACGCTGGCGGTGAAGGCGGCCGTCAGTAATACGAGCTGCTCCAAGCTACGCATTGTGGCTTATGTCGGGACAAACGACGCCTCGGAACGTGGATCTGAAGAAATCCTGCGCTCCTTTAAGGAGATGCACTCGGAGGTGAAACAAGTAAAGGCAGAGTTGAAGGTCCCAATTGAATTAAGTATATGTAGAATGGTGCCGCGTATAGACCGTGGAAGGCTCGTTTGCAGCCGAATTGAATGTTTAAATCAGAGATTGCTTGGATTTTTCCGGGGAATCGGAGCGGACTTCGTTGATCTGAGGCCTGTCCTCTCATCGTGTCGGGTACCCCTTAATCACTCCGGGGTTCATTATAATGCCGAGGCTTCGCAGTTGGTATCACGTAGGTTACACGAACACGTTTCGAGGGTTTAACATAGCTGGTAGGCAAGAGCGTAGGTCATATATTGGGATAAATAAAGTAGAATCCAGCGATTTTTGTCAATTCAGTTCAGGTTATGCCTCTGAAATCCCCAAAAAAATTGAACAAACAAACACTTGCGTTAAAACAACATATAACCCACGAAAATTTAATAAAATTGGTGCCTCTAAATACAAAACAGATAGCAATGCGAGTGAATGTAATTCTTTTGCCTCTCACGAATCGTCTCAAAACAGTTTTGTTAGCGTCCATAAAACCGAAAAACAAAAAGTAATTGACCAAATTAAAATTATAGCATTAAACTGCCAAAGCATTAGAAACAAAATATCGGATATTGAACATATTTCTGTCAGTACAAACGCAGACATGGTAGTTGGAACGGAAGGTTGGCTCACGGGAGATATAGCAAACAATGAGGTTTTTCCAAACGGTTTCACAATTTACAGAAGGGACAGACCAAATAGATTGGTAGGGGGAGTATTCATTGCAGTTTAGTCACATCTTAGCAGCCAACGATACGAATGCGACGTAAATGGCATAGAAAGGGTTTGGTGCAACATTAAGGACTACAATGGCAGAAGCCTATTCGTGTGTTCATTTTATCGACCCCCATATTCTAACACAGATGTTCTACACAAGCTCGACGAACAAATATCCACTATCAGCAGCAGACATAACAACAGTATTACTATAATCGCTGGTGACACAAATCTACCGACAATTGACTGGGACACGTACTGCGAAGGAAATTCTGCCGAAAACCGAGAATCATGGCAAGAACTTCTTCATACATTCACAAAACACTCCTTAGAACAAATTATTAAATCACCAACACGTGGCCAAAGCATACTAGATATCTTTGCGACTTCTATGCCCGAAATCATTACTAACATTGAAATAATACATGAAATCGGTGACCATAAGGCTGTTTTTGTGGAGTTAGAAACTAAGTTCGTCAAAAGTAACAAAGAAAAGCGTAAAATATACCTATAAAACAAAGCAAGTTTTAAAGGACTACGACAATATTTAAAAATAAAATTACCTGAAAACAAGACAAAAACACTGACAACCAACACAGAGAACACTTGCAAATATTTCTTAAAATATTTTACGCGAAGGAATGAAGACGTACATCCCGTCCAAATTCAAATGCGACAGTAAGGAACCTAGATGGTACAACGGGGAAGTCAGATCGGCATTAAGAAGGCAAAGAAAGTTAAAGTCAAATTTCAAAAAGAGTTTAAAAAGTGACGATATAATTTATATGAATACAACCAAACAGCAACTAAAAGAATGTCGTAGTAAGACGAAAAGTA
Organism: Hetaerina americana; assembly: GCF_022747635.1. NCBI lineage: Eukaryota > Metazoa > Arthropoda > Insecta > Odonata > Calopterygidae > Hetaerina > Hetaerina americana. The sequence goes on along the minus strand of NW_027287205.1, from coordinate 91,256,422 downwards.
TTATGCGCACAGCACTACACTCTTTTAAATCTAAAATGCTAAGCGAATATCTTGAGGAAAATCCAAAGTCATTCTGGTCCTATGTTAAGGAAATACAGGGTAAACGTCCAACTGTTCATTCTTTGAAGACGGAAAATGGAAAAGTCATTACAGATAGCGTGAAAAAGGCAAATATTTAAACCGTTTCTTCCAGAGCGTCTAAAATAAAAACACAAACGCGCCAAACGATCCTCCACACCCACCCGGGGAACACATGAGCGATCTTACACTGACCAGGCAGGGAATAGTACATCGGCTCCGTAGTATCAAAGTACACAAGGCACCTGGTCCGGAAGAAATACCTGCTAGAATATTAAAGGAATTAGCTGAAGACATTGCCCCGTTTTTACATATTGTTTTTCTAAAGTCGATAGAAGAAGGCTCAGTGTCTCGCGACTGGAAGCTAGCCCATGTAACTCCCATCTATAAAGGCGGCGATAGGGATAAACCAACCATTACCGACTCATTTCCTTAAAATCGATCTCTTGTAAAATATTGGAACACATTATTGTCACTAACATTATGAGATTTCTTGATAGTAGGAAAATACTAAAAAACAGATCTTGCGAAACACAACTTGGTCTCTTCATTCACGATAGACTTAGATCGGGAGAAAACAACATACAAGTCGATGTCGATTCCTGGATTTCAAAAAAGCCTTCGACAAAGTCCCACGCAATAATCTGTTTCATAAACGTAAATACTATAGAATCAATGAGAAAATAATTGATTGGATTAGAGACTTCTTGTCAAATCGCAAACAAATAGTAGTCATAGATGGGTCGTTCTCAACGGATAGAGATATACCTTCGGGCGTCCCCCAGGGAAGTGTAATAGGGCCTCTTCTGTTCTTAATATACATTGGTAGAAATCTGAGGTTAATTGCTGACGACACGGTGGTATACAGGGAAATAACGTGCCAAATAGATTGAGAGCTACTCTCTAGAGACTTAGACAATCTCAGAAGTTTTTTGGACCAACACGGACAAGGTAGTAGGGACGTAAGGAGAAGAATTGCGCTAGGCAAAGAGGCTTTCACAAGGAGTAGGGAGTTGATGAGAGGGATATTGAGTAAGGACTTTAAGAAAAGACTCGTTAAAACTTTAATACGGAGTGTAGCTATGTACGGCGCGGAAACGTGGTATTTGAAGCAGGAGGAAAGACATAGATTTGAGGCTTTTGAAATGTGGGTGTGGAGAAGAATGGAGAAGGTGAAATGGACAGAGAAGAAAACAAATGAGGAAGTACTCGACGGGACGTACTCTGCCGATGCGGCGCCAGGGGTGGCCAGTTGTGCGACCCTGGTGTCTTTATTATCCCCTTCTTGCTTTCGAGTTCTGCATGACCCCTCTTAGTAACTTGGCCCTCAATCTGCAAAACCTACAGAGAATGGAGCAGAGGCCCATCTCTTGGATCGCTCTTTTTCATCGTGGTGGGAGGAATCCGTCAGGATGCTAGTGAAATCAGTTTCGGGGGGTTGTGGGCAACGCCCCCTTGACCCCGCCTTGAGTTCTCCCCTGGTCCGTTGCGGCTCCAGTAGCGGCGGCTCTCTCCTAGCGTCGACCGCCCGAGAAGAGAGAACATCCCTCCCATGATCGCACTAATTGCGACACCATTTAAGAATTTAAAAGTGGAACTGAAGTGGGAACCGTGAATCGGTTAGCGTTGACTTTCGCTTCTCGTGGCCATTGAGTGGAGCGAGGGAGGGCTCCTCTTGTGCAAGTTGATAACTTCGCTCTGTAGAACGAACGCGTAAGAGCTCTTCGTTATATTTCATTCGAGTATTTCGCTACTTTTCGTTTGATGAAGCCTTTGATAAGAGTCCAAATGCGTTTATTCTTCCCTTTGCCATGCTTTACCGGGCGATATCGTGCCCGAGTATTTACGTTTGATCCGCTCTCCTTGGCCGTCACTGGCCGTCTCCCGCAACGTATGCGTGAGGGCCTCGGCGTTATTTTTTTCGTCCAGATGTGAATTACTCCGAATGTCTTGTGATACTAAGGGAAGACCTCACGCGACCACCAACCACCAAGGCTGTAGAAATACTCCCAAGGTGTATTTCGTTGTAATTTACCTTTGACTAAAAAAAACACTGAGCCATTATTTCCTCATTACTTCCGTTGGATTTGAATTAACAGTTTCTTTTTGTGATCATGGAATGTGGACTAATTTTCTGCGCGACCACCAACCACCAAGGCTGTAAAAATACTCCCAAGGTGTGTGCTATCGGATCTGCCATTTTCACGGGACACATTGGATGCGGATTTCAGCTCCACAGAGTTAAATACAATATTTCATCTTTAAAAAGATATTTTTTATTGCATTGTCCATGCTCCGTAGGTCGATGCTTACGTAAAAATTCTAGAAAAGCCCCAGACGGCATAAAAAAACATTCTTTTCCTTTCAACACAGGCGGACAGGAAGCAATAAAGCAAATTCCACAAAGGCAAAGGAGTCCCCTGTATCGCGCTCTTCTTTCGGTTGCACGCTTTGTGCGCCGGTCGTTGGGAAGGCAGGCGGGCGGGCGGTGGGGCGCAGGGGGTACGATACCTTTTGACGGTGCGGTCGCCCCCTAACAACCCCGGTGTGTGCATCATGGGGTGCGTAGTCGGGCCAATAAATGATACTTCTCCCGTGTCGGGAATTCTCGGTAACGTATGGACTGGAGAGACGGTAGGCACCTGAATCAACGCCAACACGAAAGGTCTCTCTTCACACACGCACACATTTACATCTACATCAATACCCTGCAAGCCACCAAAAAGGTGTGTGGCAGGGGGTGCAGCACCAGGAGGAAAGGGTAAGGGATGAGGGGGTTAGAGTTTTCCAAATGGATGGGGAGAGGTAAGCGGAACCTGCAAAAAAAAATATAAATATAATCGTATAACCATGCGCAGTCGATACCTTGTAGGTTAATACTTATTATGTCGAGCCGACTCCTGGGGGATATCGATAACAAGCATTCTGGTCTCTTATTATTCTTGGAAAAAATGACCATTTAAATCTGTCTGTCTTGCAGTCAATCTCTCTAATCTTATATTCGTGATCCCTCCGCCCGTAATACGTTGGGGTTCGTATTATGTTCTTGATGTCATCGGAAAAGGACCCAACTTTAAATGTTTTAATAAGTTTAATCTATATTGTAATTGTCGCTGTTTAAGGGAATCCCAGCCTAAATTTTCCGGCAAAGCAGTGAAAAATTGTCTCATCCAGCATGTAACACTCCCGTGTATTCGATAAGTTTCCAACACGTGGGTGTTCATATTTATTTTTATATACATTTTAAATATTTATATATATATGTTCATACATATAGAAATACACACACATTTATATATATATATATATATATATATATATATATATATATATATATATATATATGCAGATGCAGTGCGAGGAATCCGAAGGTTTGTAGAAAAAGAAAGAAAATGGTGCGCTCTAAAGCAAGGTTAAACCACCAACGGAAAGTAGGAAGGGAAGATCTATGCTAAAGGTTAGAGATAATTCGGGAAAGTAAGTGGCTGACACAGAAGAAATACAAGAGATATTAAGGGAATTTATGGAAGAACTGTATAGTATTGAACTTAGGTCACTAGGGCTAGGCATAAGAAAAAAAGACGTAGATGAAGAAAGCTTAGATCCTGGCATACTCGATGGTGGGAGGGATAGTCCATTCACGGAGATAAAATCAAATAAGGCCGTGGAGTGGATACCATTCCGGCTGATAAATTGAAATGTCGATAAAAGTGTGGGAAGAAGACTCTATGTGGACTGATTCGTAGTATTTATGAGGAAGGAATCCGGCCGGAAGACTTTGTGAGATTAGTTTTAGTTCCTATTCCGTAAAAGGTAAAGGCTACATTTTGTGAGGACTACAGAACAATAAGTTTGATACCCACGAAGCTATAGTTGCTCCCAGGATCATCAACAAAAGGATAGAGAGTTGAGAAAATGATTACTTAGGGTATGGTCAAAGTAGTAGAGATGTAAGGAGAAGAATTACGCAAGGCAAAGAGGCTTTCGCAAGGAGGCGGGAGTTGATGGCAGGGACGTTGAGTAAGGATATTAAGAAAAGACTCGTAAAAACTTCGATATGGAGCGTAGCTATGTACGGCGTGGAAACGTGGTCATTGAAGCAGGAGGATAGACGTTGATTGGAGGCTTTTGAAATGTGGGTGTGGTTAAGAATGGAGAAGGTGAAATGGACAGAGAAGAAAACAAATGAGGAAGTACTTGGTATGGTGGGCGAAGAGAGGGGTTTGTTGGGAGAAATCCTATGGAGGCAGGAAAAGTGGATGAAGGGGGTGATGACCGGCAGTGGGATGTTGAAGACTGTGATTGAGGGGAGAATGTTGGGCAAACGAGGAATGGGAAGGAACAGGATAGGGATGTTGGACGGGATGAAGGGAGGAAGAAAGTACTCAGAGGTGAAGAGGGATCTGATGTAGAGTAGGATGCTGGATTTTGTATTTTGTTGAGAGACCAGTTGAGATCCTTCACCACTAGCGCATGAGACCACGGGACCCACCGAAAGAGGGCGACTGGACACACGTGCATGAAGCATCCCATTTACACATTGCGAATTATTTTCCGTTTGTAACCGCTCCGCTAACTTCACTGTGGCGACCAATAAGGAGAAACTGAGGAAATGAGGGCGGAATCGAAAGAAATGCAGTCCCTAAATACCGGGTGAAATGCCGCTCATCCAATTGGCGAAACGGCAATTCACAATTGCATTGGATGTACAAGTTAATATATTTACGCTACGCCCGACCTCGCCCCCCCCCCCGCCTTCCCCCTTCCACTGCCCAAACCAAGGGCGCGTGGGGTGGGGGAATGTGAAGGGGGGGGGATCCCTCCCACCCTTGGGGTGCGTGAATTAAGCGGAAATGTGCTCCCGACTCGCATTTTGGCAGTTGCCACACACTTGCGCCTCCACACTCTTGCTGCTGGGTCACGGAGAGTGCTTCGGGAAAAAGGAATCCATCCACTCTCGTCGTCCCTCTTGTTCTTCGAAGACTCTCTCCCTCCCTCCCTCCCTCTCCCTTCTCTCCTTCTTCCCCTTTCTCTCTCTCTTTCCCTCTCTCTCTTTCCCTCTCTCTCTTTCCCTCTCTCTCTTTCCCTCTCTCTCTTTCCCTCTCTCTCTTTCCCTCTCTCTCTTTCCCTCTCTCTCTCTTTCCCTTTCTCTCTTTCCCTCTCTTTCCCTCTTCCTCCCTCTCTCCATCTCTCTCTCTTTCTCTTCACCTCTCTTTCTATCTTTCTCTTTCTCCTTCCCTCTCCTGCATATGATTGTAATTTTGGGGCTGCCCGCCGTCGCTCGACCACAGTAGGGGGAAAAAAACTCGGGTCAAAATTAGTTTTGTGTTTATTCATCCCATGCCAAGCACCCTTGGTGGATAATTGCAAGGTGCTCAACATATCCAAAGAAATAGGAATAGCACATCCATATAATACCCCAAATCCGCCTCAAGGGCGTGTGGCGGTGGGTGATGGATCACCAGCCATGAATCTGTGACGCAGTTATTAGTTCATGTATGTATTGGAACAATGTCAGTCAGCACGAAAGAAGCTACTTGGATGTAAACATATTCAGCAACAAGGACAGTATTCAAAATATGTCCGCAATATTTCAGAGAAATGGATCGCTTTAAGATGCATACATGGTATGGACAATATATATGTACTCGCAATACTAATTATCCTTTTCCCGCCAGAATAATTCCTTCGCGGCAAGAATTTCGTCTGTCACACTTACGCAAGGGACGCCAAATTTGATCTGTACTAAATTAGAGTTTGAGCAATTTATACTACATTCTGTCTGCATTCAGTAAGGAATTTTCTAAGTCGGTAAATTTCGTATCTTTGCAAATTCTGTACACATCTGGCGAGTTGGAATTCAGCAAAGGCCTTTTAAAAAACCAGAAAATCGCATATATGTGTTTGTTTCTTTCCCCCGATGGCTGTATGACTAGCATAGAAAGCCCTTGCTGCGTTTCACATGGACTCCCCTTTTTTAATCAATTTCGAACGCCGATACCGGGCGTCAAGGAATTACATGATTCTTATAAACTTAATGCTCTAGGACTTGGCAGGAGGGGAAGTAATTGGTCGGCAATCATGAGGATCTTGCTTTTTTGCCCTTTTGAATATTTGATGAAGAGTTACGTTTACAATTTTCAAGTGAAGAGGAACCCACCATGCCTTCAAGATCGAAAGATGCTACATACGCGCCACTTCTCTGAGAAGGAGATCGTTCCCGGCGCTTGTTTTCTCAGTACTCCAGAGGGAGTACCCTCTGGTCCTGGACGTTTTATTGTTTTTAAGATTTGTTGCACTGTCCCTTGGCGTGTTATCATGGTGCCATCCATCTTCCTGACGGGTCTAACGGGGTCTAAGCAAACTACTAGTAGCTCGCCAAAAAAAGCTGTCCTTTTTGGACTTGTATCATATTAATAATATCGGTATTCAAGCTGCTTAATATAGGATGTTGATGAACGCACCCATTGCGCATGCTCTGCCTCAAAGCCTTAAATAGCACAACGCAAGATATCCATGAATCATACCACATCATATTACAGTAAGTTAAGGTTTATAGCTCTCCATTCATCCCACCAACTCCATCCGGAACACCTCCTCCTTCTCCTCCCGCCCCCCTCCCCCCTCCTCCTATCTCGAACTCCATTCTCATCTCTTCCGCGCCTCCGCTCTCCAGCATCCTATGGCACCTGGTTGGCTCCTGCGTTCTGACTTCCTCGCATTTCCTCCAATCAGATTTGCCTCTCTTCCACTCCCATCTCTAAACTTCTCCGCTTCGGTCCTTTACCATTCATTTTGTCTTCTCCATTCTTCCCCATATCCCCATCTCAAAAGACTCCAACCTATGCTTATCCAAGTACCTTGACAAGCAAGTTGAAAAAAAACACATAAAAAAACTTTGCTCCGGATTAAGGCTTCCACTATTCTTTTATTTGCATTCTTAGTACAATTGCATGCCATTTTCTCCCGCTTCTTTGTAAATGCTTCATTGCCTAACACAAGTATCCTTTAGATGTCGCTACTTTTCCCAAATTTAAAAACATCTCTAAATAATGAAACTGGTGTAACTTATGCTCCTCTGTTTCAATGTTTTCCCTAGACTTCCTATATCTAGATAGCATCAAGATCTTAGCTTTCTCATGATTTTTTCTCTTGATTCTGAAATGCGCTAAATAATTTCCCTTTGGCTGACTGGCTTAACAACTCTTGATCATCCGTTAAATTTAACATTTATATGATTCTCCTCATATTTTCACTCCAGCATCCAGTGCTTCCCATGCCTCCCTTGCCCTTTCCTTCACATACGTATGTTCCGAGGCCTAATGTTCGGGGAAGGAAGGGACTAATCTGGACAGAGTGCAGCAGTATTGGGGGATTGGTTTTGGGGAATACCCGCGTGGGAGCTGAGGAAAATGGAGAAACATGTGCTGGTAAAAAATAATTGCAATAAAAAGAAAACTGAGGAGGGGAAGTTGAGACGCACTTAATGAGAACTGAAGAGTTTGATATTGAGTACAAAACTACATGGATTGGAACTCTGGTATCTAGAGGAAGAAATGGCAGAGAACGTGCGAGGATTGGACGCCTTTGAGATTCGGATATGAAGAAATTGGAGCACAACAGTAAGATTGAGTGGAAGGCAAAGTTTGAATTTTTAAATGAGGTGAAGAGAAAACATTTCTGTTGGTAACATACGGAGAAGACGGGAAAATGGGTGCAGGGCGCACTAAGGCGCAGATGAACGTTTGAAGGCCTTGACAAATGAAAGCATATATTTAGCGAAATGGGAAGCACGAATATACTCTAATGTTTCAGGCTTCACTTCGTGGAAGTACATCTACATCTACATAATACCCCGCAAGCCGCCGCAAGGGCGTGTGGCGGGGGGTGTCAGGTCACCAACCGTAAAAAGGAAAAATACCACATGCAAAAAAACAACACGGAAAATTACACCCACAGCAGCGCACACACTCATGCAAAAATCCCTTCATCCAACACTCATGCAAACACACATCTACATCTACATAATACCCCGCAAGCCGCCGCAAGGGCGTGTGGCGGGGGGTGTTAGGTCACCAACCGTAAAAAGGAAAAATACCACATGCAAAAAAACAAAAATTAAAAAACAAAAATGGAAAATTACACCCACAGCAGCGCACACACTCATGCAAAAATCCCTTCATCCAATACTCATGCAAACACATATACCGCAAAACAACTAAAAAACTGCACCCCATGATGCAGCACGAAAGCCATCCTACAACACGGAAGCCAGGACACAACAAGCAAGAAATTGAAACACCACATGAAAATGTACCACGAAACACTCTACCCCCAAAGAGTCTGTAAAAGGCAGGGAATGCGACCCAACGTTGCAGGTAGCAGGAATTTGCCCCCGCGGAGAGGGACGAGGGATTGAAAGGGAAACTTAAAAACAGATGAACAGAACACGAATGAGGTCATTCGGAAAGAATGGGTTATTACAGCAAAACACATAAGGTTAGTGGAAGAGCATGCATTTAAATACAACTAATTATTTTTTGGACGCTGAGGGTGGCAAGTGGAATTTTATATCCATAAGTATTTCATATCCATACTGAAAAGACTTTGTACTTTTCCACATTTTATTATATGGTACAACGCGTTTCGCCGACTTGCGGCAACCGGATGCTGGCGGTGCCTGACGATACCGCAAGTCCGTGAAGCGTGTTATACCTTTTAATAAAAATCTGTGGAAAAGTACAAAGTCTTTTCAGTATGTAAAGCAAAAGTTTGAAAATGGATATTGCTTATATTCCTGCGATTGATTGTAAATAGTGCGAAATGCAAGTTAAATCGAAAGATGCAATGCAGCGTAAGTGATTGCGCGAACTTATCTTCCGGTGTTGCATGCATTTAAGCGCTGCAGCACCAGTTGACGCATTTTAAAATGCATCGGGAAAGAGTCGTGTTCCGTGAAAGAAGCGAAAAGTTCAAATCCGTCGACCCCTGAGCGACTGCCAATCCGCGGCCCTGCGGTCCAATCGCCACAAAACGAACCAAACCCCTAATCGGTCGGCGTATTTCGCGGAGAACTTGCACCGAACACCCCGCAACCAGCACGGAGATTACGGCAGTCTCGAAAAACCACGCCTCCCTGACGCAATAAAAACTGCTCGTGAAACAATGCCCTTCGAAGCTCACAGATTGAGGCGTGTTCGTGGGTCCAGGCCCTCGGGAGGCAACGCGTGAATGGTTGGGAACAAACAAAGAGGGGATGGGAAGGAAGGAGGGGGTGGCGAAAAAGAGTCACCTTCGATTTGCTTTCCATTCAAAGATGAGATACGGGAGGAGACGCCTCTTCACGCACCTTTAAAAGGACCCTCTCGCCGGGGGAAGGAGCAGGGGGCGGGGGGGTGAGCCCCCTGCTTATCATCCCCCCATGGCTCTGCAGCCCTCCCCCTTGTGACTGCGCCTGGCGAAAACGAGAGCCCTTATCCCTCTCATTCCGCGACCACCCCTCCCATCGCCCCAGTCAAAACCAAAACCCCCCGACTGCTTAGTGCGTGATGTAGTTTGTGTGTGGGGTGCGGGCGCGCGCGCGTGTCTGTGTGTGTGTGAGTGTGTATGGCGGAGGGAGTTGTGCGGGGCGATGACGCCCCCATTTCGTTCAACTCGTCCCCTCCGCAGGCAAAAATAATCACATGACTCACCCCCTCTCCCTAGCAAAGCCGCTTAAAGCGGGGAAGACAAAGGCGAAGGGGGGTGGAGGAGGGATTATTTTCATGCCGCGGGGATGGAGTGGGTGGAAGGGGGGGAGAGGGCGCCGTTGGCCGGCCCTCTCCGCCGCGAGAGTGGGGGGGAGAACTCCCCTGGCCGAGTCCCCTGTGAATTCGAGAGCGACGTCTCGCCGTGGACCTCACGAAAAGCACCCCTTAAGTCTTAGTCTTGGGGGGGAGGCGCTGGGCTGGCTGGAGGCCCTGGAGGAGTCGGGCACCCTCACCATTCGGGCTGCTCCTCACGGATTCTGCCAAAGTTGTCGGCGCAAGTTCACGCCGTGACTTTGAAAGGAAAAATAATACATTTCCAGTCATGTTGAGCCAAGGGCCAAAGCCCGAATATTAAATATATAGTTATATTCGTAGTTATTGTTTAATAGTTATATTATAATAGTTATAAAATAAATAATATAAATTAAATAATAAAAATTAAATAATAAAAATTAAATAATATAAATCAAATTTTAAGTTAACCTTCTACATCTACATCTACCTAATACCCCGCAAGCCGCCGCAACGGCGTGCGGCGGGGGGTATTAGGACACCACCCGTAATTTAGAAAAAAAAACCGCATGCAAAAACCACAAATTCATACATCCGCAAGAAAAATCATGACATACATTCATTCAAGAACACTTACATCCCACACACATGCAAACACTCAAACTACCAATTAACATACCCTTGATCAAAAATTTCCCGGAATTTATTCAGAAAATTAAAAATACAAGTTTATTCATCTAAATCTATATTGTCCCCTTCAAAGTAATCCCCATCGACTGCAACACACTTATGCCAGCGCTTGATCCAATCCTCGAAACATTTTTTATATTCGGTTTTCGGTATGTCCATCAGTGCTTCCTGCGATTTTTCCATTACTTCCTCTCGGCTGCTAAAACGCGTTCCCCGTAATGGTTTTTTAACTCGATTGAACAGAAAGAAGTCACAGGGAGCCAAATCAGGTGAATTCGGTGGCTGTTGGATGGTATTTGTTGCATTTTTCGTCAAAAAATTACGAATAATGATAGCACTGTGCGACGGTGCGTTATCATGGTGCAAAATCCACGAGTTTTCTGCCCACATTTCTGGTCTCTTTCGGCGAATTGCTTCACGCAAACGTCTCATAACGCCCAAATAATACTCTTTGTTTACTGTCTGGCCTTCTGGCAAAAATTCATGATGCACTACACCGTTGTAATCCATGAAAACCGTCAGCATTGCCTTCTTTTTTGACTGAAAACGACGTGGTTTTTTTGGTCTCGGCTCATTTGGTGAACGCCATTCACTTGCCTGATGTCTGGATTGCGTGTCGTACTCATAAACCCACGTCTCGTCTCCAGTAATGATCCTTTTGATGAATGTGGGATCGGATTCAGCCTCGCAAATCATGTCTTTTGCGACGTCAACACGGTCTCTTTTTTGCATGAAATCGAGGTCTTTTGGCACCAACTTTGCTGCTACACGACGGAAACCCAAATCATTAACCACAATGTCTTGGGCGGATCCATAGGCAATGTTCAAGTCCTCCGCTATTTCTCTGATGGTTAATTTGCGGTTATTGACCAACATTTCTTTTACTTTATCAATTTTTTCACCGACTTTCGATGTCGATGGTCTGCCACTGCGTTCATCATCTTCGATTGACTCACGACCACTTCTGAACCGCTCGTGCCACTGGTAAACGACCGTTTTTTTTAGAGAATCGTTGCCGAAACACTTTTCCAACATTTCCAACGTCCGTGCGCCACTAAATCCGTTTTTTACGCAAAATTTAATACAAGTTCGTTGTTGCAAATTTAAATCCATTTCTGAAATTATAAAAAATCGCCAACACACACAGAGATAGATGTACTCTTGGCTACGTAACTTTTGCAAATGTCAAGTTATGACACTAAGATTTAAAGGGAATATCAACAACAGATGTACCAATTTAACAAAAATAACAGAACTCAAATCGGAACGATGGGAGCGCCACACGGTGGTTATTCCTGGAACTTTTTGATCAAGGTAGTACACATGCACCTGAAAGCCTAAACCAAAGCCCAACCTAACAGCTGTGTTTCAATGTGCAAATTCAATGTTTTCAATATTTCTAAAGTAACTTCGGTTTCTTACTATTATGATTTCTGATTGTTCGGGGAAAGAATGAGTATTTGTACCTATCTGTCTTGGAATCTATCTCCCTTAGTTTATCTTTGTGGTCTGATCTACCTAAGTATGGTGGGGCCATTATAATTCCTTCAGTGTCATCGTTAAACTCGTTTGTTCTGAACCTTTCGAAAAGTCTAAGCCTCGCTTGTTCTCTCCGCACTTCAAGTGGTTCCCAGCCTAAATCCCCTAAGATACCTGTCACACTTGTGTTCTTATCATAACAATTTTTAAAGAATCTAGCGGATTTTCTCTGGACTTTATCTAATTCTTTTTGCCAAATTTTCTCCCAAGGATCCCAAATACTTGCGGCATATTCCAAATGAGGTCTAACTAGAGCAAAATAACACCTCTCTTTAACCTTCTCATTACATTTCCCCACCACCCGTTTTATGAAGCCAAGTTTCTTTAAAGCTGATCCGCATATTGTCCTGATATGTGCTCCCCATGAAAGACGTGGTGTTAGAACAACCCCCAAATATTTAACTTGATTTGCCGTAGTCAATACTGAACCCTCCATTTTGTAGTTTATATCCTGTTCCTCGCTTCCTTTGTTCCAAAATTTCAAAACTGCGCATTTATCTATATTAAGTGTTAATCCCCATTTATTGCACCATTCTGAAATATTGTCTAAGTCTCTAGGGAGTAGCTCGCGATCTAGTTGGCACCTTATTTCCCTGTATACCACCGTGTCGTCAGCAAATAACCTCAGATTTCTACCAACGTGTGTGCTTAAGTCATTAATGTATATTAAGAACAGAAGAGGTTCTATTACACTTTCCTGGGGGAAACTTTCAAGTTATTCTAACAAAAATATTTTTTAATTGGCCGTGAAAACTAATTCCAAAAAGTCTCTCGTTCAATGAAAGAATGCATCAAATCATTGAGGCTGACGAGCCGTTAAAGGAATATCTCGGAATAAGGCTGGCGGTGTCTCGTAAGGATTTCAAGTGCATTCATCCTCTCTCCTTACATTTGCGACAACCTAAAAGTAAGTGTTGTGAGGATCCCCATATTGCCAGGTGAATTTATTATTGAATTTTCAATTTTTATGTTTTGCCAATGAATTGAGGGCAATGTGTAAAACAGAAAAACTATAACTTAGTGTGCTAAGCTAAGAGTTGCTCGAAATATTAGCGTTTTAACTTAGTATACTACCTTACAACCGTTACTACCGAAGTCTAGCTGCGTCATATTAGCATGAAGTTCTTCTTTTGTCTATGTTATTAAATGATTATTCCATGAAATAACAAGATAGGAAAAGGCATGGTTGTCACTGGGAGGAATTTGCCATCATTGGCTGAAATGATGCTGTCCACCTCCACTGGGATATTTTTATTCCCCAACTCATCTTGAGAAAAACGTCGCATTCCAGCGCTCTGAAAAATCACAAGGGCGCTGGAAATTGCTTCGTTGTTGACAAGACCGTAGAGCAGGAGTACTTTGGTTAACATACATTTAGGGAAAATTACTTTCTAACCGATACCCACAAAAGTAGCTGAAATGTGGTACTTTTGACTTTGCCAATACCAAAAGGACATATCATGCGATGGCTATTTCTAGCATCATCAATGGCATATGAAGCACTTACGTTGAATCCTACATGACACAGTCGGAGACCACGAAAATTCAAGCATGTATATCTTACAAACTGCTAAGCATTTGTGGTATCAGTTTTGGCCGCATATTTTCCAACTCGTCATTATTACTGCGAGAGAAATGTTCCCTGCACGAAGAATTTACTTTGCGGGGAATAATTTAAATGATAAGTGATATTTTTGACACATTGGGTACAGTATTCAAAACACAAATTTAATTATTCTGAATACAGGTTTGCTTCCGCGGGGGTCGTTGAAAAATCGCCCAGAATTCTACATACACATACATCTACTTAATGCCCCGCAAGCCGCCGCAAGTTCGTGTGGCGGGGGGGGAGACTTCTCCACCCCCCCCCTCTCTCTCTCTCTCGGGTCAAAATTAGTTTTGTGTTTATTCATCCCATGACAAGCACCCTTGGTGGATAATTGCAAGGTTCTCAACATATCCAAAGAAATAGGAATAACACATCCATATAATACCCCAAATCCGCCTCAAGGGCGTGTGGCGGTGGGTGATGGATCACCAGCCATGAATCTGTGACGCAGTTATTAGTTCATGTATGTATTGGAACAATGTCAGTCAGCACGAAAGAAGCTACTTGGATGTAAACATATTCAGCAACAAGGACAGTATTCAAAAGATGTCCGCAATATTTCAGAGAAATGGATCGCTTTAAGATGCATACATGGTATGGACAATATATATGCAGTTCCACCCTCCCATGGACGACGACCTTGACGTGGTGGAAGGGCTTGTGCGTTCCGATGACCCCTAGAGCTGTGCTGGCGGGAGTAATAATTATTGCTCCTGGTAGGGTCACCCATGCCAGATAGGTCGAAGGTTAGGAGCCAGACGAAAGGTAGTCCACGCAGCGTCTGTTCCTCAGTGAGGCGGCTGCAATGGCGTCCGACCCAAGTGGGGCGGCCAATAAGTGATAGTGTCACGTTAAAAACACTATTGAGGAAGGTAACGGGAAACCACCTCAATTATCATTCCCAAGATATAAATAATGGACAATACAGAGATTTTGAGTCCTGTAAACTACGGGGCTCGGCCCAATCGGCCATGTGTCGTGCCCAGCAGCGGGGACATGCCAGATAGGTCGAAGGTTGGGAGCCAGACGGAAGGTAATCCACGCAGCGTCTGTTCTTCAATGAGGCGGCTGCAAAGGCGTCCTACCTCTACTGTCCTGTTTATCTGCTTTTAAGTCCCTCGTCCCTCTCCGTGGGGGGAAATTCTTGCTACCTGCAACGTTAGGTTGCATTTCCTGCCTTTCACAGACCCATCGGGGGGTAAAGTGTTTTATGTTGCATGTTCATGTGGTGGTGGAATTTCGCATGATTGCTTTGTCCTGGTTTGCGTGTTGGATGGCTTTCGTGCTGCATCCTGGGGTGCAGTTGTTTGTTGGCTTGTGGTATATGTGTTTGCATGAATGTTGGATGAAGGGTGCATTTTTGCATGAGTGTGTGTGCTGCTGTGGGCGTAAGTTTCCATGATGTTGTTTTGTTTTGCATGTGGTATTGTTCCTTTTAACGTTTGGTGATCAAACATGCCCGCCACACGCCATTGCTGTGATTTGCAGGGTATTATGTAGATGTAGGTGTAGATGTAGACCTCAGCGGGGTGGCCATTGACAGATGGTATCACATTAAAAACACTATTGAGGAAGGCCACGGGAAACCACCTCTATTATCATTCCCAAAACTTAATGATGGACACTACATCTATATAATACCCCGAAAGCCGCCGCAAGGGCGTGTGGCGGGGGGTGTTAGGTCACCAACCGTAAAAAGGAAAAATACCACATGCAAAAAAACAACACGGAAAATCACACCCACAGCAGCGCACACACTCATGCAAAAATCCCTTCTTCCAACACTCATGCAAACACATATACCGCAAAACAACTAAAAACTGCACCCCAGGATGCAGCACGAAAGCCATACAACACGCAAGCCAGGACACAACAAGTAAGAATGTGAAACATCACTACCACATGAAAACAAGCAAGAATGGGAAACATCACTACAGAGGGTCCTGGCAACTACAGGGCTCGGCCCAATCGGCCGTGTGTCGTTCCCGGCAGTGAGGGAGGGAGAGCTTCGGAGGTCGTCATCCCACGAAACCCTTGTAAGGGAAAACTGACTGAAGCAGGACAGAAGACGCAGGAGAAGAGGACCAAATTAGTTAGAATAGGAACGTGGAATGTTAGGACAATGATGAGGACACGGAAATTGGAGAATATAAAGCGATAGGTATAAAGGGAAAATACAAATATTTTAGGTGTATGCGAGGTGAGATGAAAGGTTAGCGGGGATTGCTAGACTGATACTTTCAGAATAATATACAGCCGTTGGGACGAGAGCCAACGATGGGGTGTATCAAATGAAGTTGTCAGAAGAAGCGTAGTTAACATAGAACAGGCAACGGATAGAGTATTACTGTTAGAGATAAAAGCAGAACCGACGAACTTGGTCATTTTATAGTTATACATGCCACCGAGCAGCCATTTGAAGGGAGAGGTCGATAGGATATACGATCAGTTAGAGGACATAACCGAATGTGTTGCTGCAGGAAAACATTTGATAGTGATGGGGAATTGGAATGTGACGGTAGGCGAAGGAATAGATGGTGATGAGGTGAGGGACTACTATATAGGGTCGAGGAATGACCGTAAAGATAAGGCAGTTGAGTTCTGCAGGAGACAGGGGCTAGTCATCACCAACACTTGGTTTAGACACCACCAAAGACGCAAGTATACATGGAAAATGCCAGGTGACTCAGAAAGGTGCAAGTTAGATTATATTCTGGTTAGGCACAGATTTAGGAACTGTGTGTTCAATTCGCACAGCTTCCCGGGAGTGGATGCAGACTCTGACCACGGTCATGAAATGTGGCGTCGTTTCAATAAGGCAGGGGCAGCGGGTTAGTAAGTGGAATGTAGAAGCATTGAATGGTTTGACAAGGAAGGAGTACCAACAGGCTGTAGAGAAAACCATGGAGGAGTAAGTAAGGAGCTGAGTAATATCGAAGAAAAATAGGAATGAATCGAGAAAGGAATATCGAAAGCCGCAAAATAAACTATAGGAACCGTTAACGGAAAGCGGAAAAAGGGGTAGGAAACCGTGCATTAAGGATGAGATGATCGCAAAGATGGGAGAGGGAAAAACATGGAGGTATGTTAACACAGAGTTCGGCAAAATGAAGTACAAAGAGTTAAATAATAAATTTATACGGGTAATAAATAAAGCAAATGAACCATGGTGGATGACGCTGTGCGAGGATATGGAAAGTTCTCAGAGGGAGGGTGAAATTGTTGCGCTCTACAGCAAGGTCAAATCACTTTCGGGAAGGAACTACCATGATCCCTTTTCGTTCGAGGAAAGAATTACATCTTAAATCTATCTGTTCGTCACTTAATCTCTCTAATTTTACTAGCATGATGTCTCCTACAGTAGTACGATGGTGATAATTATACATTTGCCACATCACTGCTAAAGTCTCTCCCTTCCGAATTCATCAAGAGCTTCAATCTGTAATTGAATATGCGTTCCATTTAGCGATTCCTGGCCTAGCTTCTCTAATATTTCGGATTCCTTTTGTACATTATTTAATTTGAACATTCCGAAATTCGTTGCCTCAGGCGTAACTTCATGGAATTTGCACAACATATTGAAATGAAGGAAGTAACTTCATAATTCCGCACACACTTTATGTGGAATTCTACGCGGAGGTCAGCATCAGGACGTCATCGTCATCACCTGATGATGACGTCAAGCGTCGAAACCTAGGTCATGTTTTAAACAAAGTGCGTCTGGAATTACAAAGTTCATTCCTTCATTTCAATATTTTAATTTTCCCTTTCCATTAGCACATCACCATAGTCTCCAACCGATGCGTATTCTCTTGCCTCAAGTACGCAGTTTCTCGTCTATGGAGAGCTGCGTTGCCTATTGAGCGACCAAAATGGCAGCAATTAGATCAAAACATGGCTCACAGGATTTCATCGTTCCGAGTTCCTCTTCTCCCTCGGTCAAGCGGCCTCATCGGGCAAGCGGCCTCATCGGGCAAGCGGCCGGCCGCCCCGCCCCTCCCCTCGTCGGTGGCGTGCGGCGTCTTCCGGCCCGGGGCCTTGGCAGAGGGCCCTCGCAGTCGTAGGGGCCTCTCCACCCTGGGGGTCTTTTCCCCGGCCAACCCTCTGTCGAACACCCGTCATCAAGGAGGGCTGGGGCATTCCTCGGCACGGAATGAAACCTCTCTCAGCGCGTGCCCCCATGGGGTTTATTCCCACCCCCGGCATCCTCTTTCCCAGCACACCCGCCCACCAACCCTCCACGCACTCCCGCCCCGCCTCCTCCCTCGCCCGCCTCCGCGCGGCTTTATCCGGGGACTAATAATGGGCGCCAACGTATTAAACAGGGGCCCTTTCCTCCCGTCGGTCATCCCACGACACCCTCATTTTCCAGAGGCCCTTTCCAGTTCCCTTGAAGTCTTTTTAAGGTCCCAGGTCCTGCTTTGATCAGCGCTAATGCTAATAGGACTTTTGTATGATGCAAAAGTTGCTGCTGGATCCGTGGGCGTGTTCTAAGGACTTTTTACTTGTTGCCACATACGTTTGTTTTCCATTATTTGCCCTGGTTTAACCGTCGAAAAAGATCAGATAAAGAGAGACGGCGATTATATGATTATATCATTTTATAAAGAAATAGATCAATATGAGGTAAAGAGAGAAGTAGAGGTTTGAGGTAAGCCTTTGTAAAACTAATGACATCGTTCTTCCGTTGCAGTTCCCTAAAGACATCGCGGGGCGACGGCTGGGGGGCACAAGCGAATCGGGTCACGATCGGTTAAGAGCAAAGCGCGCAGATTTTTTATGTCGGGTGACTCCCAGTGTTGGATGCCCAGTAATGATATGGATCTGTTCGATCTTTCGCCAGTTGTGCCAGGATCCCAAACAAAAAGGGGACCTGTGTGCCTCTCTAGGCCCTGCTTTGCACCCCCTTTTTATGCCCCCCTCATTGTCCGTCCGTTCGTCGTAAGGTAGTAAACCTATTAACTACTTCTTCGGATTTACAACCCTTTTGAGGCAGGGTTGGTACTTATATGGAGGTAATTCAGTTGGGTTTTTTTTAAAGAAAACTAAGGGTAGGAATTTTTTTATTTTGATCAGTTTTTAATTTATTTTATTTTTTATTTCCTCATAATTTTTTTTCATTTTGTTTATTTTTATTACATAATTTTTTAAATATAGATTTAATATTAGCATAGGATTTTATTTTTAGGATGTAACAGGGTATGTTGGGTAGATTTATACTAAGGCATAAGGTTAGGATTATTTAACTTAATTGGGTTTAGGATATTTGTTAGGGCACAGGTTGTTCAGGCAGGGTCGGGTGGGGAAGTAGGCGAGAAAGTTCATGAGAGCCAGGACATTGATTTTCTTCCTCCTGTTGTTCTGAGGTGGTTGAGGTTTTATGTTGGGGGACGTCTCGTAACGGTTGATTTAACCATTCGATCAGTATTCCTCCGGTGGGGCCGAGACAACGTAATGAGAGTAAAACTTTTGATATCACGTTAGTGCGAATATTCCTTCGCTGTATTCGAAGTCTGTAGACGTGTTCCCTTCTGCTTTCTGTGTCCCGTGGACGTTCTTGACGTACTTTTCCCGCCTGGCCCGCTTTTCATATTTCTACCTTCTGCGAGGCATTAAGTGTTGTGGTGAATGGATTCTTATTTCCCAAAATGCGCATTTATTCAAACGTAATTGCAGAATAGCATCGGAGGTTGATGGAAGCGTCGAGATGAATGGA
Source organism: Hetaerina americana (assembly GCF_022747635.1). Taxonomy (NCBI): domain Eukaryota; kingdom Metazoa; phylum Arthropoda; class Insecta; order Odonata; family Calopterygidae; genus Hetaerina; species Hetaerina americana. The sequence continues at coordinate 91,237,029 of NW_027287205.1, read as the reverse complement.
GGTTCAGATGGAAAGGGCATTATACTATGAAATGCCTATAATTGCCACCGACTATTTTCACGTGCGACTTTCATTTAACTAGTATGGTATAAGGCATCCAAATTGTAAACTAATAAGTACTTATAGTGATTCACCCGGACTAAATTAGTATCAACAATAAAATCATTAAATAATCAAGAAAATAATTAACCCCATTCGCCAATGTATCGAAATACTCCTACTGTTCTGTCAGTATTTTTATGCATTCGCCAATCTGAATAAAACTGGAATCCTGTAATGAATTTATTGATTCCGACTTGCATCGAAAATTTCTCCGAGCTCCCCCTGCGTCCGCCGCGGCCCGACCCGCGCGCCACCGTCGGGCGGGCAATGACCAATGGAGAGAGCGGTCGCCGACGAGTCCTTCCCCCTCGCTGCACGGAGTCACTCGCGGGGCCGTTGGGCCGTTATGAATTGGACTCCGCCTCGGTTCACCTTGGAGGGCACCTTGTCCCATCTCTAATGCGCCCCGCGACAGATGCTTGCGAGGAAGAGGGCCCCTGGAAGCCCTGGAGTCGTCCAGTGAGTCGCGTCGTCGTCTATCGAGAGAAAAGGCGGGAGGCAGTGGGAAGTGTGCAGCTAGGGTCGACGGGCTGGGGTTGGAGATTTGAATGCACTCGCTCTTCGAGGAATTGATGGCTGAGGACTCGATGGGTGGTGCCCCAAAGGCGTGACGATGGGGTGAAGGGAAAGAAGAATGATTGCATATTGAGGGCAAATGGAGAACATTGTGTAGATTATAGGATCGATAAAGTAAATGAAATACGTGAGTAGGAAACAAGTCAGTAATTGGCATATTCAGCTAATTAGCTATTCGTATAGGTGGTCTAATAATTATTTGACAATAAACCGACACTTTATACATGCCATTGCTCAGAGCTTGATTGAAATCGCCAAGATACCAATCGTGTGTTTTTGCATCGGCACAGAAGATGAAGCACAGCCCCCCGATTGCATGAGCAGGACGGAAAATTGCCACAAATTGAGATGGATACATGCATTAGACTGGCGAACGGATAGGTTAAAGAAGGAGTCGTTTTCTCACGGAGGTACTTCATATAATGATAGATAGACCGATAGGTTGATCAAAAATAGGAGTAAGATGACGCGGAGAAGAGCAGCGGGGGGGAAGAAACGGGATGTGCAGGGGAGGGGACGGGGTTGCCCGTTATCGGCAGTACTTTGCGTCATATGTGTGTGCTGAGAGGGTGTTATGGGCAGGATCACCGTTACTGTTAAACCTATATGTAGAGGAAGCGATTAAAGAAGCATGGGAAGAACTGGAGGTAGGAATGAAAGTTGGCTGGAAGTACATGAAATTAGTTAGGTTTGCTTGATGACCAAGCTCCAGTTTTGTCAGTCAGCCAAGGAGTTGCAAATATGGCATGGAAGGTCAATGAGATGGGAACCAGGCTACCCCGTGACATTTACGACCTTACAAATAAACGAGTCATTTTTTATTCAAATTAATTTTTATTTTTCACACAGTCTCCTTGGAAGTCAATGGCGATGCTCCGGCGATGCTCTTAACTTCTGCAATCCTTCAAAATACAAGTTGAAGTCCTCCTTTGCGAAATAAGTGTTTACGCATGCGGGGAACTCCGCGTCTGATGTCAATTTCTATCCTCCAAGTGAATCTTGGAGGTAAGGAAACATGAAAAGGTGTCGGAGGGGCAGATCTGGTGAGCCTTGTGATTAGTCAGCCGCAATTCAAATTTCAATCCGTGGATTTTTTCCATGGCGATCGCCCAAGTGTGAGCAGGAGCCTTGTCCTGATGGATAAGCTATTTCTTCTTCTTCAAATGCGGCCCTTTTTTGCAATTTCTGCCTTCAGCTTGTCAAGTGATGATACGCTATACTTCATGTCATTATCTTTTTGCTGATAATCGACCATGCAATTCCGTGACTATCCCAAGGAACAGTCGCCATCACCCTCCCGAACAATGGAACTAACTATCTTCGCCTTTTCCGGAACAGGTTCGGTCACCCTTGGCAGTCCACTGTTTTGACTGCTCGTTCGTCAGAGGAGCAAAGTGGTGGGTCCAAGTTTCGTCTAATTTATAAATTGGCGCAAAAAATCTGACTTGCTTCACAGAAATCACTCCAACAGCTAGCTAACGCGTGAGCAATTCTTATAAGTGACAAACGCATTCTTTCCGTACGACGGCCTCTGCAATTTCTATAACCTTAATTCGATAGTATTTCACTGCCATTCGGTGAATTTTTCAATATTACCGGTGGACGTCGCAGTTTTTGGCGCAACGGCCATCATCAGCCAAGCTGGTGTGGCCGCGTTTCAATCCAGCCGCTCAAAGTGTCAAGGTCGAAAACGATGCTGCAGACTCCCCGCACGCAGAGGGTAAACTCATCTTTGATATGCGCAAGCGTGTTGGCTTCCGGAAGCAAATACTTGATGACTGCTCGGTACTCAATTTTGCCATTTTCACCAAAACCGTCGCGACTCACGCAAGCGATCGCCGAACAACTGAATGTCCGTCCGTCCGTCCGAAACCTGTCTTCCACAGATTTCAACCGGATGTCCTCGGATTGATGGGCCACGGTGACGGTGAGGCCGCGCCGGGTCAGGGTGCAACGCGTCTTCTTGCCCGAGGCGCAGAGATGGCGCGAGGCACGCCCACGCACGCCCTTTGGTTTCGCATCACCCCAGTGCCCCCCCTTCTCACGCCGCCCCTGCACATCGGCCTTATCCGCCGCTAATCTCGCCTGAGAGCCTCGTCAGTTGTCGTCATCGGGGTTTGGGGGGGGGGTCTCGACTCTCTCCCTCCACGCGTGGAGTGGCAGTTCTTTTGAGAGGGCGCATTGATACGGAGCGCACCCTGGAGGGTCCTCCTGGCGGCGGTGGGACGGCCCACCCCAGGAGGGAGACCGGAGTGGGTCCAGAGGAGGAAGGGGCGCGCGCCCAGCCACGCGAGTGATTCGATCCAATGCACACTGATTTGGAGCGACTCCTCCGCCCCCGGGGGCTTCCCCATCCCTCCCCACCCAACCCCTTCCCTCGCCGCACGCCCACCTAGGACGAGGAAAGCGACCCCCCTCGGATGGGCGCTCGTTCATTTGTACCTTCCGACATCGACTGAAACGTCGTAGAATACGTAGATTCAAACGGCATGTGAATAGAATACAGAGACCAATCATTAAATGAAGCAATCGAATACGGTGATCAATATTAGGAAGCGAAATAAATTCGAGTGATGCGGAAAGTGAGGATTGAGAATGAGTTCCCATTCCAAATGTTGTAGCGCAATAATACTCTGTGCTCTTTCGCACGAACTCTTCACGACTCCCGTCTCCGCACCTTGCTCAACTCTGAAGCCTGCGCCTTCTGAGAAGGGAGCCATATGGCTCGCCCGCCGCATGTGCGGTCTCACTAAAAATAAATGGCACATCTGCTTCGCTTTATTGAGGTGCATGGCATGAGTGCGAATTTAGAGACTGATGGGAGGAATACTTTGAAGAGTTATGTGATAGCGTTGCTCATAATTGCATTGAACCGCATGAGGCGGGAGGTTAGAATAAAGTCAGAATAACTGATTTGCCCACGTCAGAATGAGGGTGAAAATCTGTTGTAATTTTCAGAAAAATGAAATAGCTGCGTTCATGGATGTTATATGATATTCATTATTGCCAAATGAGTGAATATTACTTATATTTACATAGATTTTGCAAATTTTTTAATATATTTTGGCAGTTTTAAGACATGGGCATCATGAAAGAGTTAGAACAAACGAGTTTAACACTGGCACTGACGATTTCTTATGGCCTCACACTATTCATGTGGATCAGACCACAGAGATAAAATAAGGGAGATGGATTCCAGTATAGATGGATACAAATACTCGTTCTTTTCTTGGATAATCAGGGGTCACAATAGTACCGTAGCAATTTCAAACGCAGGGTTATTCCAATAGGAAACCAGCTTATACGCTTCGTAGCCATCCAGTGCATTCGTTGGCGCACATGGGCGTGGATGTTAGTACCTTGTGAATTTATTGGTGTAAATGTAAGTTGGTGGTATGGATTACCAAGTTACGCAAGTTACGCAGATATACTGATATCGTAGATATGTAAGATTGCATCGGACTTTGAGTCACTATTCTGAGAGGAATTTCGGCTAAGGACAGGGAAATATAATGTCGTCATGAATGTTTACTGTGTCTCAGTTTATCGGGAGGTGGAATTCTACTCCGTCTTCATCGGAAGATAGAGAAGTAATCATTACTTCTCTATCTTCCGATGATGACGTTTGTTTTATTAATATTGATTCTCATCTCATACCGGTCGCTCTGAATTTCATATTCACTCGGCAATGCTTGCAACCCCTTGGCTGACTGACAAACTAAAGCTTGGTCATCAGCAAACCTAACTGATTTTACGAATTCCCCGCCCACCTTCATTCCTACCTCCAGTTCTTCCCATGCCTCTTTGATCATTTCCTCTACATACAAGTTGAACAGCAACAGTGATAATGGGCAATCCTGCCTTACACCTCATCTTAACACTGCCCAACCGGACTCCCCGTTCCCCACTCGCACCTGAGCAGTCTGAGACATGTACAGGTTGCGAATTAGCCTCCTACCCCTCCAATCCATCTCCATTTTCTTCAATATACTCATTAGTTTCTCCCAATTCACTCTATCAAACGCTTTTTCGAAATCTGCGAAACAGGCAAATACCTCCTGGTTGTGTTCTATAATCCTCTCGATTTATAATATCATTACTGCAATGGCATCACGCGTCCCTCTCCCCTTCCTAAACCCAAACTGATCATCCCCTAAGTAATCATTTTCCCTACTCTCTATCCTTTTGTTTATGATCCCGAGAGCAACTTTAGCTGCGTGGGATATCAAAAGTATCGTCCTATAGTCCCTACATGACGTAGCCTTGAACTTTTTTATGAATATGAAGTAACACTGATCTCACAAAGTCTTCCGGCCGGATTCCTTTCTTATAAATACTACGAATCAGCCTTTATAGCCTCTTCCTTCCGCATTTCCCTATACATTTCAATAGTTCCGCAGGAATGTTTTCCACCCACACGACCTTATTTAGTTTCATCTCCCTTAATGCCCTTTCATCTACATATCTACATCAACATAATACCCCGCAAGCCGCCGCAAGGGCGTGTGGCGGGGGGTGTTAGGTCACCAACCGTAAAAAGGAAAAATACCACATGCAAAAAAACAAAAATTAAAAAACAAAAATGGAAAATTACACCCACAGCAGCGCACACACTCATGCAAAAATCCCTTGACAGATGAACAGAAACCAAAAAAACAGATGAACAGAAAATGAATGAGGTCATTCGGAAAGAATGGGTGATTATAGCAAAACACATAAGGTTTGGAAGGTAAGGAAGAGCATGCATTTAAATACAACTAATTATTTTTTAGACGCTTAGGGTGGCAAGTGGAATTTTTGCTATCTATAACCCTGCAGTTGCTATCCCGTATTGTCCGTGGGAAGAAGGAGTCCTTGAGTCGGCTAGTTCTGGCATCTATTTCCCGAATTTTATATGCATGATCCAAGCGACTAATGTATGTAGGAGTACGAATAATTTGCGAGACCTCGGTGCTGAAACATGCGGATCTAAATTTATTTAATAATTTCAATCTTGCATTGAATCGTCTCTCAGCCAATGATTCCCACCCCAAATCCATGAGCATTTCGGTGACGCTTTGCGTTTTATCGTAGGAATTTTTTACAAAACGGGCTGCCCGCCGTTGAAACTTCTCAATTTCCCGAATGAGACCTTTTTCACTCGGATCCCACACGCTGCATGCGTATTCTAAATGAGGCCTTACAAGAGCGTGGTAACAACGTTCCTTGACCTTCGAGTCACTTTTGCCGACAATGCGTCTAATGAATCCCAATTTTTTATATGCTTGACCGCAGACTTTACGTATGTGAGTCCCCCAAGTTAAGTCTTTTGTGAATGTGACACCTAGGTATTTTACCGTATCAACTACTGCTAGGTCACCTCCAGCTAATTTGTAAGCAAATCCCGTTGATCTTTTAAAGAAATTTACCACTGAACATTTATTATAATTTAGAGTCAATCCCCAGTTAGAACACCATTTAGTAATGCAATCTAAATCCTGCTCTAGAATAAGACGATCCTCATCCCCAGATATCTCCCGATAGATCACCGTGTCATCCGCGAACATCCTAATTTTACTTTTCACTTCGCGGTTCAAATCGTTAACAAAAATCAAGAAAAGCAACGGCCCAATCACACTTCCCTGAGGTACCCCCGACGTGACTCGAACGCTGTCGGAACTAGCGCCATCAAGGACTACCCTCTGTTCCCGCTCTGAAAGAAAATCTTTAACCCAACTTATGGCGCCCTTGTTTATACCCGCGACCTTTAATTTATGAATGAGTTTACCATGTGGGACCTTATCAAATGCCTTTTGAAAATCTAAGAAGATGGCATCCACTTGCCTACCTCTCTCACCCGATAAAAGTAAATCATGTGTAAATAATCCTAATTGGGTCTCGCAGGAGCGGGTTTTCCTGAATCCGTGTTGATTGTCACTTAATAAGTTAATATTGTCAAGGTGTCTCATTATTGAACTGACAATTATGCGCTCTAAGATTTTGCAACAGATAGAAGTGAGAGATATAGGTCTGTAATTACTGGGATCCTCCCTGTCACCATCTTTAAAAATAAGCGTTATTTGCGCGGTTTTCCAAATCTTAGGTACTTTGCACTCTGTGAGGGATTTTTTAAATATAAACTCAAGGTACGGGGCAATGTTTGGAGCTAAATGTTTTATCACCCTAGCTGGTATATTTTCGGGACCCGGGGATTTGTTGGGTTTAATCTCGTTAAGCAATTTTAGAATTCCTTGTTGGTCCACTGTTATTTTTTCCATGGGTGGAGTATGTATTGTTTCTTGGAGATGTGCGGTGGCAACATCATTCGAGAAAACGCTTTGGAAGAATGAATTTAGGATGTTAGCTTTACCCTCACTGTCTGTATGAATTATATTGCTACAATCCACGCCACGCAAGCCACGGTTTGTTTACTCCCATTTACTTCCCTAACATATGACCAGAAAGCTTTGGGGTCAGTGTCCAAGTGCTCGCAAAGTACTCTGCGTTTAAAGTCCAGTAAAGTGCTACGTAATTGTGTTTTGGTTTCAATTTTAGAGGATCTATATGTGTCCCATAATTGTTTATTCTCAGGGGATGATGTGTTCACGCCTGCCCTCTTTACCCTAGAGTGTAGCATTCTCTGCTTTCGAAGGGCTTTTCTAACGTCTTTATTGTACCACCTGGAGTCGCGATTTGCTTTAACGTATTTTATAGGTATGAAATCTACGATTCCTTTTTGCATGATATTGACAAATTCTGTCCAAGTTTTTTCCACGTTGACATGAATTAAGCGGGTATTGAACTCGGGTAGTGAAGAGTTTAATTGATTGGCAAAGGATTCAAAGTCTGCTCTATGGTAATTATAAATTTTTCTTTTTGGTTTAACAATCTTTTTTATTTATATGTCCAAGTGGACATTAATTGCTTTATGGGCACTCAAGCCCTCATCAGTTTATACACTAATAATACGTTCAGGCGTGTTTGTAAGAAATAGATCCAATATGTTCTTTCCACGGGTGGGCATGCGTACTGCTTGATGGAGGGAGTTTCTTTGAACCAATTTTATCATGGAATTGCAAGATTCACGATCGCGGATCCCAGATTTAACGATATTGTTGTCCCAATCTATACCAGGGAGATTAAAGTCGCCACCAATTATGTTTATGCTGTTATTATATTTACGCGTAAAATTGTAAATTTGATCGTTGAGGGTGTGAAGTGTTTTCAAATCTGAGTCTGGAGGTCTGTAGAAAGAGCATAAATTTATGTTCGGTTGATTGGTCCGTATTAAGGTGCACCAAACACTTTCTATGTTATTATTTTCAAATGAAACTTGCCTGCTTTCAAAATGACTTTTAACTGCCACGAAAACCCCTCCTCCGGGTCTTGTATCTCTATCGTGTCGGTAAACTTTGAAATCTTTTGGGAAAATTTCTTGGTCGTTTATGTCATTGCACAGCCAACTCTCTGTGCCTAATACTATATCAGCGGAATGAGTTTGGATTATGTGTTCTAGATCCGCTGATTTGTTCTTGAGGTTTCTGCAATTTATAACAAGTATAGTTAAATTATTTTGATGTTGAACAACGTCCTTATTTGTGCCTGACTGTAGTTTAGGACGCCTTTGTGGGGAAGTGCGTGTCACATGTCTTTCTAAATCAATGCCAGTGTTGTCGGTGACTTTTATATTTTTATTAATAATATTATACGCGCTATCCCCAGATGTTACTGACCCACTAAGTGACCTGCCCTTTCTATCTCTTCGTCGAGTATGCCTGGACCTAAGCTATCTTCCTCTACGTCATGTTCCTTTTCTATATCTAACCCTGTTGGTCGAAGTTCTTTACCATACAGTTCTTCTATATGCTCCTTCCATCTCTCTTGGATCTTTCCTGTGTCAACTATTATCTTACCCACCCTATCTCTAACTGTTTGCATATATCTTCGTTTCTTACTACCCTTAAAGATTAAACTTTGCTGTACAGCGCACATGCCCCGCTTCCTCAATAGACTTTCCACATCCTCACACTAAGTCTTCCACCATGCTTCTATTGCTACATTTGTTTCCCACCTCAATTTATTGTTCAAGTTTTGTACTACATTTTGCCTAACTCTATATTTACATTCTTCCATTTTCGCCGCTCATCTATCTTGGTAATCATCTCATCCGTGATCCATGGTATCCTAGTCCTTTTAGCGTTAACGGTTCCAATAGTGTCTTTTGCGGCTTTAGACAACCCTTTCTTGATACTTTCCTATTTTTCTTCGATAGTACATAGCTCTTTACCATCCTCCACGATTTTCTCTACCGCCTGTTTGTATTCCTTCCTTTTCAAATCATTTAATGCGTCTGCATTCCATTTTCTAACCCGCAGCCCCTGCCTTATCTTTTTGAAACGTACGCTACATTTCATAACAACTAAATTGTGGTCTGAGTCCGCATCCGCTCCCGGGAAGCTGTGGGAATTTATCACACTGTTCCTAAACCTGTGTCTAACCAGGACATAATCCAGCTGATACCTTTCTGAGTCACCTGGCATTTTCCATGTATACCTGAGTCTTTTGTGGTGTCTAAACCAAGTGTTGGCGATGACTAACCCCTGCCTCCTGCAGAACTCAACTGCTTTCTTTCCGCGGTCATTCCCCGTGCCTAAACCTTAGTCCCCGACCTCATCAACCTCTCTTTCTTCGCCTACCGTCGCATTCCAATCCCCCATCACTATCAAATGTTTCCCTGCGGTAACACACGCGATTATGTACTCTAACTGATCGTATATCCTATCGACGTCTTCTTCCTTATGGTTGCTTGGTGGCATGTATACCTGAACAATAGCCAAGTTCGTCGGTCCTGCTTATAACTGTACTGGTAATAATCTATCCGTTACCTGCTCTATGTTGACTACGCTTCTTTCTACGTCGTCATTTAATACGATGCTAATATACTACGCCGCTAATATACATTAGCGGCGAAAATGGAAGAATGTAAATACAGAATGAGGCAAAATAAAGTACAAAGAATTAAACAATAAATTGAGGCGGGCAACAAATATAGCAAAAGAAGTATGGTGGAAGACGCAGTGCGAGGATATGGAAAGTCTGAGAGGAAGGGTGAAATCGGTGGGCTGTACAGCAAAGTTAAATCGATATCGGGAAGTAAGAAATAAAGATCAATGCTAACAGTTAAAGATAAGGCGGGTAAGGTAATAATTGACGCAGGAAAGATCCAAGAGAGACGGAAGGAGTATATAGAAGAACTGTATAGTAAAGAACATAGACCAACAAAGTTAGACATTGAAAAAAAATATGACGTAGAGGAAGACAGCTTAGGTCCAGGCATACTAGACAATGAGATAGAAAGGGCATTAAGGGAGATGAAACTAAATAAGGCCGTCGGGGTAGTTAACATTCCCGTGGAACTTTTAAAATGCTTAGGAAAATGTGGGAGGAAGAGGCTATATGGGCTGATTTGTGGTATTTATGAGGAAGGAATCTGGCTGGAAGACTTTGTGAGATCAGTTTTAGTTCCTATTCCGAAAAAGGTAAAGGCTACATCTTGTGAGGACTACAGGACGTTAAGTATGATATCCCACTCAGCTAAAGTTGTTTTCAGGATCAGAAACAAAAGGATAGAGAGTAGGGCAAATGATTACTTATGGGATGATCAGTTTGGGTTTAGGAAGGGGAGAGGTACGCGTGATGCCATTGCAGTAATGAGATTATTAATCGAGAGGAATATAGTACACAACCAGGAGGTATTTGCCTGTTTCGTAGATTTCGAAAAAGGGTTTGGTAGGGTGAATTGGGAAAAACTAATGAGTATATTGCAGAAAATAGGAATAGATTGGAGGGAAAGGAGGCTAATCCGGAACCTGTACATGTCTCAGACTGCTCAGTTGCGGGTGGGAAACTAAGAGTCAGGATGGGCAGTGTTACGAAGGGGTGTGAGGCAGGGTTGCCCATTATCACCGTTGCTGTTCAACCTGTATGCAGAGGAAATGATCAAAGAGGCATGGGAAGAACTCGATGTAGGAATGAAAGTGGGCGGGGAATTTGTAAAATCAGTTAGGGGTGCTGATGACCAAGCTTTAGTTTGTCAGACAGCTAAGGGGTTGCAAGCATTACTGAGTGAATTGGAAATTCTGTGCAACCGGTATGGAATGAAAATCAATATTAATAAAACAAAGGTTATGCGATTTTCTAGAAAGAAAAAGGCTAAGCTAAACATTAAAATAGGGGGACAAAAACTAGAGCAGGTAGAACAGTTTACGTATCTCGGTAGTGTTTTGGACCAACACGGTCAAAGTAGTAGGGACGTAGGGAGAAGGATTGCGCTAGGCAAAGAGGCTTTGAAAAAACTGATATGGAGCGTAGCTATGTATGGCGCGGAAACGTGGTCACTGAAGGAGGAGGATAGGCGCAGACTGGAGGCTTTTGAAATGTGGGTGTGGAGAGGAATGGAGAAGGTGAAATGAAGAGAGAAGAAAACAAATGAGGAAGTACTTGGTATGGTGGGCGAAGACAGGGGTTTGTTGGGAGAAATCCTATGGAGGCAGGAAAAGTGGTTGAAGGGTGTATTGGCCGGCAGCGGGATATTAAAGACTGTGATTGAGGGGAGAATGTCGGGCAAATGAGGAAAGGGAAGGAACAGGATAGGGATGTTGGACGGGATGAAGGGAGGAAGAAAGTTCTCAGAGCTGAAGAGGGACCTGATATAGAGTAGGATGTTATGTTTTTCTAGGAGTCACAAATTGTTGAATTATGTCCATCCAAAAACCTATCTTAACCGGTGGATTACCTAATAATAATAATAATATGTATACATACCTACATTAACATATACACACACAATATTTATGCACAAAAACCTGCTAAATGGTGACCACACATTTTTTCACATGGTGAAGAAATATGATGGAAAAGGATAGGGACACATTACGGGAGAGTCGTTTGCGCATAAAGCCCCGCGGGTCTCAGTGTAGTTTTTGTTTCCTCGATAGATAGGATGTACCTACTTTAACCGAGTGTATGTTTTTGCCTGCAGCCGAGTTTTGGAGAACGGCATTGCCGGACTCCCTCGGAGATTCAGGAGCCGATCGTGTTTTTTTCGTTCGGCAGTTGACCGCCAAGTTCTTCTAGAAACGTGAGGATTGACTCCCGACTTTCTTCCGCCGGCGAGGCCTTGCTTCCGTTTTCTTTTCTTGTTTACTGTTGGTGTAGATCTTAGACTCCTTTTATTTCCCTTACTCCGGGAGTTTTTAGAGGGATGAGGGAGTGTAAACGAGTGTTTTATCTATATCTACAGGTATATACTACCTTGATCAAAAATTTCCCGGAATTTATTCAGAAAATTAAAAATACAAGTTTATTCATCTAAATCTATATTGTCCCCTTAAAAGTAATCCCCATCGACTGCAACACACTTATGCCAGCGCTTGATCCAATCCTCGAAACATTTTTTATATTCGGTTTTCGGTATGTCCATCAGTGCTTCCTGCGATTATTCCATTACTTCCTCTCGGCTGCTAAAACGCGTTCCCCGTAATGGTTTTTTAACTCGATTGAACAGAAAGAAGTCACAGGGAGCCAAATCAGGTGAATTCAGTGGCTGTTGGATGGTATTTGTTGCATTTTTCGTCAAAAAATTACGAATAATGATAGCACTGTGCGACGGTGCGTTATCATGGTGCAAAATCCACGAGTTTTCTGCCCACATTTCTGGTCTCTTTCGGCGAATTGCTTCACGCAAACGTCTCATAACGCCCAAATAATTCTCTTTGTTTACTGTCTGGCCTTCTGGCAAAAATTCATGATGCACTACACCGTTGTAATCCATGAAAACCGTCAGCATTGCCTTCTTTTTTGACTGAAAACGACGTGGTTTTTTTGGTCTCGGCTCATTTGGTGAACGCCATTCACTTGCCTGATGTCTGGATTGCGTGTCGTACTCATAAACCCACGTCTCGTCTCCAGTAATGATCCTTTTGATGAATGTGGGATCGGATTCAGCCTCGCAAATCATGTCTTTTGCGACGTCAACACGGTCTCTTTTTTGCATGAAATTGAGGTCTTTTGGCACCAACTTTGCTGCTACACGACGGAAACCCAAATCATTAACCACAATGTCTTGGGCGGATCCATAGGCAATGTTCAAGTCCTCCGCTATTTCTCTGATGGTTAATTTGCGGTTATTGACCAACATTTCTTTTACTTTATCAATTTTTTCACCAACTTTCGGTGTCGATGGTCTGCCACTGCGTTCATCATCTTCGATTGACTCACGACCACTTCTGAACCGCTCGTGCCACTGGTAAACGACCGTTTTTTTTAGAGAATCGTTGCCGAAACACTTTTCCAACATTTCCAACGTCCGTGCGCCACTAAATCCGTTTTTTACGCAAAATTTAATACAAGTTCGTTGTTGCCAATTTAAATCCATTTCTGCAATTGTAAAAAATCGCCAACACACACAGAGATAGATGTACTCTTGGCTACGTAACTTTTGCAAATGTCAAGTTATGACACTAAGATTTAAAGGGAATATCAACAACAGATGTACCAATTTAACAAAAAAAACAGAACTCAAATCGGAACGATGGGAGCGCCACACGGTGGTTATTCCGGGAACTTTTTGATCAAGGTAGTATATGTATATGCATATAGGAGGCATGCTCATAAAGGGCCATTTGGTCACAGGAAAAAATGTACTCATATGAAATACATTTTATTGGCACTTTTAGTTAGCTGCAAACCTACTTCACTTCTCTGCATAATTGCCGTTCACTTCTAAGCACCTTTCGTACCGCTGCACCAGCTTCTTCAACCCCTCTGCATAGAAGCTCGCCGCCTGAGAGCTGAACAAATTGACAACGCCGTTCTTGAGTTCCTCTTCGGTTTCGAAACTTCCACCGAGCCAGTGTTTCGAGTGCAAGAGGAGGTAGGAGTCGCTATGTGCAAGATCATGAATGTGCGGCGGCTGGTCAAAGTCAAAAAACTGTCGTCCACTAGACATTCTTTGCTCTTTGTGGTGGTCGGTGAGCATTTTCGATACCCACCTTGCACATAATTTGTGGTATCCGAGGTTTTCCGTGACATAATTGCAGACAGTAGTGCGTCCAAGTTGAGGAAATTGCTCAGCCAGGCCATTAATAGTCAATCGACGATCACATCGCAGTTTTTGTTCCACTTGCGAAACAATTTCATCGGTCAGAATACTGGGCTGGCCACTTCACTCTTCGTCATGGTCATTTGTTCGTCCATTTTTAAAATCACAGCACCATTGTCTAACCCTTCCTTCCCTTATAACTGTAGGGCCACAAACTAGGCACAACTCCCGATGAATTTCAGCAGCCGACAATCCTTTTGCATACAAGAATGGTGTGACAGAACAACGCACCTCACAGCTGGCGGGATCAAGGATTGTCGCGGACATTGTTGTTTGCATGCACGGACAAGCAAACGACTTCTGAAACAAATCAAATGCTGCTATAGATGCTCAATGAATTAGTAGATAGCATTGCAGGAATAAAACTGTGTTCTGAAGCGCCAGTATTTAAATATGAGAAAACGGCCCTTATTTTATGAATATACCTCGTGCATATGTATACATATAATATAAGGGAATCCTAATTAACCCTTGGATGGCCAGTTCTAAAAATTTTGGGGCATGGCCTGGATCACGGGCTGCTGGCGATCCTTTAGTCGCAGTAATGCCCTCACATTTCCTTATCAATTATTCCATATTGTTATTCAACAGTATTGAACCGGAAAGCTGGTTGGTAGTCTGCAGGATAGAGGTAGCCTCGTACTAAGAAGCAAGGCAATCAAAATCCAGAAATGTAATTTTGGGGATCTATTTCTTTCCCTCTGCTACTTGATGTCCGCGGTAAACAACCTACACCACAAGCATCGCACCACCTGATTGGGCGGTGTAGTCCCATGGACCAGGAATATTAATGCGGACCATGCCATTCTCTCAAAACCTACCCATCACCATACTCAATTGCGTCCCAAATAGCGCGAACGCCATAATCGCGTGCATCTTACACTGGCACACCTGTTAATGCGCTATTTGGACACACGTATTATAAGGGATTGAGGTCACCTCCAACTGGTTGTAATCGTTCAAGCAGTAGATGAAGTGATATGTTTTCTGTGAGGCCCAGTATGGCATCCGCCGTGATGTAAATGGTACGTCATCTGCATCTCAGACTGTGCGCCGCCACCAGGGCACGTGGCAGGGGCTGGCATCGGTGGCACTCACGGCAGTCATTAATAATCCTCATTGATTGGGCAATGATACGGCCACGAGGTGTTCGAAGGGTCGAGTATTCCTAACAGATCGTCCAGCCTGCTGTCAGTCAATATCCCTCACAAATTCTTGCTGATTGACCAGATCAATAAGATTCTACGCCACCTCCGCTTGTCATTTGGTATAATCAAATACATTTGAATCAGAAATGTGATCCCGCGAATGGCGGAAGGATTTGATCACAATCATTTGGAGCCTCCACTCTCATCTCCGTTTGACAAACCCCGCAAAGCGATATCCCCGATAAGCCCTCACCCCTGAGGTGGGGGGTATAACAACATGCGGGGGAGAGACCGCCCCCAGTTGACGGCCGTCCGACTCCAAGGCAACACCCGCATTTGTTCCGAAGTCCATCAGTGGCCCTCCCCCTCCTCCATATTCCTCCATTCTCTCTCCGGCCGAGAGGGTCTTATCCGCCGCTCGTAGCATCGGAGGCTGTCGGCTGGGGGGGAGGGGCGCATGGGGGTTGAGGGGCCCAAAGACAAAGGAGAAGGGCCCGGGGGTGGGGTGGAAATAAATCAGCTCAGCTCGGCGCGGCGGAAGAAACGGATGAGGAGATGGAATCAATCTCGAGAGACGAACGAGAGGGCCCCTCCCTTTGGTTTGGGGGCAGAGGGGTGCGGGGGGGTTGGTGGGAGAGGAGGTCGCTCGAGTGGAAGGATTCCCTTTTCCCCTTGGATCAAGGGGCCGCCAAATGGCGTTCGAGGGCCGTACTCGGGAGGGGGGTGAAAAAATTGCCTCGTAATTGAAATGAAATATATATTTATGTATTGCTCTGTGATCCAGTCTCGTCCCACTTTTCATATATATATATATATATATATATATATATATATATATATATATATATATATATATATACATATATAAATACATACATATATATATACATACATACATATATACATACATACATACATATATAAATACATACATATATATATATATATACATACATACATACATATATAAATACATACATATATATATATATATATATATATATATATATATATATATATATATATATATATATATATATACACATTCAAACACGAAATCCCGCCAAACGGCGAATAAATACTCATATATACAGAAACAGATATAAGGAAACGGGATAGGAACACATATAAAGGACGAACACAATAGAGGTGGGGAAGGCGGAATCGAACGGATCACAAGAGTAAAAATATTTCCTCAACCGGGACTCGAACACCGGATCTTTCCACTTGCCGGGCGGATGCTCTTAACCACTTGAGCTATCGAGGATAGTCAATTTACCCTGAGATCCCGTTTCCTTATATCTGTTTCTGTATATATGAGTATTTATTCGCCGTTTGGCGGGATTTCGTGTTTGAATGTGTATTTGGCCAATGTGGCTCATCTCTTTCTTCTGGCTATGCGTGCCACGAAACGCACTGTTCCTTTCCTGTATGATGTTGTATGAATTCTAACCCACTGTCCTTTCCTTTCCTTGTGTATTGTCTATTTCTCCTTTGGTGGGTGAAACAGCCCCCTGACGCCATCTCTTGGCTGAAAGAATCGGGGCGCTTGGCGACATATTAGACCCACGGATCTCAGGGTAAATTGACTATCCTCGATAGCTCAAGTGGTTAAGAGCATCCGCCCGGCAAGTGGAAAGATCCGGTGTTCGAGTCCCGGTTGAGGAAATATTTTTACTCTTGTGATCCGTTCGATTCCGCCTTCCCCACCTCTATTGTGTTCGTCCTTTATATGTGTTCCTATCCCGTTTCCTTATATCTGTTTCTGTATATATGAGTATATATATATATATATATATATATATATATATATATATATACATATATAGTGTAGTGCTGCAGTTATTAACACAATTTTTCAGGTAATAAAATTGGCAACTATTTTTCAACCCCATTGTTACAATTTAAAAAAAGGGATAAATCGGTAATCACCAATAATTTATGACAACTCTGCCCAACAATGAACGCCCCAAAGTTTTGAGCGCTTGTAGGAAGGGGGAGAGGGAGTTTTGTGGCGCTGTGAAATTTGTTACTTTGCCTGTGCTGCCCAAGAGTTTTCTTGTAGCATCCGGTCGAAGCGAAAACTCACATAGCTCGAGTGAATCTGAGGGTATAATCAGAGGAATCAGTCGGAGTCGAACCCGGGCCTTTCAGTGGGTGCGTCACGTGGTTATCTTTTAGAATATCATTTCTTTTGGCAATGTGACTTTGAAAACTTGCTCATTATTTTGGTATTTTTAAAATTTAAGTGTTGTGTTTTGCATTTAATTAACACTAACTGGGATTGATATCCCATGCATAATAGTTTCTACATGAAGGAATCACTCCTTGTTATTCTGGATGCAAACTTAATCAGTAGTTTTGCATTGGTATTTGAAAACGTAAGTGGGCCATTTAAATTGTATGAGAACGATCTTTCGGTAAATATAGCATCTACCTATTTTGGAGGCAATGGCGTTGCTTGTGGTATGGCGCTGCATGCTCGCTATGGTCGGCACTGGCTTTGTTCCGCCCACGAATCCAGTAATGTGCGCCGTTTCATGCCCTCATTTCGCATTCTCTGAAACATCTGAGAGCACACTGGAAAAGACGTATGCCGACGGGGTGCTATTTCAGTCATCCTTCTTACGAGCAAGGTTATAAGGTGATCTCTTTCGATTGCGAGTAAACAGACAGGGGTTGATTGCAATCGAAGCATTTTACCATCGGCCTCTCGCGGTCAATAGAGTTTCTGGCTTACGAGTTTGAAACGAGCAAATCCTAATAGCAAATGGACGGGTAGGGCAGGCTAAACTATCAAACCAAGAGCTTAAGGATCTGCTTCCCCTCTCTTTCCATCCATATTCCTAGCTATTAGGAATTGAAAATAATTAATATTGATATTTGTTGTCGATATTAACAATGAAATTGGAACAGATATCAAGTTTTTTTGCTAACTTGTATATTCATATTGTTATTGACTCTGTGTGTGTTCGACCTACAAAGTCATCTCCCGGATCTGAAGATAACTTTATCATTGGAAACTTTGCTCGTGGAAGTAGCGCCTGAATGGAAATACAAAGAGGTTTCCCTCAATGGAAACTGTTTTTACCAAGCGAAACATGAAATTATCCTGTTTGCGTACATCGCATTAAGGCCCTTTTATACGCATCCTTATTCCATCTTACATTTTGCATTTCCTCCTATATCCCTCAATAAATTCAATGCTTTCTGGTAAATGAGGTGACGTTTCGAATGCGCTTTGCACAGACTAGTAGCAAACATATTCTCATTTCAAACAAAGCCATGTTAGTTCTATAAAGAGTGTTTTAAAATTGACGGTGCCTCACACGGGCGCAGAGAAAAATCTTCAAATGTATGGTTAATACAAAGCTATTTAGTTTTATCCATACTTTTTACAAGAAATCCATACTTTTCACTATTCTTGAGGTATTATTTTTCGAATAAATTGACGCTTTAGGGTAAAAAACGCAAACCAGCTCAAGTGAGTCTACCCAGGCGAGCACTATCTCGGCGGGATCCAGCCCAGACTCGGGATGATCGAAAGATGGCTGAGCTCTGCTGGCTGGCGGGCTGGCTGAGCTGATGGCTGATACATCATTCGCTAGTGGCTGCATCCCACTAGCAGGGCAATCAAATAGTTTCGTGTTTATTAGAAATGGCATTTTCTTCTTCCTATGGTGACACCTTACGAAGAGCACATTAATAAAAATGTATCTATTAATTGTAAAAAATCTATTTATGGAGAGGACTGTACTAGCAACATCAATTTCAAATGTGTCATCATTATGTAAACTGTTCGTCGTATTTCTGGTATCCAACAGTTTACTGATTACAAATTGGAGGAAGATGCCCCGAAATTGAATCTTAAAGGCCGACCAGTGTAGGCAATTGCTCCCACGCGACGGGTTTTACAAGGAGTAGCTCGAACTACCTGACATCTCGTGACAGTTGATTGTACTTTAACAGTTGCATTAAAAAAGCTTCCAATAGAATTTACGAAAGCAGAAAATGTGTCGAGCTAAAAAAACGAGTGAATAAATACACGACACCTGTATTTGGCATTAGGTTGAAGAATATTTTGTATCTAGTCATTCAAGACTAAGAGACGGGTGCAGCAATTAGTGTATAGCGTCTGTTTCATCGCAAACACACGCTAACTTGGTAGGCAATTGCGAATGGTAATGGCGGAACAATGATGAAGTATTAGTATTTCAGCAGTCCTTTTTCGTTGTTTTGGAAAGGATGGGAGGTGCGTGAGATGTCCTCCTCCTCCTCTCCCTCCCCTTCATATCTTTCCCCTCCCACTACTTCCCCTCCCTCTCCTACGTCTCTCTCTCCTTTCCCCTCCCTCTCCTTCTCATTCGCAATCACACAGATCCAAGTCATTGTTCCCGATCGAGCGCCGCGGCGACGTCGCGCCGACTCTAAATGCAGTGGACCACATTTCAATCGACGCGAAAAAAACCAGCGCGCCCCGAGTACCCGGAGGAGTTGCCCGAGGTCTCTTCTTCGAGGAAGTGAAGAAAATGCCGATTGAGAGGAGTTCCGCACGCCGCAGTGTTCCAGAAAATTCAAAAAGCCGCCAAAATTAAGCGAAGAGTAAGCCTTGCACAGAGGGTGCTTTTCTAGCATCTCTCAAGTGCGTCCTCTTGGCGGTGCATGTTTAATCAATCTTCCGTTTACCTTGGAAGGGTAGGGTACTACGCATTTGCTCAGCTGGTTAACTGACTTACGGTGAATAAATTTTAGAAAGAAGGAGAGGATACTATAAAAAAGAGACAAAAAAACCTTTTTAAATGTCGTCATATCTCCAGGATCTGCCTCCTACCTCGTCCTCTCCAAAGCGAAACTTCCAGCCGGATGTCTGGGAGAGACGTTGCCCGGCGGTTCCAGAGCCGATGGGACTCCGTCACAGGAACGAAATTCTGCCCGGAGACAGCTCAGGATTCCCAGCGGAATTCCGTCGAGCTGAATCGCTC
Organism: Hetaerina americana; assembly: GCF_022747635.1. Lineage (NCBI taxonomy): Eukaryota > Metazoa > Arthropoda > Insecta > Odonata > Calopterygidae > Hetaerina > Hetaerina americana. Next base: position 91,217,080 of record NW_027287205.1, on the reverse strand, counting down.
TGCGAACTCTAAGTCTGCTCTTGACGCTGCCATTTAAAAATCTGGAATAGAAAAGTCAGGAGAGGTTAATTAGAGCATAAAATATCATTGGAATCGGAATGTGACTCATCATGACATAGCATCTGGAGAGCGAAGGGAACGTGGCCGATCCTCCTTTCAAGGGGCGAGGAACGAGCGCATCGGACATTGAGGAACACTTCGAACGCAATCATCGTCAGTGATTTCAAACCAGAGCCAAGACTAGCATTTTAAAGCTGGCCATCCAAAGGGATTTTCTTTGCCTGCTCGTGATATTTCAGAAATCAAGAGAAATGAACACTCGAGTGGATACTGTAGCTTTTATTTCATGAAGGCATACGTTTCCAGCCGCAAACTTGTAATGTCTGGACACATTTTTTCAGCTTATATGGACGTAGTTGTCCAATGGGGAAATATCTGAGCAACTAGCAAGACCCTCTGGATTCGTCTGCATGTAACCCCCTTAAGCTCTCTCAGTTTTACCGGGGCTGTGTGATTTTTCGGGCACCAGATCTTCCTGGGAAGCCACAGGCCTCGCACCTGGAGTGAGGTCCTGAACCCCCTTCCAAAACTTGGCGCGTGAATGTCACGCGCTGTTGGACATAGCACCGGGCATTAGGGCGAGGTGCATGGTGCAGGGGAAGTGTGGTGAATACTATTCGGGTAACGGCAGAAATATTGATCAGTACCATTAGCCTACCGGAATATGGTAAGTTTTTCATGGACCCTGGGATTACTATTCTCATTAGTGTAATGCCTTGGCCGCGTGTGAAGTATAACTTACAAAATGTACATATTGTTGCTTTTCACTCTTTAGGATAGGAAGTAACACTGCTCTGACGAATCTCCGGTCAAAATTTCTGCTAAAATGCTAAGAAATAGTCCATAAAGACTCTACCTTCCACGTTTTCTTAAACCTCAAAGTAGTTCCGCGGGAATGGTGTCTACCCCCGCGGCCTTCTTTGATTTCATTTCCCTTAATGCCCCTTTCTATCTCGCCATCGGGGAAGCCAGAGCCTCCCTCACCAATACTCCTTTCAAAACTTTCACTCCCTCCTTTCCTAAATTAGGCCGTGCTCTGGGGATATTATCTATCCCGGCAGTCTTCTCCCATTTCATTTCCTTAATTGCCTTTCCTTCCTCGAAGTCAAGTATCACTCGTCCTAAGATGTCCTTGTCAACGTCATATTTCCTTTCTATATAAAAGTCCCGGGCATATTATTTTTCTCATATATTTCCTCAGTGATTATCCCATGCATTTGACTAATCTTCCCATTTTTAAGATCGCATTCTTTAATCAAAATTTTAGTAGGTGTATTACGAGCACAGCAAACTGTATAAATATGCCATTCAGAGTGGAAGTACCATTCGGTATGAAAATGCCATGCCTATAGCCTTACAATCGCTTCAAAATCCTGAATAGCACTCTGACACTGCAAACTCTGCACCCCCTCCCCTGTCCTTCTCTCCCCCCCCCACACCTTTACTATGCTCCATTAGTTTCTCTCGTTAGTTTATTATTTAGCGCTGTACACTTTCTTTTTTCCTATTCTTTGTTTGCATTTCCTTCTTTATCTATTTTACTTACCATCTTTTAATGCCTTAATAACTCTTTTTCCATTTGCTATTCCTTTGTAAGCCGTCTTCTTTCCTTGCCGTCTAAGACACTGCCGTGTTTCTTCCCTTGTGCCCTTCTATTATACGAGTACTTGTTTTACCTCACAGTTAGTCAACTGCCCAACCGCACTCCTTCCTTTATGCCCCAGTTACGGCTCTCGCATTACATTTTCTAGTACTTCTTCCTTTGCTCATTCTCTTAACGCAAATATTACGTTACTTCAGCACTAATATGCCATATGACTGCCATTGGTAACTGTAGGATATGATTACTCTCTTCCCAAAACCTATGCCTTAGCATACATTTTATCGTCTCATTGATATCCTGCTGCATCCCCCTCCAGTTGTGATAAGTGCGCACACCCATATGCTGAATAAATGAAGCACATATACATATATCTCATTCAGCAATACCCAAAAATATCGAGATGTTTATCTAGCATATCGTAAGTTTACCTGATGAAAGATAAAACTAGTTAATGTAATGAAAAAATTGAAAATGAAGGTTCAAATTGAAAGAAATACAAAATCGCAATAAACTTCTTTTCCTTCAAAGGCAAGTAGTGGAAGTAATAATATAGTAAACTCTCTTTCAAAGCTCTCTGGTTTTTTTCCCTCGGTCATCACTTGTTCCCAAACAATATTCCCGAACCTCAATCTATTTATTTAAGAATTTATATCGTTGCAATTAGGCCATTGCCCTGGTGGCAACGGTCAAGTCTCCCTTTGAATACTGCGGGCGTCGAATTTTTGTTGAAAATCTACAAAAAAATATCGTTTCACCAAAAAAACAAAGGAGTTTCGTTTCACCAATGCTAAATGCCTGTTATCATTGCTTAATAATATCCCATTTTTTTGCTGCTTAAAATGTAAAAAGTATTTGTGAGATATTTAATAATGCTTTTTTGGAATATCTCCGGTGACCGCCAATATATAGTACGTCATTTTCGCGCATCCACACGATGTCCCGGAAGGACGATTTGTTCGCGGATTTAGCAGCTGAAAAGAAACGGCGATTGAGGATTACGGCACCAGGGAAATTATTAGCTGCTTTTGGATATTAAACTGACGCCAGGGTGCTCCGGCGCTAGGTTGACGGTCATCCGCGCTCTATAGCAATCGTAGGCCGCCCACGTTTCCGTTGCTGGCTGGCTCCTTCCCGGTCCAGTGCCGGACTGTCGCCCCGCTCTCCTCTTGATGGAGCGAGCGCCTCGTCCACTCCTCTCTTTCCTCCCCGAGTGACCCCCCGACCTCGCGGCGCCCTCATGGCCGCTTCTTGGTCTTCATCCTGGACTTCACTTCTCGTACCACCACGTCCCATGCCATCCACTGATACGCCAATGTGTCCATTCGGTGTGATTCTTCAATCAACATGGTCTCGTGCGTACTTGCTGACGCATGCCTTCGATGTCCATCGATGGCGCCGCGGGGTTGACCCGAATAAAACCCAATGCATGAAGGCGGTGTATCCCTGCAAATATGTCGAGTTCAAGCCGGGCGCTCTTCCCTTGCATTCGGGTGCCCGCCGTCCGGGACGTGGCGCCATCTAGCGCCTCCGTTTTCTCTAGTCGGCCCGTCGTGGAGGGCGCCCCCCTTCCCCGTCGAGGGCGCGTGCCTTCGCCCCCTCGCGTGACAGAGAACTCGGGCATCTGACCGATGCGTTCGCCCATTCGGTTGGCCACATCCCCTCCCCTCTCTCAGTGCTAAAACACTCGTTCGGAGCACCACGAGGGAGCGTGGAAGTATGCACGGGGAAGGCAGGGAGGGCGGGCAAAGGCGTGCGTTGAAACAAAGCGGGGCAGTGATTGCCATGAGTTTAATTGCTGTTGGTATTACGGTGGCGCAACCACTTTCGAGCGTCATCTCTTCTCTTTTCGGGGAATTGAGGGAAAATTTCGCCAATGCGCTACGAGAAGGCAGGAGTTGGTCGATTTAAGAGTACTGAGGCACCTCAAGTATTTTTAATATAGGCAAATGGAAACCTTTGGTAAGGGACGTGGTCTTGGCTATCTCGGGAACTTTGAGGCAACTTAGACTGGAGGATTTTGAGGTGGTGAAGAATGGAGGAGAATGAAAAACTGAGGTGTCCAATGAAGAGCAAATGATCGAGTCCTTGTCAAAGGAAGAGACGCTGCTGTTGGGAGAAACTCAAAGTCAGAACAAGAGGGTGCAAAACCTGATGTCAACCAAAGGGATGTTGAAGGCGGTGACAGTGCTGGGGAAGCGAGGTAAAGGCAGGTATAGAGAGCATACATTTCCGATGCAGATAGCATAAGTATGCAGAGGAATGAGTTATTGATGGGACTTGAGGATATTTTGGGTCACAAAAGTCGAGACATATTTGCATGCAAGTGCGTCCTCTTGAAGCCCATCTCAAGTATAATCCAACCTAGCAGAATACCGCATGTTTATTGGCCATGGAAAATTAAGTCAACTTAATGTGTTGCATACCTTGGCTATGAATCACTCCCTTCCACAAACCCAAGCGGTGGCGTGCAGGGCACCATGCAGATGTAAATTTACTAATTGCTACAAGGATACGGACCGTCATGCAAGTCTACCATTTATTCCATCAGTAATAATTTGTCATTTCCGAGTTGGTAGACTTCTAAGATGGAAGCCATGTGAGAGGGCTCTGTTCTGCCCGGGGGGCAGGGGGAGCCGTGATGAATGGGAATGGCATCTTTTGTCTCGTTCCATACCCAAGTTAAAATCGGTGTTATCGAATAGGAAGTTTCATTTGCTTCCATATCCACCGCGATCATTAGTTTTTTTGCCTTAATGTTTTAATTACATTTTGAAAACTCTATTTGGTCGAGGATATCCTGTGAATCCTGGATACTGGATTTTGCGTTGTGCTAAGAGTCACAAACTATTTATTTAGTAGCTGTGTCCATCCAAAAACCTACCTCAACCGGTAGATTACCCAATAACAACCCTTCACTCCTGCCGTTCATGAAAATCACCACGCATTTTCTGGATAGATATACGAAATGGTAATAAATACGATATTTGAGCTGAGACAACTCTGAAAACCTATTGAAGTTGGGCCGCATTTATAAATGAGACAAGTTTGTTTGACAATGTATCCTAGTAGTTTTTAGCAGCTCGTAACTCGCGAACAGTATAAAGAGAGCATGCGATGGAGCAACTAAGGGTAGCTCTGTCCGCGCTCGCTCACTTAGGGAAACTTTCTTCACACGCTGGACGGGCAGCGGTGGCCACAGTGGCAGACTTGGTTCCCATTATGATTTCTAATGCAACAATCAGCGCTTATTTTTAGAAAAATAACAACCCATCGATACAAAAATAGCAAAGATTTCAGTTTTAAATAATATATGATAATAAACAGCAAAATTTAATGAGGTTAATAATTAAATTAGATGGTATATTAACACTAATCAACACGTGCGTTCATGGGCTCCATTAATGTGACGGAGTTCCCTTTCACGGGTACGGTGGGCGCCCTTTTGATTTAAACATTTCCCCATCTACTGCGGCGTACTCCTTACACCTCCGTGGCATTGTGGCTTCCAATCTGTCCCGTCTGGGTCTCTTTTCTACCGCATTCGCCCGTGAGAATCGGGTTCTATGCAAACCCTCTATTTCCATTCGGCTATCATATATATCGTGCCATACCAAAGTTTGATCCTGCAAAACAAAGGAGATTCCACTTTTAGGCCACGCCAATTTTGCTACATTCGACAAAAACCAATACTCTGTTCTTTTGATGGTCCGCGTCCCTCAGATTCACGTTGCGGCATCGTCCACCGCTCTAATCATATGCTGAAATTATCGCTTTTGTAACAGCGTTGGACATTTTAATTTAAACCCTATTAAACTTCGTAGTCCCCTCCGAACCCAACCTATCCATTAAAAAATTGACCCTATCCTATGATCGAATTCACTCTTCACGAGGCGGTCATTTATACTCCCAGTATCGTGTTCATTGCGCAAAGGGCACGCCCTTCTGTGCAGGGTCCCTAACCCTCGACGCACATTCAACCGGAGATCATAACGGACTCGTAATAAAACTCTTCCCCAAAGTATTCATTTGAATACGTCCGCACTATTCATTTGAAGAACCCGAGTTTGATTCAGTGTACATATCTCCGCAGATATTCCTGACGCGCTTTTTCCAGGCTAGAACAGATGTCAGTGTGAGCCCCTAGGATTGCATTCCACCCCCTCCCCCACAATCTATGCGTACATAGATTTACCTATGCACACCTATAGAAATGCACCGGGGTCCATTTTTCCAGAGTAAACTGTTCGCGCCTGACTTCTGCCTCTGATGACTAATATTGTGGGACTCATCAAACGTGTGCCCCGAATGCACCGCGAGTGAGCGGTGGGCGTGCCACAGCGGAGTCGCTGGTGTTTTGGGCGGAGTGCTTCCATGACACTCACGCAGCAAGAAGCAATGGCCTGCGTCTACTCTGCAACTAGACATTCATCACGTGCACTCTTATTCGTGACCACCTTCACGGAAAGAGGAAATATTCCACATTTTCTCTTAGCATTTACGAAAATGAATCTCTAAATTTTCGTCTTGTTTCAATGTGATTATAAATTTTGTTCGTTTTTATGAAATCAGAGCCACGAGTTCGACCTTAAAAGTGAAAGGGCATATATTACCATTTGCTACAGAAAATATTTATTATTATTCACCGCTTAACGCAAGGTATCATACCAGTCCACAACTCCGCCACTTCTTGCGCTATGACGGCGACGATTACTAATTACCAATCAACAAGAACAGAATCATTCGAGGATGGAATGTTTGGAGGGAACGAGGTTTGTCGATGTGAGTCGCCGTGGCTCTCAGTCCCACGCTCATTCTATCGTGGATTTGGTCGAAAAAACGCAAGAAATACACGAGAGAGAGAGAGAGTAATCTCCTGTTTGAAATAATATTAATGTACTCAAGAAATATACCATGACTCTATGATTGATTCAAGTTCTTCATCTTCACTTTAATCATGAGGATTTCCGCTGATCCGTATTTCGCCCAAGCTCCACATTTCAAGTTACTATGGAGACCACTTATTTTTTCTTCGATTTCGGCATATCTGGCCTCATTCCAGGTTCCAAGGCCAAATTTTCTTCCAAACATCTTCTTTCTTCCTAATTCCTCAATTTCAGCTAGCACCATAACTGTGCATCGTTCCATTTTAAAACTTTATATCATCCTTTGTTTCTGCGCTCTTTAAACACCGTAATGTTTCTCTGTGACATTGATTTTTCACGATGCTTTCTTGTATCTATTTAACATTTAATTATTTTTTACACTATTTTTAATTACTTTTACCCAGCTTGTGACTTAAATGTGTAGACATAATGAATAGCGCTAATAACTAATTTTTCTGAATGCTCTCTTGCAATTGAACGGCTCTCTTTTGAATATTGTCAGAGATGCGAAGCAAAGTAAAACAAAGAGGCAGAGACCGGGCAAAGAATGCCTTCATCAAAGCTATGAGATGTGGTTGGACTCGTTGGCAGGAGTGCGAGGGAATGGACCTGAGCCTCGAGAAATATTATTAATATTTTTAACGATGCTGATATCCGTCGAGCATCATATCATTTTTCTTTGAATACAAGACAGAGGAGAGTTCTAAGCGTTTGAACGCAAAATATTCTACGGATGAAAATTTCAATATTGTCTCCATATTCACCATTTATCAATCCTCCCAGGAAAAGTTATAGAAATTGTCCGTTTACTTATTTCTAGATTTGCTGCCCTGGTTTACTTGATCGCCACACTTGTAAGAGACGCCGTCTCACTCTGTCAAATGGGTCGAATAATTCTCGCCAAACCGTCTCACCCGGAAGGAAAGAGATTCCTAAAATCCACGCATTTCAGAATACACTCTCAAAGGAGATGATTCCGAGGCTGCTGTTTTCACTCCACCCCGCGGAAGAACAAGAATCAACTCTCATTAGGCCTAAGTTTCGTAATTAGTTTTCGCCACCTCGATTGTTAGAAACCGCACCTTCGTCTTTCGCAAGGAAGAGTGCTAGGGGGTGGTGGGTGAGCCCAGCGCGGGTCGCCTCAGATTTTCGCCGGCACCCGTTCGTTCAGCTGCGCCACCCCCCGCGCCCCCCCTCAGCACTGCCTCTACCCGCCCCTCCGCCCACGAACATATCACCCCCGTTTAATACACAGCGGCGATGAGTTTTTAATAGGTTTCTCCGCTGGGCTTTGGAGGATTGCGGCGGCGAGGGGGAGGAGGGAGGGGGAGGGGGCGAGGGGGATGATGATGGGGGTGCGGTCGTGTTGAATTTCAACGCCGTCTGGTGGCGGCGGTTCGAGTCTCGGGGGAGGGTCGAGGGGGATTATTCGGCGTGCGAGGGGTGTGAGGGGGGGCGGGGGGGTTGAGTGGATGTAGGGTGAATGCGGGAGGGAAGAGAGAGAGGGCAGGAAAGGGGGGGATGGCTTCCTTCTCTTTTGTGTGTCCATGGTGGGCGACGTGGGTTGACGCGCGCTGACTCCTCCCCCGCCCTCCCGGGATGCCTCCGGGGACTAGAATTAATTCGCCTCTCCCCCTCCTCTTTATTTCCCTTCGCTCCCTCCCTCCGCCGAGGGATGACGCGCCGGGGGGTCCGACCCACCCCCTCCTTCTCCGCGTAGCCGAAAGGACAGAGAGTCCAACTAGCCAAGGAAAATTAGGAAATGTAATCATAAAAAATTCATTACAAGCACATGGCCCCATAACCATGTTTACCAGAAGGTTGATACTTCAGCACTGAATCGAATTTGGAGACGGGATGGCTTTCATCGCGATTGTTCCTATTACGGACGATCAGGGAACTTCTTTTGCACATTACTTCCGAAATCCACAGTAATACCTCCGCCAATTTTCACCACATCGTGAACATCTTCCTTGGAGAGCCATTCCTCTGCCGAATACACACTCCGACTCGATGGCCGGCGGCCTTTTGTTACATTGGGGTCTCCGTTGACCGGAGGGCCGGGTTTTAAGGAGTCGGCGGCTGATCTGTTTTCGCGCTTTTTCAATAATGATAGACATAGCATATTTGTTTCAACTAATTTAAGCAGCACGTACATTGGCTCAATGATGGAAAATTTCAACTTGAGTACCCATCACCAAGCATATATCGTATGAAATACATGAAATTCATTAAAAGGACAGTAATAATAATGGAGGTTAGATATTTCCGCTGCTTGTGCTGTCTCCTTTTCTTGAGGAAGATCTGGTCGTGGGTGGGCAATCGCTCAGCTTCGGTGTAGCTGTGATTTATTCGGGGGCATATTTTGAATTTCATAGAGGGCTCTCCGGTTTAACTGCGAGGGTATTTTGCGCTTATTTTTGCTGTTGTCAGGCGTCAAATCCATTATCATGGGTTTTTACATATAAGATTTGGCTCGTGGTGATCACTTCCTCAATTATTCCCTTTCTACCGGCCAATATCCACTTTCCCTCGGAGCTCCTTGCAACGACCATCACTTGCTCCCATTAGTCATCCTCGGCCATCCCCCGTAAATATTCCCCTCAACCAATAATATTCAGGAATGGAATGCATTGCCTCATCCCGCGAGTGTCCATCATTGGGTTTTACCTCGGATGTTTCCTCATTCGGGGATTCTCTCTCGCTTCATTTCGTTTTCACCAGTCATCGAGAGCGGAGTAAATCCATCGCTCTCCGTAATCTGTTCTCCGCTGCTCCAATCATTCACTCCACTCATCTCGAGAAAAGTAAATCCTATGTTTAAGTTTTCAATGAACTGAGGCGAGATGGCAATCGAGGGAGTGGAGCGTAGGAGGTGGGAAGAAATGGGAATGGCGTCGTGGCGAAGGCCGGTCCCCCACCCGACGGGAACAAACACGTGTGTCGAGGCGAACGATGGAATGCGGCGAGGCGTGCGTAGTAAGCACGCCCCGCCGCTGCGGAAGGGGGAGAATGCTGGATCACGCACGGACACCCCACGTGAGATGACTGCGGCCTGCCGCAAACCTTTCTCGTGTAAACCCTTGGACCGTGAAAACCCCCATCCATCGGGCATTTAATTTGTTTTTTCGCCCGAGACCAAACGCCCTCGGCAAGGACGGGACGGAATGGGTGCACCGCGGAGGAAGATGACGCAGATGTCAGGATAGAAGCATGTGAATGCCGTTTACAGCGAAAGCGAAGAACGGGCAATGTGAAGAGGTATTCGGGAGAAATTCGTCTTCTGAATAAATTTGAGAGAATAGTGCATGTGATAACCGTTGGGGAACTATGTAATGCGAGACTCTGGAGTTAACATTGAATTTGAAATAAAGTGAAATAATCTTCCTCCGACAACGTATTCATGTTATAACCAGCACGTCAAAAGTGGATTTGATAAAATATGTCGATGCTACTATTACTAAAAATATGGCCAAAGGAGAAAACAAATAGTAAAAATAGCGGAATAGCAAATAAAAAGTTATGATTCAAGGAAATTATATTTGGGAGCAGTAACGAGAGGATCGAGGAGCTTTATTATTTCACGTTAGTTATGTCCCACCTGCGGGTGTATGGGATCCTCACGAGGTAGGCTTGATTTTGGAACTGAATCGGTTGCAATGGAGAGCAGTTAGGTGGGTGAAAAGTTCTTTAATGACAAGGTAGCAGTGTCACGTCACTATTTGGAGAATTAGCTTGGGAGCCACTAGTTGACCGTAGGTTGAAATACAAGTTAAATTTACTGCGTAATTTTGAGGCAGATTACTCATCCAAGGATGTTAAGGACATATTACAGGCCCCCGCTTACTAATGTAGATCAGATTATCCACGTAAAATCAGGGAAATTTATTACCTCCAGGTTTTGTGAAGGCCCTTTTAAGGGCCATGTTGAATTTCCGGATCCCATACTCATTCTGCTGGAACGTCTTCCTTAGATGATGTATTTCCCCCTCCAGGTACTCTTGGTCCGAAACTGAAGTAACTCGGTAAGAGAGAAGAGGCAGAAAAACCGGTTGCCAGAGCCTGCATCCCGTTTGCCTCTACGATGTGTGATAGTTTCAAGGATATGTAGGAAGAACAAGGTGGAAACTATCCACAAACCGCTAAGGACGCTGCATTGGTCCTGGACAGACAAACGGGGATTGAAGACCTCAGGAGTGTACCGGATTCCTTGCGAGTGCGGCCAAGCATACATTGGGGAGACCGGCCGCAGAAACACGCCTAAAGGAGCACGAGAGATGCATCAGGTTAGTCTACCCAGCAAAATCTGCGGTCGCCGAACATTGCCTCAATAACGGCCACAAAATTAACTTTACCAGCACGAAGAGGGTGCTATGCCACGGCAACGGCTATTGGGATCGCGTGGTGAAAGAAGCCGTCGAAATCCGACTAGACACCAACAATTTCAACAGAGACAACGGCTTCCAAATCAGTAACACTTGGAAGCCAGTGCTAAAGAAAATAAAAAATGCACGGGGATGCACCCGATTGGCCGTAGCGGAGCACATTAACGCTTCCGACCAATCAGGGCTTACCTGAGCCTTGGCGGAGAGAGTAAATACCAATGGCAAAGACAACTTTTTCGTGTCCTATTTATTCCGAAAATAGGTTCAATTATTTTTTAAATGCGCAATTCTCGTTTCGCATCGGATTATGAATGTGTATCTATCGAGAAATATCACTCACTCTTAAAACTTTCACTCTAAGAGTATGTCTCGGCTAATCTCTTGTCCAATCATAGTTTCCCTTATCTCATCTCTACACGTGCCGGCTCGAGCCCCCTTCCTGCTATTCCCTCTCTTGGCCCCCCAAGCCCTTGCACGCACCCCGTGGATGTGCCCTCCGCACCAAATGAAGTCGTGTCCTCCACGCCCCAATCTTTCGCCCGCTTGGGTCCACCTGCGATCGATTCTGCGGTGGTGATTGTTGCGCGATGAATTTACTTCCCAGCGAACAAAGGCCCCCCTCGCCCCGGCGGAGGGGGTCCCCTGGGGGGCGCCGACACCCCTCCGATCTTTTCCTTCGCTTCCCCGCTTTCAAAACCAACCCCTCAGGATTCCCATCATCCCCCTTTGGCAACCCACCACGTGTCCATTTTCCGCCGCTGCGACGCCAGTATTTCGTCCCCCCCACCCTCCCGCCCCCAACACACCCTCTCTCACTCTCGATGCTGAGCATTCCTCGGTGTCGTTTTCCTGACGGCAGGCAGTCGAGTGGGTGGGAAAGGGGCCGTGCGCGCAGCGGCCATGTTCGACACCCCGCCCCGTGCCCACCTGTGTCGACGGCGCTCCTCCTCTTGAGGCCGTTCATCGGCGGTATTTCATGTCTATGCCTGCACTCCTCCGCTCTCCCCAGAATCTGCGTTAATTCCCTCATCCCCTGATTGCTTTACGTCCTTCTAAATTTGCCCTGCCTCTGGTTGTTTATTGCGCGATCTTCTCCGCTATTATTCCTTCTATTATGCGTTTGACTAATCGATTAAGTCTTAAGGGTTTCCCAACCCATTCATGTAGTTCTTCTCTCCTCCAAAATTCTCCATATGGTTCTTTCCTCTTCTGCTCTTCCGTATACTTCCTCGTTCCTCGCTTTGCCCGTCCAATTAGCATTCAGCATTCCCATCTTCATCACCTTGTTTCCATTCTTAGCTTATCCACTTTTCCAATGTCCCATGTCTCTGATCCTCACTCGAATGTGCCACGATCCATTGTAACAGCTTCCATGTATCAAGCCGCAGGTTCCTTGACCTAAGTGCTTGGCTCCTCTTCATGGGCGCCTTCTTATCTGCAGGGTTCGTCCGGAAAATAAGTGTACTGAGCTCAGAAAAAAAAATGTATTACACTTTTACATATCTTAAGCTAATATTCCTCAAAATAGGACCCTTGTGAGTCGATACACTTGTTCCAGCGGCGTTCCCATTCCTGGAACGCTCCCGCGAAGGCATCATGGGGAACCTCTCGAAGACATGTCGTCACGGCCTCTTTGACGGTATCGCGTTCCTTTCAAACTCCTCTTTATCTTCGGGAACAGAAAGAAGTCCGGTGGTGCCAAGTCCGGGCTGTAGGGCGGGTGCGGCAGCGTTGCCACGCCGTGCTTGGCCAAGAAGTCCGACACGACAAGCGCGGTGTGAGACGGCGCATTGTCGTGATGCAGCCGCCAGATGTTTTTGATCGCTCGCCAGATGTTTTTGATCGCTCGCCAGATGCTTTCGTGCACTATTGTTTTTGGCACATAACACTGCTCTGCTATCATCCGAACACTAAGACGACGATCAGAGTTCAGTACATCGCGAACTTTTCGCACATTTTCGTCGGTGAGTGTCGTTGATGGGCGTCCAGGCCGTGGTTCGTCGTCGACCTCTTCTCTGCCCTCCACGAACATCTTGTGCCACCGAAAGATCATGTTTATGGATATGGCTGACTCCCCGTAAGCCTGGTTAATCATACCGACAGTTTCGGTAGACGATTTCCCAAGCTTTACCGCAAATTTGATGGAATAACGCTGCTCCAAAAACTTCGGCATCGCGTTCCGTGACGTGGGTCGAGCGTGGAGGTTCGCGTTAACAGAGCTCCTCACTACACCACAGCTCAGAGCCGACTGCCTTTTTCAGCGTCGCTTGCCAACATACCCCCCTCCAATCGCAGCCCGTCAGAGCGGTGCTGGGTGCGCCTGGAGCGGCGCGCCCAGCCCAGGAGTCAGTGCACTTATTTTCCGGACGAACCCTGTATGTACACCTCGCTTGATATCGGTCCAACTTCTTCCATTCCCATGTTATACTGCTCCTCATGTACATAGACGAAGTATTCCGCTTGCTCTATTTCCACACCTCTATTTTTGACATCTACTTTCAGCTTTTCTCTTCCACGAACAAGGCTTTTAGTGCTCTTCCTTTCGAAGCTCATATTTTATCTCCGCAGTAATTGCTACTACTGCGATGCAATCTGAGAGCCGGTCCAATCTGATTTATTTACAACTCACCTTGATTCTTTCTATACCAATTCTCGTGATTTTTCGATTGCTTCTTTTGGGTATACGTTGACTTCCGCTGGCGAGAAGTTCCTTCCTTGTTTCAATCGTTTGTTCATTTTGGCTTTCATCTCCTTCGCATTTTTCATTTGCATGTGCATCACCTGACTCTTGTGGAGGCTATTCTCCTGTCGTTGGAATTAATCAGTTTATTAAGAATGTTTCTAGTATCACGAACATTTTGTTTCATGCAGCACAGTCGAAAGTCATCTCCGAAGTCCACGAATGCCACATACGAGGTCTGTTCAAAAAGGATCACGACTTTTGTCTTTTTTCAAAAGTTATTTATTTATTCATGAACGTCTTTTTTGTCCCCCTCAAAGTAATCCCCATTAGATATTATACACAATGCCTGAGCAGGGGTGTTGTCATGGTGCTGAAGTCAATATTTGTTCTTCCACAAATCCGAGTGTTTGTGGCGGATAGCTTCGCGCAAATTGCGCTTAAATTGTAGGAAATAGTCCTTATTTACCGTTCTACCCTATAGCAGGAACTCATGATGCACCACGCCCCTGCAATCGAAGAAAACTGTAAGTAAAACTTTCACATTCGATCGAAATAGGCGCGCTTTTTTGCGGTCTTGGCTCGTGCTGCAGTTTCCAACTGGGTGATTGAGCTTTAGTTTCCACGTCATAACCATAAAGCCATGATTTGTCACCAGTTATGTCCCTCTGGAGTCAATCCGGGTCATCACGGGCAGAGTCGAACACCTCATTAGCAATGTTAATGCGTTGCTATTTTTGGTCGATGTTGGGCAATTTTTGTACGAATTACCTGGCGACCCGTGTCATGCCCAAACCATTGGCAATGGCACGAGCCAACCGATATGTTTAGGTCCTTAGCAACTCCTCTAACGGTGATTTGACGATTGGCCAATAATATTTTCTTTACTTTGTGAATGTTTTCGTCCATTGACGTGCTTGGGCGTCCGGCACGCTCTTCGTCGTTCACATCTTCTCGGCCCACTGGGAACAATTGATATCGCCGATAAACGTTGATTCGGTCCAAGGTAGATTCTCCATATGCCACAGTCAACATTTGGAATGCGTCCGCGCACTTCATTTCGTTTTTCACGCAAACTTTAATGTGGATTCTTTGATCCATTTTTTGGGAACAGGCAAAAATTAAAGACAAGCCAAAACACGTCCAAGCAAAACAGCTGTCAATAATTATTTAAACATTCAAAATGACCGAACCTTTCGGCAAAAGCGAGAGACATAAGTACCAACATAAGGCCCAAAAAATCGAAAAATACGCAAATAACCCGCGGAAATTCATTATTCGTGATACTTTTTGAACAGACCTCGTATGCATATGTAATGGCTTTTGCAATGTATTTGGCCAATAAACTCTAAAAGAGAGTATTGCCTCTCTTTCCCTTTGTTTTTTTCCTGAATCCGAATTAGTTTGCAGGAGGTTTACCTTTGTCTTACCTTCTACTCTTCGGATAATTATCCGAGTATGTGTTTTGATGCGTGAGTTATCAGAAGTAATATTCTTTGTTCTTTACATTGATCGAATGCTAGTTTCATCGCTAATGCAATCATCTCACTCTTCTCAAAGTCCTCTGGTTTTCCTCTGCCGTGGCTACCGTTGAGTATGGCTAAGAGAAGCTTTCTTCGCTTTGACTCCAAGTGCATTAATTATTCCTATATTTATTTTATCAACTCCGGCTGCCTGGTTGTTTTTAACGCCTTTCACAAATCTGTCGAATTCACTTCTCAGTATTTTTGAACCAAATTGGATTACTTATCTCACGATTTCTTCGTTTATTACGCCAATTTCCACTAGTTTGGACCTTTGATATAACGCATCCATCATTCCCTTCCCAATTTTTTATCTTCTACTGTTATATTTCAGTAAGCATCTCGGTCGTTGCGGGCTTCTATTTTTCCTTCTTCGAAAACTCTCCTCTATCGTTACGAACTCGTATATCGAAAGCACTTCCACCGGTTCCCTTTTGTGCGTCACCATTGATTCGTTCGCGACCGGTTTCCATTTACTCACGCTTGGCTTTCTTACACTTTCGTATGACTTGGTCCCGCAATTTCTAATGCCAGTGACTTCAGACAAATCTTTCTCAAAACAATGGCTCACGGATGAGGTGAATAGGACTTTAGACTAGATAAGGAAATGGAAGAACATAAATACAGAGCAAGGCAGAAGGAATTAGAAAGAGTTAAATAATAATCAAATGCGGGAAACTAAATGGGGGAAGGGAGAGAGGCACAGGACGCGGTGGGAAGGTGGTGAAAGTGTACTCAAGAAGGCTGAAATTAATGCGCTGCACAAGAAGGTGAAGGCCATTTAAGAAAGGATAAGCCCTGCAAACAATCCAAGACGAATCGGGATGAATATTGAATGAGCCGTGAAAGTGTCAAGAGCGCTGGAAGGAATACATGGACAGACTTGATGCTGGAAACGACAGGACCGCAAGGTTAGAAATAGAAAGAGAGTATGACGTACATAGATGAAGATAGCTAATAGTAGGCTTACTCGATGACGAGAAAGAAAAAGCATTGAGGGCGTGGAATTTTAATGAGGCCGTGGGAGTAAACAACATTCCCACGAAACTAGTAGGGACCTAAGGAGGAGAATTGCATCAGGCAAAGAAGATCTCACGTTGAAGGGAGGATTGCACACGTGCTGTGGAGTAGACATTTCGATAGAGAATTCGTGAAAACTTTGACATGGAAATTAGTTGAGTGCGGCGTGGGAAAATGGCCATCGAAGCAGGATGATAGGCGTGGATTGGAGGTTTAGTTTAATGTCAGTGGGGAAAAAGCTATCGGAGGTGAATTCAACAGAAATTAATACAAACGAGCAAGTGATAGGTGTGATGTGGGAGGAGAGGGCAAATTTTGAGAGAAATGAGAAATAGGTAGGAAAGTTGGATTCGGGGCGCTTGGAACGGCAGTGATTGAAGGGAGGAAGAGTTTATTGAAGTTTCGGATGTGTTGACGTGTTTTAGGAGGCAAGGAAACTTGCCGCGGTGGCTGCGCCCATCCAAAACCTGATAGAACCAGTAAAATACCAACAATAATAATAATTCAAAATAAAACTTACTCTGAAAGCATGAACACATACTTTGGCGTCCATGTTTCAATTGCTCCCCCTGCATGCAGGTGGGATATTCGCGACACAACAAGAGGTTTATAATTAGTCAAAATTGGCTCATTATTGCCTATTATAATTGGCTCCGAGGCTATTTCGATGCCAGTGATTCGTTCCCTCTGCGTGGTCCGTTCATTCATAATCGCGAGAAAGCGTGCCAAAGTGAAGGGATCGATGCGACGATTGACCCTTACGTCTCCGCGGTGCTCAGCAAGACAACTCGTTTGGGTTTGGGGATTATTCCACAACTATTGTGGCCTGTCTGCTCGGCGCACTTTCATATAGCTAGTCTATTATTTTACAGATTTCTCAGGGAAATCTTTCATGGGTAACATCTTTAGAAGGGAGATATGTGAGATGCAAAAATGTTTCCAATTCTAATTACGATATCATTATTACCATTTTATTATTACTGCATTTTTACAATGCCTAGAGCTTTGTATTCATCACAAAGAGGTCACACAATAACCGACAAGCTGCGATGCCCGTCTCCACTGGTTTTTCCCGCTGTGGTCACAATCATTTATCAATCCTGATCGTCCAGGGAAGAAGAGCATTTAATCTTTCTCCTTTTATCTCTATCTCTCTATCAATACTAAAAGGAGAGACTTGTACTTTTCCACAGATTTTATACTTCCACGAAGTGAAGCCCAAAACAATAGAATCTATCTCTCTATATTTATGATCAGGTGTCTGGAGGTGCAATTGTGAATAGCTGGACCCTGTAGGCATCGTTTCCCATCGACGTATGGCCGAGTAATGCTTTATTCCCCCCACGGATAGCATCTCTCGAGGAAAAGAGCCCCATCGAGCGAAGCCGCCCCCCCCCTCCCCGCGCCGCCTATTCGTTCTCCACCCTTCGCGCCCATTTCTTCCGAATGTAGAGAACGAACAAACCCACCCCCCTCCCCTCGACCCAATGGCGTAACGCCTTTTGAAATCCCGCTCCGGAAACCTCTTAAACCTCTAACGGACGGCCTCAAAAATTCAAGTTCACTCGGACCGCGCCAGCACCGTGGACGACACCAATCAGATGAGCGGAGGGAGGGGAGAAGCGGGCCGCATTTGCCAAGGGCCTGCTCCCACCCCTCCCTCTCTCCCACCCACCCACCTCCTCCCCGTTAATTAATCAATGGGAGGAAACAATTCCCTTCAGAGAACCCACCGTTAAAAGATTCGAGGTGACCGAGGCGAGCCATAAATAAAACGCCCGCAATTGATCCGTGGAACTCATCGGGAATAGTCCGTGGGGGGGGGGGGGGAATGGCACAGGGAATAGAGACACTACGACTCTCCACTGAACTCTCGAGTGCTCCTTTGGTTTTTATTTCGCCCCCCCCCCCCCATCTCTCCCTCGACAAAACCCTATGGAGCACACCTCGTGCCCTTTTAGCCCCCCCCTGCGATCCTCCCTGGAGTATTTTCGCCGAATCCTTAAATTATTGACGACCCACCCTTGGAGCGCAACGGGATCAGCAGTACAATTCCTTTTTTCCCGTTGTCCATTGGACGGGGCTCCCTCGGGTCGTCTGGGGGGAGGGGGGGGGTTTCCGGGGCGACGGAACCCTCCGCGCACAAACACACGTGAACTGCGTAATAATGGCTCAGTAGCCGGCGCACGAGTGGCACCAAATGAAACGCTCAATATTATTCTGAGAGAGCTCTTAATGTTAATGGGTCATCCTCTATCGCAGTAGAAGCTGCGGTGTTTACTGCCGTCAGAGCACCACTGACTCGAGCACCACCACCAGTGGAAATTAATTGCATCTCCTCTTTGAATACGTTGAAACTCATTATTTCTCGTTCTGAGATGTGGAAGATATACGCACGCTTTCGTTGGAATTGCGCCGTCTGACGATCCGTCGTCCGGACCAAAGCGAAATTTCAGTGCGGCATGTTGCCCGCCGCGTGTCATCTCCGCTGTTACCTCAGGAAGGCCGACCGTGTTTCGAATTATTACGACTTCCGCGATGCCAACATCAAATCAAAAAGGCTTGCATCGCTAACATTACTCCATCCGTTAAAGATATAATGTAAAATTTAATTCTTGCACATAAAATTATGTGATTCAATAATGACCCTTCCGAATTAAACTTCCCTTTTAATAATGTGTCACCCTAACTACGCTCCATTAAGAATATTCATTAAACGGATAATTATCTACTGTGTTATGTTTATTTTCCAAATTAAATGTTTCCTTCCATATGCTCCATAGACATTGACAAATTATAAACATAACAACAAGATCATAACAGCGTTTTACAAATCTAGCTCCTCTACGCTGCACGCGATCCAATTCGGCCATCAATCCAACTTCAATCCAACTTCGTGAGGATCCCATAATTTACTTGCAGCATATTCTATACAAGAGGCCTAACCAGCAAAAGACAACATTTCTCTTTGACCTTTTCATCACATTTTCCCAGGACTCATCTGACAAATACTTCTATGTGGGCAAGAGTACGTATATGGGATCCTTATGAAGTTGGATCGATTGCCGAATTGGATCGTGTGCAGCGTTGAGGAGATATATTTAAACAATGTAATTATGAAAAACTTAGTAGCATATTCAAAATCATAGAGGGACTAGGCTGGGAATTACTCACGGGGCGGAGGTTACATTACAGTTTAAATCTCTTTTTTTGAATGGGAAGGAAGTCTCTTTATCAGTTATTTTGAAAATGTATTCGTACTACGGTAGGAGAGATTGTGTCTGTAAAATTAGAGATATTGATTAAAGCACAGATATAGATTTAAGAAGTCATCTTTCCTGCAAACAATAAGGGATCAGAATAAATATGTCCGACCACGGTCGTGGTAAAAATATTCGAGTCAAAAGTAGCCCGGAGTGTATACACTCCCTGCCACACGCCCTGCCGGTGGCTTGCAAGATACAAAAAAAGAAGAAGCATGAAGACTGAAGAACGCGAATAATCAACCGCTTCCTAAATAATTTTATTCGCTAATTCGTCCACTCTTCGTCGACGACTTCCTTTTGAGACAGCTGATGTGACTCCCACAATGTAGTGTTTATCTTCGTGCTGCAGAGAGTCCAAAAATCTGCCCTAACCTAATGGAGTCTTCCTTATAATAATTAGATTTCGTCTCCGAATCTTCCGCCTCCTCTCACTTCAGGAGTCACTCCTCCCCTCTCTCTCTCTCTCTCTCTCTCTCTCTCTCTCTCTCTCTCTCTCTCTCTCTCTCTCTCTCTCTCTCTCTCTCTCTCTCTCTCTCTCTCTCTCCCCCCTCCCTTTCTCGGTGGGGCGTGATTCTATTTCCCATTGTTCACTTTTGTCCTTCACCTTCGGTCACCTGATGAGGGAGGCTTAGGGCATGTCTTCCCTGCCGCCCCCCTAATTAGTCCCTCCCCTCTCAAGATCCCCGGCGAAGGCGCTGCGAGAGCGCCACCCCTTCCACGGCGAACTAATGAGATTATTAGACTTTTCGAATCCCATTCCTTGTTTGAAAGGGGCGTTCCTTGGAAATATTCTCCCCAGCGCAACGGCATGGGTCGTCCTTGACAGTCCTGGAGGTTTGGCTGGATTACGAGAGTGATTGACTGGTTTCTTTGCATCGGAAGGATCCCTGGGAACTCCTTTCATTTATGGGATCCAATCTGCGGGAGGCCCACTCCTCATTAGATAAATATTGAGCCCAATTTTGAATCCCTTTTGTCTCCTGAGTCATTACACTAATAATGTCGGCTTACCCGACATCGGAAATATAGATTCGCTGAGTGCAAATTTCTTCCTTTGTTCATTGATTTCGCACCACCCGTGTTATAATCCGCGAAAGTATAAGAAAGGATACTTGAGCGGTGCATCTTGAAAATGGAAGTAAGCTCTTTTCGCCCAAGCCAGGGCGATACAGAGAATTCCACACATTGCAGTCGGCTTCCATGAGCATCGATGTGATGCCAAATTAAATGTACATTGTTTGCAAATCAATGTCCTTCTAATAAAGCAGGATCAAATTTTGTCGAAGTAAGTACGGGTTAGAAAAAGCATAGCACGTGAAGCACAATTGAGTCACCGATTTTAAGAAACCATGCGACGACATCTCATACGAAATATTGATTAAAACTCAAACACATAACACTCCAACAGTATTAACGGGAGAGTGACAACTTGATTAGACTGCATAATCTAACCGTAATTAAAAAGCCGTCGTAGAAAGATTGATTCGATTAGAGCAGGCGTAACTTTAGGAGTACCAGAGCGAAGTGTTATAAGGATCGATTACTCTTCTTGATTTGCTTTCGCGACCAAAGTCCCCTCGTTCGAGCAAACCTTAGATTATCCGAAGACGCCGCCGTGACTAAGAGAGAAACGAGGACACTCGCGGACCGCGAGCGAATGGCGATTTAGCAGCGATCTCAAGTCATTAAGACAAGGAATCGGATTGGTGTCAGGAATGGGAGTAAGAATTGAATATGAGAAAGTGCAAATCATTGGAATGAAAGAAATGAGGGGCGAGGTGTGAGCAATAGAATGGATGAATGGGTTTGAATCGAGTGAAGAAAGAACTCTTCAAATATCGAATAATCCCGGGTGTTGCGCCAAGCCTTTGGCGATGGAGCACACCTCAGAGGAACATGGAACCCCACCAAAAGGAGCGAGACGCCGTTGCATGGATTGTGGGAAAAAGGAATGAGATGGCAAGAAAGAGGTTATAGGTCGCGAAAGTTAGTCATTGAATTGGGAAAGTTTTTCGGAATATTCACCAAATTTGTTTGAAATTGATATGAGAAGAAAGTATACGTGACGGGCATATTGGAGGATTTAGATTCGGAACAACACGATTTAATAAGAGGGAAGGCGAGCCTTTTAGAAAGAAAGGTATAAACCACCCGAGTTTGACGGCGATGCCGAGGTATTATGAAGATGTAGAGGTGGATGTAGATAACAGCCGCATTTGCTTATTTTCTAGCTCTAGAACAAATCATTAATTGATTTCCTAGAAATTTCCTATCCTATTTTTTCTAATAAAGCCGTCTCAGTGACTTGTTAATTGTAAGATTTACAAATGCTTATAGTTTTTATTCAAAGGATTTTGTCCGAATGAATTAACAACACTTAATCCTACGGAACCCAAGTGCCGACAGTTTAATCCTGCTTAGGTCTCCCAAAAGTGGAATTGTATCTCTCCTGAACTACTTCGTTCAAATGTTGCCATCTCAACACTTTCATAAGCAAATGTCTTTCATATCTCCCTAAGTTGTGAACCCTAAGATTAAACAGAAGGAATGGCACAAATCTTTTTCATGCTGCAAATTACTCCATTTGATTCCGTATATATAATGCACGTACGTCATCAAAAATGGTTTCCAAATATTTATTTAGCAATTATTGCCACTCTTTTGAAACGGTACTTGAAATATTAAATTATTAAAATATATATTTTTCATTTGAAAAGTAAATTGTGATATCGTTCTTGAGATGTGAGAACATTAAATTATTATGTTTCACTCCAAAATTCATGAAAATCGCTTTCTACGGAGATGAGACTCGGACGACAGGAGCAGCGGAGGAATGAATGGCGAGGGAAACGTGGTGCAACACACAGAAGAATGCTACAAGCACAGCGGATCATGCAGTAACAAATGGAGAAGGGCTTCGAAGGGTTCGTGAAGACGGAGCAAACGAAGGAAGACGACACTTTCATGACGAGGAGGTAAAATAATTTCTGAACGAGCATAGCCGAAGCGTATTATTTTCATGATACCTGGCATAAATCTACGCCTGCACACAAGGCCTGTCTCAAAAGCAGTATGAATTATTTTCTCCCGGATAGACGGACGAACGGGCTGTGGTTTCTTCGGCTTTGTGCGAGGGAGGGGAGTCTCGGAAAAGGTTGGAGGCCGGAGGCTGTTGGAACCCAGCCTTTGCGGAGTGCAGATCGATCGTTTGCGAAAACTCTATAACGTGACCTCGTCACGCTCCGTCACGAACCAGCTATTAGAACAGCGCTACTCCATCAGTTATGGCGTGAAATTGGGCAAAATACGTCCTCCTAACATGCTCTAGGAAGCTTAAGGCAATAAATGAATGGGTAGATAAGGTGTATATGAGTGGCATAAGTTGTTTCGGGAAGGTTGAAAAGTAATTGAAGACGCCGGACGTTCAGGAAACCCTTTGACCTCAAAAAGTTATTTAAAGTTTGCAAGGGTTAAGAATTCGTCGGATAGGGATGGTTGATTCTGTTTGCATGGTTTCTGATGAATTCCCAAAAGTGATTATCTCCAACATTTGACTAAAAGCATGGAAATGAAAAAGGTGTGTGCGACGTTGGTGCCACGACTGCTCTAGGATTAACTCGTAGATCTGACAAGAGCTCCTCGACCATGCCTCAGCCACGATACACCGCTATCGTTGCCCCACCAGACTACTTCCTCTTTCCCCGCCTCAAATTCGTTCTGGAAGGCCGTTAGCACGGCTCTATGGAGCGTTACAGCAGCCCGTTACGAGGGAGCTTAGCAGCATGCCGGGCCCAGCCTTCAAGAAGACCTACATGGCGTGGAAAATATTCAGGACAGTCTGACTTGAAAAAGGACTCAAAGAAAGCCGAAATCCAAAATTTCCTAAAATGTGAGTATCTATTTTATTTTTTTATTCTATTGTTGCTACTTTGGTTTCCTCTCGTAAGGGCTTCTACATCATCTATGTATACGCGTGTGCGTGTGTGTGTGTGTGTGTATATATATATATATATATATATATATATATATATATATATATATATATATATACATATAGTCTCTCTTGAAGAAGGCCCCTGAGAGGGCCGAAAGCTCGAACAATTTACCGTGTAAGTGTTCTTTTATATGTGTCTATTCTTTTCTATTTGTGTTATGTTGTGTCAGCCAATTATTGTGCCGCTCGTTTGAGTTTTTCCGTACAATCGTTATATATATATATATATATATATATATATATATATATGTATAACACTTTTTGAAAGCCTCAAGGACGTGAATAATAGTATGAATAATAATAATGTGTAACACTTAGCACTAGTGGACAAAGTCAAAAACACACAGAAATACATAATTAGAGACTCACTATTCTTCGAATTTTCAGTGGTCGTGACCACCTTTATCAAGGAAAAGAAGAACAGAGTTCTGTCCCTCTCTTCCTTGATAAAGGTGGTCACGACCAACGAAAATTCGAAAAATAGTGAGTCTCTTTTTTGCGTGTTTCTGTGTGTTTTTGTCTTTGCCCACTACTGCTGAGTGTTATATATATATATATATATATATATATATATATATATATATATATATATATATATATATATGTATATAATGTATAACACTTAGCACTAGTGGACACAGACAAAAACTAAGAAACACAAAAAAAGAGACTCACTATTTTTCGAATTTTCGGTGGTCGTTGCCACCTTTATCAAGGAAGAGAGGGACAGAACTCAGAGGGACAGTTCTGTCCCTCTCTTCCTTGATAAAGGTGGCAACGACCACCGAAAATTCGAAAAATAGTGAGTCTCTTTTTTTGTGTTTCTTAGTTTTTGTCTGTGTCCACTAGTGCTAAGTGTTATACATTATTATTCACGTCCGTGAGACTTTCAAAAAGTTTATATATATATATATATATATATATATATATATATATATATATATATATATAAGTATATATATATATATACACACACACATATGTATGGGTCGTGATAGTCCAGGGCGTAGAGCGCTGGATTGCCAAGGGTCCCGGGTTCAATTCCCGGGTGAGGTACTCTTGGAACCTGCAGCTCCACCCAAGTTAAAGTGATTTTTCGGGTACCAGGTCTCCCAGGGAAACCATAACCGGCACAGGGAAAGGAACTGGCCCCCCTACCCTGATGTGTGAATTTTCACACGCCGTATAGGGCTTAGTACTGGGTGATCTCTACCATCACCTACTAAACCGACCTTCGGGATGATTACTGTATTTATGGTTTATGTAAATATGTGTGTCTGAGTTATTATTGACACCATGTGAATTTCTTCACGGTTTACCAAATCGTAGAGAGGCAAATCCGTATGTCATCCTGCCCCCGAGAGTGGAGTGGCAGGCGGTGGGGGAGGCCGTGGGGTCACGGGTGGCGGGCGCCCCCCGTTGACCCCATAGGGTTGGCGGCCTGCCCCACCTTGGGGAAGAAATTCCGCTGAATCAGCCGCCCTTATCTGCCCGCACCCATCTCTCTCCAACCCGGCAGTCGCCACCGCCGGGGGGCCCTTCTACTTTGCCCCAAGCAGCGGAAGGGCCCACTCAACCATCCCGTGGGGGCGAACGGGCCCCCCAGGAGACACGTTCGGTGAGAGAGCACCAAGCAGGCCCACGCAGGAGTGGCCTGCGACATCGTCCCCGTCGGCCCCGGAGTCAGCGGATCGCGAGGCGGGACGTGGGCGGGCGATTCCAAAGACGCGCGCCTGCCGATGAACGAGACCGACCGCTTTACTTGCCTTTGCTCCAATCTGACCGAAGTAATGCTACGAAATATAATCTGAAGAACATTTATCGTCGCAGGCCACTGTAGACACACTAGTGATACAGAATACTCGAGTCAAACCCAACAGAACATGTTGGTTTTGTTTTACTAGAGGTGACAGCGGATACCTTAACTATAGGTGTCTACGTCTGTACGTGTTTATACGCCTGGCTTCATTCGCGTATTTCATGAACACACCATGCATTAGACCCCATCAGCAATGCTACTCAATTAGATCGCGTGCAGCATAGAGGAGATGGATTAAAAAAATGTAATTGTGACCAACTTAGAAGCGTATCCAAAATATAAAAGGAGCTAGACAGGTAAAGGCTGGTCTGGTGCGTATTCACACTTGCCACATACCGCAGCGGTGGCTTGCACGGTGCTAAAATATCAAATAAGGCTGGCTCTTGGTCACCGGGAATTCTTATGCTTTTCATTTTTCTTCGTCAAAAAGGAATGCATGTTAATTATTTTCTTAAGCTGCAATACTTATTTGTTAATGTTTATTCTCTGTTATTGTTGAACTCTCTTAATGAGAATTCTTCCGAGCAATTATCCAACATCTAGAATTGAAGAATCCGCAAAAATCGGCCTTCACTTGAATCATTTATTCGCATATCTGTCATGAATCTACTGCCGCCTATGTGCAGATAGATCAATCAATGAATCATCAAAGCTCTTTTCAGATCTTCACATCACGACTCGAACATTAGAGGTATGGAACATTTCTCCATGCAAATGGAACAAACTACTAGTAGGAGAAACAATGATTTGGGACTAGGATGAAATAATGACAGCGTACTTATAATAGTTTTCTCCTTGGCGTCGTCATTTGCAATTATTGTTATCCGGCGTCGCTCATCTGGGGAAATCACTCCCGGAATTCCCTCTCTGCCGCCGTAGCAGGTCGGAGCTACTAATATCATTCAAATCATCGCAAAAGTAAAACAATGTTTTGCAAGAGGAATAATACGTAATGTAGTCTTTGTTCCAAAAGTAAATCCCAATCAAATTTTTCTTAAGATCTTTAAATGTTTCCCTCGAACTATTAGAGATCACAGTGGCTACAAAAGTACGATAGTGATAGTCTTTCTTTTCCAAGAAATCTGCCGCGTTGTCTTTGATTTCTCGAAACTTTGATTTTCTTCGTGCCAACTGGCACGCGTAGAAAAATAGTTCACACTTAATCGCAATTAGCGGCTGAAAAGTTGTTAATTTTATTTGAATTATTTAACATGTTTATGAATAGCTAACAGTAGCCAACAAATAATTCCGGTGCGGAATGCACGGAGCCGAAACACTCCCCCTCGCAGTAGGTTGCGAGGTATCGCGGGTGCGGCCCGTGCCAGCAATTCGGGAATTGGAATCTCTTTCGGCGGCGGCGGCGGGCGGTGCGGCGACCGAGTCCACTCCAAAGTGCGCTCGGCATCGGTGAGGGGGGCGGGCGTGGCACGGCTCGCATTTGCATATCGGAGGGCCACCCGGAGAGCGCAGGAGGAGCGGGTACGGGGGGGGGGCGGAAGAGATATTCGGGCACTCCGCTCGCCTTCCTCCTCCCCCCCCTCTTGGCCCTGGCGAGCACCCGCCGCAAAAGGAGCATCCCCGATGGGAGGGGCGATCGGAGTGCCCAGCTCACGCCTCTCCTCTCCAAGGATTGCTTTCGCTGGCACGCTGACTTTGCGCACCCCATAATTGTTCTGAAAACCGCGATTTTACCGCGCAGGACAAGGCCATGCATTCAAATCAGGGAGGTATCCTAAAAAACGGATTGATTGATGATCTCATATTTTCGAGAACTACCAGAGATGAACGGGCTGCTGCAGCGCACGTCTGAGGACTAATTTACTGGCGACCTAGCAAATCACGGATGACAAAGCATGTTCGTTTGTCTTTATATTTACTCATTTGTTTATCGCATTTTAGGTCACTGCGTGGCGTCAATGTGAGGGCCGGAGAAATATTGACATCTCTTATGTAATCATTTCCATCGGAAGAGACGAGGACTTTTGCAACCGAAAGAGCACTTTGAGACGTGTGACAGCGAGAGCGGCGATTGCTGTTGTGCGCATGCGTGGACCCTCCCACCCCTTTTCCCGCCCCCTCTTTCTACGTGCCCCCTCTCCAAGGGAAACCAAGCCATCGGGAAAGAGGGGCTGACAGGTGACTTGCCTCGTCACTCGCCTCCCCCCCCCCCGGCTTGTATCCCCCGCCCCCGCAGTTCATCATCGAGGGAACCTCAGTGGCGGGCGAGGGGCAGGTTTCTTCCCGATGGATCCATTGGATTCCACGCACTCCGACACTTTCAATCTGCCCCCAGGATGACACCGCCGTAGAACTCGGCCATGGTTACTCTACATTGCAATAAGCCATTATTCGACTCCAAGTGCTTCATTCCCCCGCGGATTCCGTCCTAAATGCCTTGCCTCAGAGCCCCACCTAAACAAAACTACTGCTCTCAATTTACTTTAGCTGCCTCTTTCAATCTTATTTTCAGAGCTTAATTTTATCCCCAGCACTTGGCTTAGTTGTATTTATGTCCATTACACTTCCTAATTATTATTAACATTATCATCTCCTTGTCTCTACGGCCGCGTTTCCGGGCTGTACTCTTCTGCGTTAAATTTCAAAACTTTCACCGATATTTTCTTTTCGTCTTATTATAGCACCCATTGTCTACTCCCTTCTCTTTCTACTGTCTTTATTACTCAACAGAAATCTTCTTTTAGTGGTCTTACAACTTATACCATCTCCGTCTAAAACATTGTTGAGACAGGCAATCTGTTCCATTTACTTCAGTGTGTATCTGGTAATTTTCATGGGGTCATTGTAAATATGGAGGTGACGGACGAGGCAGACGTTTAGATAAGAATAAAGTTCCGGAATTTCGAGGCGCCGCATTACAACGATAGGCGACGTATCAGTTAGAGACTTAAACTGAACTTTAACTGCCAGTGATGGCGGCTGTTCCGGTAAAATGTAGGATCTGCCTGTACCCTGCCCAGTCTGTTTTATCCAGGCATCGCACCGGCCGTGGGGGAAGTAACGTTGGGCAGCATCCCAGATAGGCGCAGACAGGGTAGTGGTCGCTGTCCAACGTTGGCGTCGCCACGAGAGAAAGCGAACTCGTGAGCCTACGGTGCAGCGCAAATTGTAAGACGTCTTCGCTCCTTCCGTGGTGCTGATGCGTTGGCCCATGTGGATCCGCGACGCGTACTCCGTTGTTCTGAGTCCATGTGAGTAGCGCTTCACCCCGAGGGTTCGGTGTAATTGAATGCCATGCAGCATTCTTTGCATTTAGATCCCCGAGAAAAAGCGACGGCCGTGACCCGGAGAAGATGACTTCGAAGTCCCGTGTGGCTAGAGGTCGTTTTGGGGGGAGATAGAGTGACCCCACTGTGAGAGAGCCGAGCGAAGTATCTGCTTCAATTGCTGTCGCCTCTAGATGCAGTCGAGCTGGTAGGTCAATTTTTCTCGCAACCAGGTCAGGCGAAACGAGGACCGCCGTGCCCCCTCCTCTTATTTGCCGGTCATCTCGGTAAACTGCATAACCTGGAATGCCGTATGAAGTTCCAGGACGGAGATAAGTCTCTTGCAGACAGGCGATTGAGATTCTTGCCTTCCGCAGAAAGGCAAGCAATTCAGGGGTCTTTCGCTTCAAAGCGCCGCCGACATTCCATGTGGCTAGGATGATAGATTTATTTGATTCTCGCCTAGGGTCCATTTTGTTTTGGGAAAATAGCGGTAAGGGCGACAGTTAAAGCTTGCAGCTGCTGTTGCAATAGCGCAGCAGAGGAGATCAATGCTTCCAGGATGGAAGAGAGGGATGTAGCCAAAGTTGGAGTCGGCGTCTACTACACTGTATATGATGAGTGCCGGGGGGCGTGGTTCCTTTTTTCGGCTTGCCGGGGATCCAGATGGTGCAGATGAATTTTCAGCCTCCATCGCCACGGGAGCGGAAGAGATGTCCGTGTCCGGGTCACGAGCGGTGAGTGTTTATTACTCCTGCATACCGGGAGCTTATTATTTGCTCCTTCAATGGAGAGGAATGGTGCGCTACGCTTCTTGGCTCCTCTGGGATCATTGACGTGTCGCCAGTCGTCGTTGAATTTCGCGGCAGGGGCAGACGGCCCGTTCTGATGCATAGGAACGTCCATATTTAGAGCGCCGACAGTATGAACAGGGTTTGAAGAAGTATTTTCCGGCTGCTGGTCGAGAAGAGTCCTTCTAATGTCCGCCGGCAGCGGCACGATGTCCATATTGGGCGCCCCGGGCGCCTTGCTTCCCAGTCCCTCGATTATTAAATGATGTCAGCAACCAGGGCTAGAAGTATCCAGTAGAATGCTCCAAGGGAGGCGTACGTCGAAATTTCAGTAGGTACATCACCAGGCCAGGTCTTGCTTTCCTTCCACTCAGAGGTCGAATCAGGTGGTCAGGTGAGGTGCAGGCCAGGTGCAGGTCAGGTCGGTCAGCAGGTCAGGTGGTTGGTCCAGGTCAGGTGGTCCTCCTCGACTTCTTTTTGCCAAAACGTTCCCTCTTGACGCTTGGCTTGACGCTGCCCGATGATTTAATCATTCAGCTGCTGTGTTTGTGGCTTCTTAGCCCGTCGAGGGATACAAAATTTCGTTGACAAGATCATCTTTCCAACGGACACATTTCAAAATTTCTAACTGCTCCAAAGCATCGAGCCTTTGACCTTTATCTTCAAAATTAATAATTTTTGTCACAAAGTCACTCTTGTGGTCACTTTCGATGAAGTACTTTGCAAAGAGGGATGTTATGTTCTTATTTTTTACACGTTTGGTGTTCTTTAATCCTTTCTTTAAATTTCCGTCCTGTTTGCCCAATATACTTTGTGCTACATTCTGAGCACTTTAACTCATACACTCCACTCCTCTCGTTTTTGGGGACTTTGTCTTTAGTGTGAGAGATCAGGTTCTTAAGGCATAAACCACTGTAAAGGTACATTTAATTTTTTCTTTCGGATAACTTTTAATTTATTTTTTGAGAAATAGTACCAAGATATAGTATTCTCCGCCATTTGGCAATGGGATCTTTCAAATATTCGGGGTTGCAAATGTGGCTTAAGGCTATTTTTGTAAGTTTATTCCGTTAAAATTTATTAATTAGATCTTCAGAATATCCATTGTTTACTTTTAACGTTTTAATTACATTAAGTTCCTTATTTAAATTGAATTTTGACAAGGGATAGCGGTTAAACGGTGGATCATTGCATGAAATGCCGAATGCTTTTGGGTGAAGCAATACCTTGAAGAGGAATTAATTAATTGGTCTGTGTCTGTGTAATTGGGAGATAGATTCCAGGACAGATAGGTTCAAATACTCATTCTTTCCCCGAACAATCAGAAATCATAATAGTGAGAAACCGAAATCACTTTAGAAATATTAAAAACATTGAATTTACAAGTCGGAGCAAAGTTAAACACTGCAAAGCTGTTGGGTATACTTTCAGGTGCATGTGTATGTTAGTTGGTAGTTTGAGTGTTTGCATGTGTGTGGGGTGTAAGTGTTCATGCATGAATTTATGCCATGTTTTCTTTTTGGATGTATGAATTTGTGGTTTTTGCATGCGGTTTTTTTTCGTTTCTAAATTACGGGTGGTGTCCTAACACCCCCCGCCACACGCCGTTACGGCGGCTTGCGGGGTATTAAGTAGATGTAGATGTACATTTCTTTCCTAAAAATGGAGTACTGTAACCCGTCTTTGTCTTTAGAAATGGATAGGTCGAGGAAATTCAGGGAACCTTTCCCCTCTTCTTCACTCGTGAGTTATACATTAGAATTGATAGAATTTAGATGTGCTAGAAACTGATCTAGTTCCCTATCAGAACCTGTCCACACACAGAAGACATCGTCAATATATCTTAGCCAATAAAATACATTATTAATGAGAAGGTGAGCTGAGGAGAACAAAACGTTTTCAAAATTGTCCATATAAATATCGGCCAGGAGTGGGGACGAGGGCGAGCCCATGGCTAAACCATTGGGTTGTTGGAAATATGTACCATCGAAAATGACATAATTTTGGGAAACACGCGTCTTAAGTAATACACAGATTTCACTTAAAACTGGCACTGGGATGGATTTCCGGATGAGGATGTCTTCGGCAAGGTTCACCGCTTCCATGGTTGGTGGACCGTTGGTGAAAAGGTTGCATACATCAAAGGAAACAAGCATGCACTTTTTCGGGATTCACCTTTTTCATAAGTTTGTTGACAAGGTCCAAGGAATTCACTACACCATATTCCGTGGAAAATTTGGAAACCTCCCTGAAGAGTACATCAAGCCTTTTCGCTAGTATGTGCTCCTAGACCTACCACTCTTCTGAGTCAAAGATGTAATTCTCTTTTCTTCCCAGCTACATTGTAACCTTTTTACCCCTCCAACCTCACTCTTTGACCAACCCCCCTCCTATGATCAGAAGGTATATATAGCCAGCGTGCTTCTATGACCACCTGAGGATGACGTTCAACGCCGAAACCTGGGTTGTGTCTCTTAAAATAAAGTGTGTGGAATTACAAAGTCAATTTTTCATTTTATTTCAATAATCAAGGTCATCTGCGATGATGCGCCGTGTGTTCCTCCCTCGGTGTGGGAGGGTGGTTCCGGGCGCCCGAGGAGGGGGGCAGGGCGGGGAGAAAGGGGTCAGCCGTCCGATGCGGCGGCCAATCAACGCTCAATTTGTCAAACGGATACCCTCTGCCCTCTTCGCCTCGGAGCAGCAGCCTTTGCGCGTCCTTAATTCCCACAGGGTGCGGGAAACCCCCCCCTCCCCCCTCTTCTCCCCGGGGCCTCACCTCTACCACCGGCGCGGCACCGGTCGTCTATGAGCGACGCAAACCCTCGCGGGGCAAGGACAGTTCCCTCGTGGAGCCACCCGCTCATAGCTCATTTGTTTTCATTCAAACCCCTTTCACCTCCCTCCCCCGGACCCGCCCCCCCAGAATCGCGAGGGAGTTCGGCTCCAGTTTTGCAAGATAAGCGCGGGGAATCTGCAAAATAAGAGCTACAAGGCGATGTAGAATGAGCGATGCGTAGGAGTGGATGGCGACGGGTGCCCAGGGTGCACACGCACCAGCAATGAACCAAAACTGGCAATGGCCTCAGCATGCCAATTGACTGCAGCGTTGCACAACGCCCTGGGTATCGGGTTTCGCCATCAATCCGCCGATAGGGTTGCAGCTGTCGTCGAGCGCTGATCCATTATTTGCTTCGGAATTGTATGGAGCATCTTCATTTATTTTCTGCATTCGTTGAATGCTCATTCTAATAAAAAAATGAGTCGACATTCGAGCGATCAGAACTACTAGCGCCCCAGGCACTCGTGATCGGGGAGGTCAGGAGGAGTGAGCAAAGAAAGACCAGCCTAACAGACCTAACAACACTGGAGAAGTATTTGTCGTTGTCAACTCGCAACTCAGTAGTTGTCGCTGGGAATGCGACGGCAGTGCTATTTGCAGAAGTATTTGCTGGCACGTGAAGGATAGAAGCTTATGCTCTTCTCTACACCCGCACAATACCCCGCAAACCGCCGTAAGGTCGCCGCCCGTTAAAGAGAATTGAAGAACTTGCAAAACAAACATTCATGCCAATCTAAACCCACAGAGGCGTATATTTCCATGCAGAAGCCTTCTTAACTCACACTCATGCAACTACAAACACTAGCAACTAACATACTCATGCGATTAAATGAAGGAAAAACTCCAATAGCCGTAAATAATTTACCTTTCTAAACAAAGTACAAATAATATTAGTTGGCTAACGCCACAAGTCAAGGATGGGGTAAAGGGTAAATAAGGAAAGGGATAAGAAAGGTGAATACGAATACGCGTATTTCGGCCACAAAGTATCCCTCTTCAGCGTACTGAAGGGTAATCGTCACGACAACACAAGTCGAAGTGAGAAAGGGTAAGGGCAATCCGAATAGTATACATGGTGTAACATGTGGGGGGAGGGGGGTGATGAAAGAGACAGGGGCCAATAGACAAAGCTGATAGTTGAGGAGTTTGAAAAGATAGGTTATGTAGTGAAGGGGAGGGGGAATTACACGATCAAAAAAATGACCGTTGCAAAAGGGGGGGGGAAGTGAAGGGGAAGCTTAGCACAACCGTAAAGCGAACGTAGATGGGGGAGGGAGAAGCGAAAGGCAACCTACAGACAAATAACCGTTGAGGATGTGGGAAGAAACGTTACAGAGGATGAAGGGAATACCTCAAGAACGGAGAATTGGCAGTTTAGGAAAGGGAGAGGTGAAGGGATAAGAAGCACAAACGTTGAAGAGACTGTAGGTTTAAAATAAACAGAGGGCTATATCATACTTAACAGGGAGAAAAGCGAGGAATATGAAATAGGTCCCGTGTCACTGTTAAGGAGATTGCCTCTGTCTTTGAAAATCAAAATGCTCTCTTAAGCATCAAGTAAATTATTCGTTGTTTGTTTTAAGAGATTTAAATTGTCTGCTGTCATGTGGTGTCCTGTTTCAATTAAATGATGTGCCATGCTGGATATACTTGGTTTGTTGTGTTTGTAGTGGGCGTAGTGTTCTTTATATCTAATAAGAATGTTGCCGCATGTTTGGCCTGTGCAAGAAGCTTGGCAAGTCCCACAGTTGATTTGGTAAATACCTGACTTCTCAGTTGTAGGTGTTTTGTCTTTAGTGTTTCCCAGGAGCTGTTTTAGTTTGCTGTTGTTGGTGTAGGAGATTTTCGTGTCAACAGACTTGAAAATTTTGTCGATACCCCTGGTTAACTGAGGATAGAAGGGTAATTCAATGTATTTCTTTGTTGTGTCTTTCTTGTGTGTGGTGGAAGTCGAGATTAATTTTTTCAATTTGTGTTTCTTTAATATGCTGTCGATAAGTGATTCTTGGAAGCCATTCCGTTTTGCAATATTTTTAATGTATTCTAATTCTTTATTGTTAGCCATGGTATTCAAAGGGACATTTAACATTCTGCGTATGAGAGAATGGTAGACCGCAAATTTGTGGCTGGGATGGTCAAAAGAATGTTTATGGATGTAGTTGTTTGTGTGTGTAGGTTTCCGGTACATGTCAAAGAGTAATTCATCGTTCGATCTATTGAGGGACAAGTCGAGGAAAGGGAGGATGTCATTCTTTTTGGTTTCAACCGTGAAATTGATCGAGGGGATAATACTATTGAGATTGTCCACGAAGTCATTGAGTTTACACTTAGTCGTATCAAATATGGAAAAGATGGCAACATAACGTAAAAAAACCACAGGGAAGTA
The DNA here is from genome assembly GCF_022747635.1 of Hetaerina americana. Taxonomy (NCBI): domain Eukaryota; kingdom Metazoa; phylum Arthropoda; class Insecta; order Odonata; family Calopterygidae; genus Hetaerina; species Hetaerina americana. The sequence continues at coordinate 91,182,607 of NW_027287205.1, read as the reverse complement.
ACAGAATTATTTTTTTATAGTGCCCTCAAAGTGAGACATGAATACATTCGCCAAGAAGGGAGAAAGTGATTTGCCCATTGCAGTTCCAAACTCTTATTTGTAAAATTTACCTTGGAACATAAAATAATTTTGATTCATCGCCAGATTGGTAAGTCTGACATATTCGTCAATTGTTTTGAAATCTAAGGGAAAGATTTAAGCCAGTTTTTCAATGTTTGGATGGCAATATTAATGGGTATACTAGGAAAAAGGTTAGCTAAATCAAATGAGACCATGATTTTTCCCTTTGAGAAGTTATAATCTTTAATTTTACTAACAAAATCTACGTTATTCTTAACTGAGTGAGGGCTAACGAAGTTAAGGTTTGAGAATTGGGAAACCAACCATCTAGATAAAAGGTAGGTGGGTGAATCAATACTAGAAACAATAGGTCTCATGGGGCAGTTTGTCTTATGGTCTTGAGCAGACAATGAAGTCTGGGTAAAATGGGATTAGACACGTAAAGTTTGAATTTTGTCTTCTTATCAATGAGAGTAGGACAATCATTTAGGACAGATTTAAACTGCAGCACAAGTTTGTTAATTAGGTTCTTTTTAACCTCAGAATATGAGCCTTTAGACAACAAAATACCGACTTTTTCAAAATATTATTAATTATTATTTTTCAAAATATTAATGTCTTTCTTCTGACCTCCGAACACCAATGTGCATCGATCGAAAGCCGATGGTTAAATTTCAAAAATATTTACCAAGTAAATTAGCTGTCGTCGGGTTCTTTAAGTTGCCAGAAATTATAAGGGACATGTTTTGCGTGGATGAACCTCCAAAAATGTATTTTATGTTAAAAACTTCTGAATGTAATGCTCAAAATCTCGTTAGAACAAAAAGTTAAATTGCAGATACTCAGCAATAGCATACTCAACATTGAAGTCTTCTCAGGAGGTCGGAGACCTTACTTTTCGAATCCCCCTCGTACATAACTGAGAGCATTAGCGTTCACAAAGCCATATTATTGAAATTAAACTGCGTTCGTTTAGGCGATCAAGGAAAAGCGCGCATTCGATACGACGGAGTGAATTTCAGAGTAATGATATGAAAAGGTCAGAGAATTTAATCCTTTATCTAGGGCAAAATCTGGAATCCGCGGGAGGAAACGTTAATTAAAAAAGTTTCCTTGCGACTCCTAAGATATTATACTCGCACGGTACTCTTGAATAGAAAACTATATTGTAACGCATTGGTCAAGCGTAAGCACTTGAAGGGAGCCAACACAATAAACGTAGAATCGGTAAAACACTTGGGTGTAACCATAACTAAGGAGGTGTTCTAAGGTAATCATATTCTTGAAATTGTCGGAGTAGCAAATTTAAATGTCACGGTTAATTGAAAGGATACTTGGGAACTGTAATGATGAGGTCAAGGAGCTTTGTTACTTCACGTTAATGAGGGCCCACCTTGAGTACGCAGGAGTATACTGCGAGTGCATCGGATAGGCTTAATATTGGAACTAGATCGAGTGCAACGTAGAGCAGCTCGGTTTTGACAAAAGTAGTTTAATGAACGAGGGAGCAATGCCACGACACTATTGGAAGAATTGGGACGGGAACCACTGGTTGATCGCATGCTAAAATGCTAAAATTGATTTACTGAGCTATTTGAGGCAGGTTACTTACCAGAGAATGTTCAAAGCATATTACAGGCCCCTACTCACTATGGCAGATCAGATCACATGCGTGGAATCAGGGAGACGGATTTAGAACAGATCAGAAGGGATAGATTTAAAATGTCGTTATTTCTCTTGCTATTAAGGATCAAAATAGACGTGACAGCAATCATTGCAGGAGATAATTAGGATTAATAGTGTATTCATATGGTGTCCATATCCTTCATGCTATTTGTATCTTTTTCATAGACTCATATTTAAGCAGATCTGCGGCATGATTTAAATATACGTATCCTGTTATTGAGTACGAGGGTTGCTTTTAATATTTTCAGCATAGTAATAAAAAGACAGTAATTTATTGTTGAAAATGGCTTTATTGTTTTTCGAAGTATTCTCCGTGATAATCAATACACTTTAGCATGTGCTCGATCCAATTTTCGTAACATATTTTCCGCTCCGATTGAGATACCTCCAAAACATGGTCTTTGATTGCATCAACGGCTTCTTCAACCGCCGTAAAACGTTTGCCACGCATTTTTTCTTGGTAAACTGGAATAAAAAGAAGTCACTTGCTACTAGATCAGAGCTGTACGGAGGATGACCCATAAATTCGACGTTTTGGCCAGTCAAATACGTAGGTAATTGTTTCAGCCGATTTGAGAGAGCTTGCATTGTCAAGATGAAGAATAATCCTTTATTGCCGCTTTTTTCCGTAATTCACCAAGCACCTCTGGCAAAAAAATGCACATGTACCATTCCAAATTCACGGTTCTAAGTTGCTCTAACGGTACGGCTGCCACATTTCCAGTTATTCTGAAGAAACAGGCGGTCATTTGCTTCGATGTGCTTCGTGCACGAATCACTTTCCTCGGATTTGGGTCGTCTTGGAAGACCCTTGCAGTCAGTGGGTTGCTGTTTTGTTTCGGACTCATAGGCATAGATCCAAGATTTATCACCTGTTTAAATGTCATTAACAGCTTATGATGTACCACGATTGTATTTGTTGAGCATTTCTGTGCACCAATTGACACGAGCATCTTTTTGAGCCTTTGCCAAATAATGCGGGTTCCAAAAGAAACAAATTTTTTCACAGCTAAATGCTCAAGTAATATCTTATTGATGCTCGTCATACTGATCCCCAAGGATGCCTCACTCTCTCGATAAGTCACATTACGATCTTCTTTCACTATTTCTTGCACAGCGTCAATGTTTTCAGGCACAGCAATTGATTTTCGACGACCTTCACGACTTACGTTGCTGAACGAATGGCGGCCGTCATGGATTTCGTGAGACCACCGTTTCACTGAGGCAAAGGATGGGGCTTCATCGCTAAAAGTGGAAGTAAGTTGATCGATTCACTCCTGTTTTGATAATCCACATCCGCCCCGTAAATCATCCCAGGAAAGTGTTCAAGAGTTAACTCCATTTTATCGCCGAGACGAATTTTTCGAGTTTCTGTAAGCAACACAAGTTATGATCAAACGACAATATGTTCAGAAGAAATTTAGCGTTTAAAGGATCAAAATTTCAGTTGAAAACGTCAGGTGGCGCCTAAAGACTTAGTGTTGTCAAGGCCCAGAATATTAATAGCAACTCTAGTATTGTTGAATGTAATTACCTTCATTTGAGCGATTAGCTTTGTTCGGGTGCATGATCAAACTAATACTTTCGGTGACATGTTTGGGATTGTGCATGCTTGGCTCATGACCTAACATCCCCCCCCTCGCACCACCTAGCGGGAAATTGCGGAGTGTGTAATAGATGTCGGTGTGCCCAATCCGTGATTTAATACCCCTCCCAGTAGGACTTGCTCTAACGAAATTTTTGCGAATATATACATGTTTTATATCAGTCGCGATTGTGTGCAGGTATTTCTGCGTAATCGTCGTCCAAATAATTATCGGCAGATCAAATCGCCGGCAATCACATAAGATACTGTTTCTTATGATAGTATTCAACTTGCACACTTAGTCATTGAGTTTTGAGACAATATTTGTATTTGAGTGAGGCCGTCTAAAAAATAAACATACTAATGAGCTTCTGTGATTATAATCAAGTATTGCCAAACATTTCTGCCTGCTTTTGCCGTCAAAGTTATGACGAGAACTACGGAGTTGTGAGATAACTGTGATGACCCCTCCTCCGTCTAGCTGTCCATTGGGTCTCCGTACCTATAAACGATGACCCCTCTCGGAAAAACTTCAGTACCTACCACATCTCCTTAGAGCTAGCCTAAAGAATGGCTACGGCTATACCTTTTTACTTTCAAGCCTTCAAATTTTAATATGTCATTTATTCTTTCACATAGTCCATGTTCGTAGGAAGTGGGAATGGAAGGGCATATAGTAACACTGTCATTGCGAGTGTTATCTGTTTTCGAGGGAAGTTACCTAGTTAATTGTTTTCAGGATGTGTGTATGTGAGCGCTCAAAAATTTAATTTTTTTCTCAAAGATTTCTGGGGAATGTTTTTTTTTTCATTTTAAGGTTACTAATAATCATTGAATACCCATTAACCTGATCAAGCAATGCCATAAGTAATGAATTTACGCGCTTGTTTGCTGGAATTTTTATTATTTGCCAATCTAAATTCAATTTAATTAGTTTCACAATTTATTTCACTGTCAAAAAAACTTCACCTGGCTTCCATCAGATTTTGATTCATTAATAAGTGGAACTAATCAGTTCTTGTACCCCGTCGTCAGCGACCCCTGAGCACGCAGAATTTCCCTCAATTTCGTCACTTTCGCAGGTCGGTCATGATTCTTCATTTGCATAAGATTGTTTCTGGTGTTAACATCGTGATTATCCTAGCCATTTGACGCAAATAATCCAATTAAGCTCGTGATATCACAAATCACGAGGGAAAGCACAAGATCTAATTTAAATATTTGATACACTTTTCCAAAACAACGCAAGTACCGAATATTTCCTATAGTTAAGCTGCTCTTGCACAGCAAAAGTCCCAACACTTTATCTTAAACCAAGCGACTAATCTGAATACACCTTTGAATATTTAAAACGGTTCACTGTAAAATATGATGAGTGTCTTTATTCATAATTGTGCGAGATGAGATTCGCATTAATAACACTATCACGCTAGCCAATTATAATCAATGTATACATTTGATGAATGATGTATACATTTGAATTGATGCATACATTTGATGTATACATGTTCCTGAAAACTGTAATCATTCCCTGCCGTGCACCCTAGTGGTGGATAGCTGGTTATCATGCAGTTTTCATGGAGGAACAATGAGTGAGAAACCATTCTGTCAGTCTGAGAATGTCGTGCCAGAATCGACTCGGGGACGGGGAATTGGGCTTGCATGCTGAAGTGAATTGGCATCGTGGCAGCTGAGTCACTCGCACTCAGCCTTGCTTTCCTCGAATGCAAGTTGTGCGGAACTTTTAGAATGTTTTGTGCGCATTCCGGCGCATTATTAAAACATTTAAGGTAAAATATAAGCAGCATCCCTTATCATACCTATCAAATTTACTTAGGTGAAAGTACTTCTTCCTAAGGGATCGTATTTAATATTTTTGTGGCACAGTTAAACCCAGATTTTTCCAGTAAAACATCAGCGCATTAGCAGCTGATCCGTCCAATTAATGGATTCCCCGTTTATTAATGGCTCCATATATGAAAATTCATACATGAAACAAAAAATTCCCTCCCCGGTCTACAACCTTGACGTGGTGTAAGAGATTGTGCGTTCCGATGACCCCTAGAGCTGTGCTGGCGGGAGTAATAATTATTGCTCCTGGTAGGGTCACCCATGCCATATAGGTCGAAAGTTAGGAGCCAGTCAAAGGTAGTCTACGCAGCGTCTGTTCCTCAGTGAGGCGGCTGCAATGGCGTCTGACCCCAGTGGGGCGGCCAGTAAGTGATGGTGTCACGTTAAAAACACTATTGAGGAAGGCAACGGGAAACCACCTCAATTATCATTCGAAAGATATAAACAATTGACAATAGAGAGATTTTGAGTCCTGGCAACTACGGGGCTTGGCCCAATCGGCCGTTTGTCGTGCCCGGCAGCGGGGGAGCCAAGACTTCCGCGGTCGTCATCCAACGAAACCCTTGCAAGGGAATGATGAAAACAGGGAAATTGGAGATTGTTAAGCGATAGATGGAAAGGGAAAATATAGATATTTTAGGTCTATGCGAGGTGAGATGGAAGGATAGCGGGGATTACTGGAGTGATAGTTATAGAATAATATACAGCGGCGGGGATGAGAGCCAACGAGGAGTTGCCATAGTATTGAATGAAGACGTAGAAAGAAGCGTAGTCAACATAGAGCAGGTAACAGATAGATTATTACCTGTAGAGGTAAAAGCAGAACTGACGAACTTGGTTATTATTCAGGTATACATGCTACCGAGCAACCATTAGGAAGAAGAGGTCGATAGGATATATGATCAGTTAGAGGACATAATCGGGTGTGTTCCTGCAGGGAAACATTTGATAGTGATGGGGAATTGAAATGCAACAGAAGGCGAAGGAAGAGATGGTGATGAGGTGGGGGACTACGGTTTAGGCACGAGGAATGAGCGCGGGGAGAAAGCAGTTGAGTTCCGAGGGAGACAGGGGTTAGTCATCACCAACACTTGGTTTAGACCCCACAAAAACGCAAGTATACATGGAAAATGCCAGGAGACTCAGAAAGGTATCAGCTAGATTATATCCTGGTTAGACAAAGGTTTAGGAACGGTGTGATTAATTCGCACAGCTTCCCGGGAGCGGATGCGGACTCAGACCACAATTTAGTTGTTATGAAATGTAGCGTACCTTTCAAAAAGATAAGGCAGGGGCGGCGAGTTAGAAAATGGAATGAAGAAGCATTAAATGGTTTGAAAAAGAAGGAATACAAACAGGCGGTAGAGGAAATCATGGAGGATGGTAAAGAGCTAAGTACTATCGAAGACAAATAGGAAAGTTTCAAGAAAGGGTTGTCTAAAGCCGCAAAAGGCTCTATTGGAACCGTTAACGCTAAAAGGACTAGGAAACCATGGATCACGGATGAGATGATTACAAAAATGAATGAGTGGCGAAAATGGAAGAATGTAAATACAGAGTTAGGCAAAATGAAGTACAAAGAATTGAACAATAAATTGAGGCGGGTAACAAATAAAGCAAAAGAAGCATGGTGGAAGACGCATTGCGAGGATATGGAAAGTCTGCAGAGGAAGGTTGGAATTGGTGCGCTATACAGAAATGTTAAATCTTTATCGGAAGTAAGAAAGGGAGATATATGCTTACAGTTAGAGATAAGGCGGGTAAGGTAATAGTTGACGCAGGAAAGATCCAAGAGAGATGGAAGGAGTATATAGAAGAACTGTATAGTGAAGAACTCAGACCAACAAAGTTAGAAATTGAAAAAGGAAATGACGTAGAGGAAGACAGCTTAGGTCCAGGCGTACTAGACAATGAGATAGAAAGGGCATTAAAAGAGATGAAACAAAATAAGGGCGTGGGGGTGGATAACATTCCCGCGGAACTATTGAAATTTTTAGGCAAATGTGAGAGAAAGAGTCTATCTGGGCTGATTCGAAGTATCTATGAGGAAGGAATCTGGCCGGAAGACGTTGTGAGGTCAGTGATAGTTCCTATTCCGAAAAAGGTAAAGGCTACATCATGAGGACTACAGGACAATAAGTTTGATATCCCACGCAGCTAAAGTAATTCTAAGGATCATAAACAGAAGAATAGAGAGTAAGGCAAATGATTACATAGGGGATGACCAGTTTGGGTTTAGGAAGGGGAGAGGTACGAGTGATATCATTGCAGTAAACAGACTATTATTCGAGAGGAATATAGAACACAATTAGGAATTTGCCTGTTTCGTTGAATTTGAAAAAGCGTTTGATAGAGTGAATTGGGAAAAACTGATAAATATATTGCAGAAAATAGGAATAGACTGGTGGGACAGGAGGCTAATCCGCAATATTTAGCTGTCTCAGACTGCTCAGGTGCGATTGGGGAACGGGGAGTCCGGATGGGCAGTATTAGTAATGGGTGTAAGGCAGGGTTGCCCATTATCATCGTTGCTTTTAAACCTGCATGTAGAGGAAATGATTAAAGAGGCATGGGAAGAAATGGAAGTAGTAATGAAAGTGGGCGGGGAATTTGTAAAATCAGTTAGGGGTGCTGATGATCAAGCTTTAGTTTGTCAGACAGCTTAGGGGTTGCAAGCATTACTGAGTGAATTGGAAATTCAGTGCAACCGGTATGGGATGAAAATCAATATTAATAAAACAAAGGTTATGCGATTTTCTAGAAAGAAAAAGGCTAAGCTAAACATTAAAATAGGAGGGCAAAAACTAGAGCAGGTAGAACAGTTTACGTATCTCGGTAGTGTTTTGGACCAACAGGATCAAGGTAGTAGGGACGTAGGGAGAAGGAATGCGCTAGGCAAAGAGGCTTTGAAAAAACTGATATGGAGCGTAGCTATACTATATACCGCGCGGAAACGTGGTCACTGAAGCAGGAGGATAGGCGCAGACTGGAGGCTTTTGAAATGTGGGTGTGGAGAAGAATGGAGAAGGTGAAATGGACAGAGAAGAAAACAAATGAGGAAGTACTTGGTATGGTGGGCGAAGAGAGTGGTTTGTTGGGAGAAATCCTATGGAGGCAGGAAAAGTGGTTGAAGGGTGTATTGGCCGGCAGCGGGATATTAAAGACTGTGATTGAGGGGAGAATGTCGGGCAAATGAGGAAAGGGAAGGAACAGGATAGGGATGTTGGACGGGATGAAGGGAGGAAGAAAGTTCTCAGAGCTGAAGAGGGACCTGATATAGAGTAGGATGTTATGTTTTGCTAGGAGTCACAAATTGTAGAATTAGTGATTTTTTCCAACCAAACACCTACCTTAACCGGTGGATTACCTAATAATAATAATAATATGTATACATACCTGATGACCAGGCTTTAGTTTGTCAGTCGGCCAAGGGGTTGCAAGCATCAATATTAATAAAACAAAGGATGTGCGATTTTCTAGAAAGAAAAAGGCTAAGCTAAACATTAACATTGGAGGGCAAAAACTAGAGCAGGTAGACCAGTTTACGTGTCTCGGTAGTGTTTTGGACCAACATGGTCAAAGTAGTATGGACGTAAGGAGAAGAATTACGCTAGGCGAAAAGGCTTTCACAAGGAGGCGGGAGTTGATGACGGGGACTTTGAGTAAGGATGTTAAGAAAAGACTCGCAAAAACTTTGATTTGGATCGTAGCTATGTACGGTGCGGAAACGTGGTCATTGAAGCAGGAGGATAGACGTAGACTGGAGGCTTTTGAAACGTGGTTGTTGAGAAGGATGGAGAAGGTGAAATGAACGGAGAAGAAAACAAATGAGGAAGTACTTGGTATGGTGGGGGAAAAGAGGGGTTTGTTGGGAGAAATCTTATGGAGGCAGGAAAAGTGGCTGAAGGGGGCATTGACCGGCAGCGGGATGTTGGAGACTGTAATGGAGGGGAGAATGTTAGGCAAACGAGGAAAGGGAAGGAAGAGGATAGGGATGTTGGACGGGATGAAGGGAGGAAGAAAGTACTCAGAGCTGAAGAGGGACCTGATGTAAAGTAGGATGTTGTGTTTTGCTAGGGGTCACAAATTATATAATTAGTAATTCTGTCCATCCAAAAACCTACCTTAACTGGTAGATTACCTAATAATAATAATAATCCCGCTGTTGCTGCGAACGCGAGCCCGATGCATTTTCCTCCAACTCTTGGCATCGGCGGGAGAGTTTATTTATTTTTGGCAAGCCAAGCCTGGTTGTGTTTTGTTAGGAGTCACAAAATATTTATTTGGTAGTTGTGTCCATCCAAAAACCTACCTTAACCGGTAGATTACCTAATAATAAATGAAAATTATTTCCTATATCTAATGCTTCCTTCGAATCGAACAGCGAATGGTCGTGGCTCCAATTAAATTACTCCCCGTGAAAATATCAGCTGCCGCAAATGCATCAAGACTTGATAGCTCTTGTTTATCATGTATGAAATATTGTTGTGGAATTATCGACAGTTGAAAATTTTGTTTCCGCGAAATAATTCCGACGTAATAATCTGACCTTGTTCTAATGAATACCTGCTCGTTCAATATGCCTCCGTTTTTTAAGCAGAGGGAAATTAATTTAATGGCGTTATTAAGGCACGCGGAAAAACTGCTGATGCGTTATGACTCGCCTGAACTTAAAAAAGAGTTTGTTGTCCATCAGAGAGCCCAACTTCCACGGAATCTGATTTAATAAATAAATGGACTCGTTTTCGAAAAGGGTTTAGGATTTAATCGGATTTCCCGCTGTCGGGTGTGCGTGTTAATCAAGGGAGGCATCAATCCACGAATTAAAGGCTTTCAAACACACCCCCCACCCCACCCCACACCACCACCCAACGGCCGGAATAATTGATGGTGTTGCCATTATTGATGTGATTTTGAAAATATCAACCAATTATAATCCCATGACTAAAAAGTCAATGTTACTTAATCTTATTTTCGAATATTTCTCTCCACAACTTTCACCTGAATTTATTCGAGGACCAACGGCAAAATGGAAAACATTCGCCTCTTTTGTCAATATTTATCAAAAACACCCAACCTGTTGGCAAAAAACGCTTATTAAGGAATCATATAAGACCTACAGAAAATCAAACAGATTGTTTTTTTCCTAAAACTACCACGAAGAGAAAGTACGTTTGACGGATTTGTTGGAGAAATGTGGATGAGAGTCACTTGATTCACAAAAAGAGCAGGCAATATTACATCTACATAACACTCCGCAAGCCGCCGTAAGGGCAATCCCAAAAAATTGAAGCCATCACCTTTCCGACCGATCGCGCTGTCTTTGCTTTCTTTGGTGGTTGTAAATCAACATGTTTCCACTGCTTTGACTGCTGTTATGTCTCTAAGGTATGGCGGTGGACCCAAGTTTCATCTGTGGTCACAAACCGGGGCAGAAAATCTTGTTGGTTGCTCTTAAAATGGATCAAATATTGTTCGGAAATTTCCATTTCGATGCGTTTGTGAACTTGCGTCAAGTCAAGGCACGCCTCCAGAAGACAATTTTCCCATATCCAAATCTTCTGTTAAAGTGTGAATTCCCCGGATGAAAATATTTTTGACAGCTTCAGCGATTTCTCACACTTTCAGTGAGCAATCCTTCATGGCCATTTTATGCACTTTTGCAATTATTTCTGGAGCACAAGGATAAGATGAAAATTTCTCGGTGAAAAATAACGAAAGACTTCGATCTTTAGATAAAAAATTATTTCATTTTTTCCGTAATCTTTCTTGTCTCCAACGCACTCGATCTAGCGATTCTCTAAAATCACTATTCCTTCCCGGAGGTGAGAGTCTGGAAGGCTGTGAAAATATCCATCTACGGCCATCTCAACTTCTTCATTGAAGCAAAGCGCTTCCCGGAAACAAATTACTGCAAGTTTGGGGACTATACAATTTCGAGTGTGCTAAATCATGAGAATAGGAAATTGGCCGAGCAAATCTAGCACCAAATCCCGTAGTTTTTCCATCACCAACGCACCTTTGTGACCAGGTGAAAGATGATTTATTTCTTCTTCAAGCCAGGCCTCTTCTCGTGAATATCGGCATACAGCTCGCCAAGAAGGTTGAAGTGATATTCACATGTGATTGTTCTGCCTTTTTCAAGGTAATAAATAAACAGAATCCCTTTCGCATCCCAAAACACACTGGCCATGAAATTTCCAGCAGATACGATCGACTTCGCTTTTTTTGGCGCTGAATAACCGGCTCTTCTGCGTGTAGCCATGGACCTACCAATGTGTCATCCATGCTGACATTTTGCCGTAAAAAATCGTTCGTTTCCCTCTTTAATCGGTCCAAACATTGCCACGAACTTTTGCACTTTTGCTTTCGATTTGCAATCAGCAAATGCGGCACCCACCTTGCGCAGAGCTTTCGCATCCATAATTCTTTCTGCCAGATGTTTCCAAGCCTTTCTTCCGATACCCCCTACACGGCCTCAGCTATCTCACACTCACCTTCACTAGCCTATTCTCCAAACACGATATCGCGCACCTTTTCGATGATTTCCAGTGTGGTTACAGTTGTTGGCGGTCCTTCACATGGGTTCATCTTCCAGGGATGTGCGACCACGTTTTAATTCAGGTGCCCACTTTTGAACGGTTGATATTGAAGAAGCAGATTCTCCGTATACTTCTATCAATTCGGATGAATTTTCTTAAGGTTTACTCCATCCAAAACGCTAAAACTTTTTAACGCACGAAATTCTGGTTTTTCCATTTTTACGAAAAACATGAAAGATGTCCACTGCAACAATAAGTGTAAACAACTTATTTTAGAGAAGAAGTTGAAACGTATGCTACGGACTAATTGGCGGACCCTGGCAGAAATCATAAAATTTCGTTGATTTTAACGCCATATCTCTGTCAAGACGAGCACTTTTCACCTTACCCTTGTGGCGGCAAATTTTGGCCGACCAATACGCGGATTATCATCTGACCTATCCCAACCAAGCTTAAATTTTTTTGTCTACTTTGCAACAGTTGAATATGAAGGAGTAGGGTCCCCTGCCACAGTGTCCTGAAGGTCCGCCTGAAAACCCTTTTCTTTCGTAAGTGCTTTCACTGGGGCTTTTACGGTGGCTTCAATCACAGCTCTATTCAGAATTATTACCTCTTCACAAATCACTAAACGCGGACAACAGCAGAGTTATCTTCCCACAACACTGATCCATTACGTGTTTACTCAGAGAGAATTACCTATTACTACGTGAATAAATCGTTGCGCTAGCGCTGATATATGGTGGTGACTCCGAGAGTCTTTCAAACTACCCTCGTTCCATATGGGTCATATTTAAAATTGTTTGTTCTTAAACTTTCAAAAGGTCTGCCTCGCTTGTTCTCTTCGCATCTCAAACGGCAAATGAATTTCGTGTGTTTCTTATCTAAATGAGTATATGTATTTCACTTCAAAATTAAGATGATATAGGCTTCATTTCGAACATAGACTGAGTGCAACATAAGGCAGCTAAGATTATGAGAAGTTCTCATGAACAAGGTATCAGCGCCGTGACACAGATGAATTAGGATGGGAGCCAATAGTTTACCATAGGCTTAAAATACAGGTTAAACTTACTGCGTACATTTGCGGCCAGGTTACTTATCTGAGGATCTTAAGGACATATCACAGGCCCTGACTTGCTATGATGGATTATATTACGTAGGTTAATCAGGTAGATTGATAGTAGAGCAGATAGAACAAATATACATATCCTGTTATTGAGCAATGTTGCATAAAAATTCTTTTTTGTGTTATTAAAATTTGTCAAGTACTGTATAGAGTCGGACAGTATAGAGAATATAAGTCCTGGCCACTACGGGGCTCGGACCAAACGACTGAGTGTCGTGCCCGGCAGCGCGGGAGGCAAGGCTTCCACGGTCGTCATCCCACGAAAACTTTGCTAAAGGAAAACCGATAGCAGTCGGACAAAAGACGCCGGAGAAAAAACCCAAATTATTTAGAACAGACTTTGAGTGTGAGGACAATGTTTAGGACAGGAAAATTAGAGAATATTAAGCGAGAGATAGAAAGAGGAAATATAAATATTTTTAGTTTTTGCGAGGTGAGATGGAGAGATAGCGGGGATTACTGGAATGATAATTATAGAATAAAATACAGCGGCGGGGACGAAAGCCAAAGAGGGGTTGCCATAATATGAAATAAAGAGGTAGGAAGAAGAGTAGAAAACCGACGAACTTAGTCATTGTTCAAGTATATATGGCACCAAGCAATCATAAGAAGGAGGACGTCGATAGGATATACCTTCAGTTAGAGGACATAATCGCGTGTGTTCCTAAACAAAAATTTTTGATAGTGATGGGGGATTGAAATGCGCAGAAATGCGAAGGAAGAGATGGTGATGAGGTGGGCGACTACGGTTTAGGCACGAGGAATGGCCGTGGGAAGAAAGCAATTGAGGCCTGCAGGAGACAGGGATTAGTCATGACCAACACTTGGTTTAAACACCACAAAAGGTGCAGGTATATTTGAAAAATGCCCGGTGAGTCAGAAAGGCATCGGTTAGATTATATTCTGGTTAGACACAGTTTCAGGAACAGTGTGATAAATTCGCACAGCTTCCCTGGAGCGGATGCGGACTCTGACCACAATTTAGTTGTTATGAAATGTAGCGTCGGTTTCAAAAAGATAAGGCAGGGGCGGCGGGTTAGAAAATGGAATGTATAAGCATTGAATGGTTTGAAATGGAAGGAATACAAACAGGTGTAGAGAAAATCAAGGAGGATGGTAAAGAGTTAAGTACTATCGAATAAAAATGGGAGTGTATCAAGAAAGGGATATCGAAAGCCGCAAAAGACACTATTGAAACCGACAACGGGAAACGGACCAGGAAAACGTGGATCACGGATGCGATAATTGCAAAGATGGATGACAGAAGAACATGGAAGAATGTAAACACAGAGTTAGGCAAAATGAAGTACAAAGAATTAAACAATAAATTGAGGCGGGCAACAAATAAAGCAAAAGAAGCATGGTGGAAGACGCAGTGCGAGGATATGGAAATTTTTCAGAGGAAGGGTGAAATTGGTGTGCTATACAGCAAGGTTAAATCGCTATCGGGAAGTAAGAAAGGAAGACCTATGCTCACAGTTAGAGATAAGGCGGGTAAAGTAATAGTTGACAAAGGAAATATCGAAGAGGGATGGAAGGAGTATATAGAAGAACCGTAGAGTAAAGAACTTCAACCAAAAAAGTGAGAAAAAGAAAAGGAACATGACGTAGAGGAAGATAGCTTAGGTCCAGGCGTACTCGACGATGAGGTAGAAAGGGAATTAAGGGAGATGAAACCAAATAAGACCATGGGGGTAGATAACATTCCTGCGGAACTACTGAAATGTTTAGGAAAATGTGGGAGGAAGAGGCTATATGGGCTGATTCGTAGTATTTATGAGGAAGGAATCTGGTCGGAAGACTTTGTGAGATCAGCGTTAGTTCCTATTCCGAAAACGGCAAAGGCTATATCTTGTGAGGACTACAGAACAATAAGTTTAATAAATCATGTAGCTAAATTTGTTCTCAGGATCATAAACAAAAGGCTAGAGAGGAGGGCAAATGATTACTTAGGGGATGATCAGTTTGGGTTTAGGGAGGTGAGAGGTACGCGTGATGCCATTGCAGTAATGAGATTATTAATCGAGAGGAATATAGAAGAAAACCAGGAGGTATTTGCCTGTTTCGTAGATTTCGAAAAAGCGTTTGATATAGTGAATAGGAAAAAACTCTCGAGTATATTGCAGAAAATAGGAATAGATTGGAGGTAAAGGAGGCTGATCCTCAACCGTGTAAACGTCTCAAACTACTCAAGAGTGAGGGCATGGTTCATGGAGTGCCCTGATGTGGAGTGTGGATATGTATGGCACGAAAGCAAAATAACTGGAACAAGGTGATGGGCACAGCTTGGAGTTTGTTGTTAAATGGTTGTGGAGAAGGATGAAGAAAGTGAAATTGACAGGAAGAAGGAAAGCCAATGAGGAAATACTAGGAATGAAGGACCTGGAGATGGGTTTGTTGGAAGAAATCATAAGGAGGCAGGAAAAATGGATATGAAGGGCTTACTGATCGGTAGTAGGATGTTGAAAATTGTAATAGAGGGGAGAATGTCTGGCAAACGAGGAAGGGCTGGGAGTAGGATAGGGATGTTGGATGGGATGAAGGGAAGAAGTATATCATTGCGGAATTAAAGTTGACCTTGTGTAGAGTAGGATGCTCGGATGTGTTTTGTTGGAGGAGATATCATGGAATTGTCGCTTTGCCATTTTGCTGCGTGTGCAGATCCAAAAACCTACCTTAACGGATGGATTACTGACATATTTTGTAGATTTTGTAAATGATTTTAATGGAGTCATTTCGTAAAGCTACCTAATATAATCGTATTAAGGGGCGTGCCTCGCCCTTTTCTTCCCACCGGCAGGGGGGAGACACGAGAGAGAATAAGAGAAGGGTCACTCACATGTCAGTCACTCTCCAAGGTCTCTTTTCGTTGAATCGGGAATTGTGGAGGGGTGCATATTATGGACGAACACAGAGGTATTGAGCAAGAGGAATGGTATGGAGTCAAAGCAGTCATAGTTTTCTTGGATTGGGTATCGCGCCATGGGCCTTCTACAGGTCGGGTCAATGACAACTTGGGAACTTAACAGCCATTTTAGTGTCACAGAAGACGTGATTGCCGCCGAAGTGTTTAAGGTTTTATGCATGGATTATATAATAAAAATGATCGGGAAGCGTTCCTGAAAAATAGATTTAATACGGATAATACCCGTTCAATATCTCACAATTCGTTTGAGCGCATCCCTTGAGCGCGTCGCCGCACTTTTGCCAAAGCGGCTTTTCCACGACTCCAAGGCTCCCTGTCTGGCGGATTCCGGAAGGTGACTTTGGGGCACGCGTGCACGTTTTTCAGTGACAATGGTAAGCACTGTCATCTTGTCAATGCCAATACGATCTGCAGTCATGCACACACTTAACCGACGGTCTGAATTCAGCAAGCACTTAATGTCCGCGTCAGGGACACTGGTCTACCGATATTTTTTATACAACCCTCGTCTATCCTATGTCCCCGTTGTACCTCGATCAGGCGGCGACGCTCGGGAGCTTTTTTTCCGCGAGCAGATGACGACCGCCTGATTGGTAACGAGTGCGAGCGGTGATACTCTGCCATGCGGGTTAAAGGCAGTGCTTTAAAGGAGAGGCGGTGGCGTGTCGGACGGAATGAAGGAAGTGTGCGAAGTTGTGCATTGAGGGGCTTACCGTGGAGTCGGATATCGGGTCGTGCTTTTTGTTGGGTGAGAATCAGCCAATTTCAACATAATTTCCGCCCAATCAACTCCGCCTCCTTCCCCATAGATCCTTCATCCTCTTCCACCTGCAATGCCGTCTTTTACTAATTTTCCAAATGTTTCGCATTCTATTCACTGCACTTTCCTCATTCTCAGCGCCACCCCCCATAAACGCCCTTCCATTTAAAAGCCTCAATTTTCCCTCCCCGACATCAACAGTGTGCATGGGTGTCCGGGGCGAGGGAGTGCTCCCACGAAGGCGACCCTCCCCTACCTCCGCTCCCACTCCCCCCCCCCACCTTCCCCTCCCCGTCCTCCTGCGCACGCCGCTTTCGTGGCCGGAGTGACATTCTAGCCGAAGGCGGCGGGAGGGGGAGTAGGGGGGATGGAGGGAAGGGGGGAGGGAGAGGTTTCGTTTTATTCCCGAAGCGTTGGAATCGATGGCCGACGTTTAATTTCCCCGCGGCTAGAAAAATATATCGCCACCCTGGAAAGCTCCCGGTCGCGAGGGATCATCCCTTGCTTCTCGACATCCTGGAGATATAGCCTCCTCCTCATTACTTACCTGCCCCGATGAGAGGCCGATGGGCCCGGGGGCCGGAGGGAAGGGGGGCGCGGATGGCGCTCGCTCCCGCCGGCCCCTCTTCCGCCCCCGCCCGCGCGCCTGATGTGCCGGGGGAAGAAAATGCCGGCTCGACGGGGGTGGAGGCATGCGGAGGCAGAGGGAGTGCGCCCCCCTGCCCGAGTCCTCCCCCCCGGCGAGGGGGGAAGAAGTAAACAGCGCGCATGTCACGGGCGCTGGCTGACCCTCGCGAGGGTTGGGGCTTGGAGGGGGGAGGGAGCGCTCGGTTGCTATGGCGATGCTCGAGCGGGGGGAGAGAGGAAGGGAGGGGGGAGAGGAGGGGGGGGAAGGAGGGGGTGAATGGAGCCTATTGGCCCTGAGAGCCACCGCGTGTAGCAGTCGAGGGGGAGCGGGCGGGACCGCCCCCTCCCTCCCTCCTCTCTCGCTGGGGTGGAACGGCTTATCCTCCACCCACACCCCTTCTGCTCTCATCTCTTCCTCCCCCCCATTCCGCTTCTCCTTTTTTATCATCATCATCATGTCCCCCCCCCTGTCCCCCTCGCTGCATTATAATCTCCCCGCAAGTGTCGCCCCCGAGGGGTCGCCTCTCTCCTTCGAAGCCATTTCCTCCCTTCGCGCATCTATTTTCTGCGCCTTTTACCTTCGTCTCAATTGTTGAATACATTGAGTTAGAAATCATGCGTTTGATTTATGACAAAGTTCTCTTTTGTCTACCTATATTGGTAAATAAACTTTTGAGAAAGTAGTTAAATAATGAACATTGCAAAACTTTCTAGTTTTTAAGGTGTTTTGATGATTGTGGGTGTTGAAATGTGATGAAAATTTTGATTTAACTCCGTAAAATTAAAACCTTGGTGTGCTGTGCGCTCTGTCCGCTGAAATTTGTAAATTTTAATAACAATGGCACGTGCTGGAATGAGTATCTGAAATACTAGAGCTATGTTTTACGGCAAATAAATCTTTTTCTCTTTCCATCCCTGCTTTCTTTCCCTCTCTCACTCCCACACGAGGAGAAATATCCGAATTTCCGAAACGGAGGAAGGTGCGCGCGTGTGATGCTCTTCCCCCCCCCTCCCCTTCCCAGCCCTCCCCACGTGGGGCGAGACTTGTATCCCTTCCACCCGGGTCGCCCGACTCGTCATCGCGCACGAGAACGCAGCTGGTGCCTTTTCGTTCGTGGTGCACGGTCCCCGGGCGAGCGTGAGTTGGCGCCTGTCTCCGTGCATTGGTGCTTTCACCGAGTCCAATGCTGGCATCTCGCCTCCATCTTCCCTCCGGGTTAATCTGTTTTTCATTCCCGCAGCCGCGAGTGTTCATCTCTTCCCCGCTTAGTGATCTATTCCCGGAGGAGCTCACGATCGGAGCTAGGCGTGCCAGACGACGCGCCATGTCGATATCTTTCCATTTTGATTATTTCGCTGAAGCGCGCTGTCTCGGGACAATCTATGCTGAATTTCCCATTGAGCAAGCAGTGGAGCGCGCGTACTTAGCAAATTCAACATGAATATTACCAGCATAAGGGTCCAGACAAGAGATGAGGGGGCACCAGTGAGCGTGCTATTCTCATATTTTTAGGTGTTGAAACTAGGGCTGTCTATTGGGAAAGCCTTGGAGTGGAATTTATAAGGATTGCATAGTTTACTCAAAAATGCGTATAATTTATTGTATTTCTACATCGATAAAGATCATAGATATGACCGTTCGGACTATATTTTCCATTACGAAATGAGCCACCCAGGGGGCATTGATGGACGGTCGTAATTCAAGTTGTCCGCACTCCAAATGGACTGATGAGAAAGGTTTACCATAATTAAGAGAGGAAATGTCTCCATTGAAATCACTTCCTCCGAGCGTATTCGCCTGCTCCTTGCTTCGATCTGGAGCCTTGTATTTTTATTCAGTGCCGCTCCACCCATTCCCCGCAGCGTGCTTCCCCATGTTAACGCCAGGATGTGTGCCTCCATTTGGAATACTCGAAGTAACAGTGTGCTCCACGGTATTCTTTAGAATGCGGGGCTACTTCGTCTATCCACATCGTGGAAACATTTTGCCAAGAGGCGCCAGACGTCATGAAGACTCCGAAGTGAATATTTCACTTGCTACGCATTGGAGGGATTCTCAGGACGAAGAGGATCGTTAACACGGAATTTTGACTGAGAATTTTCCCGAGGGTCATCGGTTTGAATCCAGGAAGAGGCGCAGGTATTTGGTGTTTCCGGCGCTTGACGGCGATTGTATTCAAGATATCTGCGGGACAAGGTGGAAATACGGACAGGGAGAGTAAATGGGGAATACGAATGGAAAGTGGAGGTCTTTCGCCACCGCACGACCTCTCTCTCTGTGAATATCCCATTTGGTGCGAAAATGCGATTCCACTTTGCCCTTTTAGTCCGGGAAAGCATATTTATGAGCGTGGGGAGAGAGAGACCGCGAGATAGCTGTCGACGGAGCGCGAGATGGAGCAAACGAGCGAGCGGAGTCGCTCTCCTCGTGGGTTTCAACTCGCTTAATTCGGCCGGGGAGGGAGCGGAATCGATCCCTCCCGACCTATTATTCCCTCCACGGTGGAGGAGCCAAGTCACACGGAGGGAGGGGGAAGCCTTGAATGATTCAGAGAGCGGTTTCCGAGTGGGATTTTGGAGCGGGGGCGATCCCCCCCGGGGATTGGGTGCGGGGGAGGCCGCCTCCCGTGAGGGCCCCCCGCCCTCCCGTTGGCACAGCGACTCCCGGGTGCGTGAAATACCCCGTGGCGGTGGGAGGCGTGTCCGGAGAATCGATGGAAGTAATGCTGTTAATGGAGTATTCGCAGGACTAGGTACCCTCGGAAACGAGATGTGCTACATTACATGCCAAATGTGTTAGACATGTAAGAGCAGGTCTCCTCCGTGATGATGTCCAAAAGTGCAGATTTTATGGAAGGTCTTTACTTTGTGCGTTGGCCATGGAACTACGTAGAATGGTTGAGCGTTAGAAAATGGAACGTAGAAGTATTAAATGGATTGACAAGGAAGGAGTACCAGCAGTCAGTAGCGGAAATCATGGAGGATGGTAAAGAGCCAAGTACTATCGAAGATAAATGGGAAAGTGTCAAGAAAGGGTTGTCTAAAGCCGCAAAAGACACTATTGGAACCGTCAACGCGAAAAGGACTTGGGAAACCATGGATCACGGATGAGATGATTACAAAGATGGATGAGCGGCGAAAATGGAAGAATGTAAACACAGAGTTAAGCAAAATGAATTACCAAGAATTAAACAATAAATTGAGGCGGGCAACAAATAAAGCAAAAGAAGTATGGTAGAAAACACAGGGCGATGTGGAAATTTTTCAGAGGAAGGGTGAAATCGGTGCGCTGCACAGCAAAGTTAAATCTTTATCAGGACGTAAGAAGGGAATATCTTTGTTAACAGTTCGAGATAAGTCTGGTATGATAATAGCTGATTTAGAAAAAATCAAAGAGAGAACTAAGGAATATAGAGAAGCACTGTATGGTATAGAACTCAGGCCAACAAGGTTAGACAGGAAGGGAACATGATGTAGAGGAAGATTGCTTAGGTCAGGCATACTCGACGATGAGATAGAAAGGTCATTCAGGGATATGAAACTAAATAAGGCCGTGGGATGGATAGCATTCCTGCGTAACTACTAAAGGTCTTGGGAAAATTTTGGAGGAAGAGACTGTATGGACTAATTCGTAGTATCTGTGAGGGAGGATCTTGCCGGAAGACTTTGTGAGATCAATGCTAGTTCCTATTTCAAAAAAGGAAAAGGCTTCATATCATGTGAGGACTACAGAACAATAAGTTTGATTTCCCAAGCAGCTAAAGAGGTTCTCAGGATTGCCTACGAAAGAATAGAGAGTAGAGCAAATGATTACTTATGGGGTGACCAGTTTGGGTGTAGGAAGGGCATGCGCGCTGTCATTGCTGCAATGAGATCGTGACTAACAGAGAGCAATGTAGAACACGATCAGGAAGCATTTGCCTGTTTCGTAGATTTCGAAAAGGCGTTAGATAGAGTGAATAGGGAAAAAATAATGACTGTATTGCAGAAAAAAGGAATAGATTGGAGGGATAGGTTGACTTATGTGTACCTGGTATATCGGTCCCATCGGCCTGTGATTCGAGAGCATGGTGCATGGGGTGCCTTGATTTGGAGCGTAGCTATGTACGGCGCGGAAACGTGGTCATTGAAGCAGGAGGATAGACGTAGGCTGGAGGCTTTTGAAATGTGGGTGTGGAGAAGAATGGAGAAGGTGAAGTGGACCAAAAGTAAAACAAATTATGGAAGTGCCAGGTGTGGCGGGCGAAGAAAGGGGTTTGTTGGGAGAAATCCTATGGAGGCAGTAAACGTGGATGAAGGGCGGATTGATTTGCAGTGGGATGTTGAAGGCTTTGGTAGGGTGGAAAATGGTAGGCAAACTAAGAAGGAATAGGATATGGAATGTTGGACGGGATGAAGGAAGTACTCAGGGATGAAGGGGGACTTGTTGTGCAGGAGGATGGGGTTTCCGTTGTTTAGCAAAGACAAGAAAATTGCCTGTGTGCTGTTCTGCCGCTCGTGCCCAGTCAAAAACCTACCTTTTTCGGTAGAACGCCGATAATATAATAATATAGGTACCTATTTTTTTTTTTAATTTCAAAGGTAAAATTTCGGACAAACATTTTTCTCTCAATATGTTTTTTCCTCCTCCGTATTGGAAATATGTTTTTTTTATTGATTTAATTTCTTTAAGTTGATGTAATAACTTTCTAATGTCTATCTAAAAACTTGAAATATTATCCATGTAAAGGAGGTAAAAAGCAATGTGTACTATTGATGAAATGAGCTCCCTCCCCTTTCCCCTCACTGGGCAAAGTGGGAACGTCGGCCTCGCCTCGATCTTCCACCCTAGAATGCGCGCCGATATTAGGAAATGGATTTCGCACGACGACGAGTGAATCGCGCGAGGAGGAACGTCGCCTACTTCGTGCCCGGAGCGGAGGAGGGTGTGTGGCGCGGGGGAGGGGGGTGTTTTTGGCGCCCACCCCTTGTCCTGGGGGGGGGGGCCTGGCGTGGGGGGGGGTGGAGGGCGACGATGCTCACTGGAGCCGGCTGTGGTATGAGTTGACGCTGCGGCCGGAGGAAGGTTCGTAAATGTTGAAGTGGAAGGGAAACAAATGGAAGTGAATCGATGAGGATTACGCAGTGGCAGAGAGAGATGAAGGCGTCCTCTTCTTGTAGCCATCGCTTGGAGTCTTGCGGGGGAGGGGGCGGGTGGGCGGAGGCCGGGGGACGAAAGGTCGTAATCTCTCCTTCACTTCCCTGGACCACTTTGGGGAGAGTTGGGGGTGGGATCGGAAAGTTGGAGAAGACAGAGCGGCAGGAAATAAAGAGGGGGTTGGAAAGGGTGGAGGAAAAGGCCCGGGGGGAAATAGCAGGGTGGAAATCATTTTCTCTGGAAATACATGGTCGATTGCGGCCCAATGTACATTACATAATAGCTTGTATTTTTCAGATAATACTATTTTCAGTGACTCTTAAAGTAAATTATGCAGTATTCCTGTTGGCTTAAGAATGTCATAAAAAGACTATTCTGAAAACCTTTTAATGCTCCTCTTCTCGTAGGTGCGAAGCCATTTTGAAATGAATGACATGATAGTTTTTCACGAATAACTGACCGTTGTACTTTTCCTCTTGATGAAATTTATTTTACGACCGGGTTCCGATGTATTGCATAATCATCAGGTAATAAACGGAAGTTGTGTGCCGTCTTATACACATTTAAGATTCCGGAAGAGTGGGAGAGGACGTGGTAGGAAGCGATGGGAGGGAGGGGGAAAGAAAATTATTCATAATGTTTGACTTCCGCCACATCACACCTGAAGGTACTCTATGATAGTTTTTATGTCGGCGAAAATCGTTTTATCCTTCATTTATTGATTATACTGGACCTCACGGACTTAGCAACTGAAAACCTGCAGTAAATACCCAGATTTAGTAATGCGTGTGAATAGCCAATTTCTTCGTAAGGATCTTTAAATTCCCTTGCAAAGATCAGCATATTTGATCTGTGATCATGATCTGACACGATTTTTCGTCAAACATCGATGGCATCCGTCGATGAAAGTGGTGTTTAAAGGGAGGAGTGGAGTGTGGAGCGGTGCGGGGGGAGGGCCACTCTTCCCCTCCTGGGGAAGCGGACCAGTCAGCCGTCGAGGCGGTCGTCGGTCGCGGGGGTGGGTGGTCATGGGGGAAGGAAGGGGGAGACGCCGTCCCCCGCCCCCGCCTTGCCCTTCCCTGGGGAAATATGTCCCGCGTCACTCCGAAAACCTACCGTCCATTTAATTGGAAAAGTCACCGCTGAGATCGTCGTCTTGATTTGCGATTATTATTACGACGCTGTGGGGAATTGCTGTAGAATTGGGGGTCACCTTACCACTAGTTGGTTATTAAAAGAGAGACATGTGCGGGCATTTTGGTGCAGAGTACGGCACACTCAGTGCCATAGTTAGACGGCCGGTCCAGGAGAATGGCACGGAAGGAAGAAACTCTGGAAATTCGGAGGACATTGGGGTGAAATGTGGATTGAAGAGCGAGGGGGAGAAAGGGGAAGGGGTGGGTGGGAGAGAGGCGAATGCAGAGGGGGGGTGGATTTGTGGAGGGGCAGGCCGGACAGCCACGCAGTGGGGCAGTTGTAGTTTGGGCGACGGGGAAGCAGCCCTCGGCGAGGATTGCCCTCTTCACTCTCACCGAATTGAAGCAGTTAGAATATAAGTAGTAGTTTTATGATGCAAGTAATATGACAAACCTCCAAGTGGTACAATGGGCTAAATTAAAGACAACAATCTTACCTCAATTAATTGTCGTATCTGAGCAGTAAACTTATCAAAGTATTCAAAGAAATTCGTCATAATGCAAAGAATTGTTGCATATTTAACTATGATTTAAATTCAACAAAAAGATTCGGATAATGTTTGAATTCAAATAGTTCATGAATTATTCTGAGAGGTGAACTAAAAGAGACAAAAGGAGGTCAAGCTGGTCATCTAATACGAAAGAATAAGCGATGGCATTCATTGGACGGATGTTCACGAGGTCCCTCCATCATGGTGGACTATTGAAATAAAATGTATGAGACGAAATAATTGTAACATCACGTTCAATTGACTCTAGCAGTGGCGAGGACTCCACACGAATCACAATTGAAGAGTGATTACAATTGAAGATCGTCCAATGGCTGCCTTGACAGATCGTTTTTCCGATGCGAACCCTCCCTCCCCTTTCTCTCTGCTCACTTCCTCGAGAGCACTGCAGAAGGTTTCCTTCCTTCTCGTACGTTTCCGTTGCGGGGAAACTGATATCCGAAAAGATTCTTTCAAACCCTTAACTTCGTACTACTATTCATGAATGAGACGGATTTTCTTTCCAGTCAATTCGATGTATTTCATTTGGTTCATGTAAATGTCTTGGTCTTTCAAATCGCACACACGTGATAAAACAGAAAGCCACAATGAATGGAGCCAACGACCAAGAGGCTGAACACCACCGTAGGTGGACTAAATCCATTGGAGAATCGGGAATTCTGGCAGACAAGTCCACGATTAGGAATTCACCCGGCCCGTATGTTTAATTATTTTCATTCAAATTGGTTAACATAATACAACTCGATTCCCTCTCCATGGGCGACAACTTTTGGCGTGGAGGAAGGGATTGTGTGGTTTGATGGGGGAGAATGTTTGGGTGGGGGTGGGAATGTAAGAGTCATGCTGGACGGACAGGAGGGAAGCAGGAGGCGTGAGGGACGCACTCGAGGGCCCGATGTCAGGCTCTGTCTTTTGCTAGGAGAGGTGTAAATGAGTCGATGCGTGGGTGTCCGCCGAGGCCAACCTCAACGCGAAGGGAGAGACGAGGATCGATTGAATTCACTTTGCTTTTGCGATCTCCCACGAGCGGGCACTTCTTCACGCGTCCACAAACACGAAATCTCCAACCACACCACTCATTTTATGAATTCTGCGTTTTTCTTGAAAGTATTTAAAACTGCTTCCGATCATGCTAAATCATGTGATTCTGTTCCATCATTTTAATTTTTCGTAAGGAAATAATGATGGGTTCCCACTGGATTCATGCCGATGAGTCGATCGGACATTGACCTCGATTCACTTACAAAGCGGACACCTTTCGTTTTGAACAATCCGCATGAGTCAATTTTAAAGTATTCGGGAATGAAATCACTCTCACTGCAATCGCTAGAATTAATGTTTCTTTTATTGCGTTTTTTGAATCGGATCTCTCTTTTTTAAGGATAACGATGGCATCCACGGAACTGGACCATACTTAGCAATGATGGGTCGTAACTAGACGAACAGAAATAATTCCGATCGAATCGATTGGCGGAGCAAGCGGGCGATTGCGGATCAGGATAATCGACATCGCATGGACCCCCGCGATTTATTCGTCGGTCGAATTGTTAAGTCTTATTGTTTGCTATTTCCAAATTCTCAATAATGCAATTAACAATACAGCAGCAAATGTTCACTGCTAGGAATTACAGATTTAATAATTGCCTAGTTGCCAAACAATTCAGGTTTGGCGGTACGCATTTCGAGTGAAATTAATTCTTGCACGAAGCCATGTCGCTACGAGTGAAGTAAGTGCCCATCCATTGACCAACCCAGAGTAAACGTTCTCGTGAAGTGTACTTCCATGAGGTTTGGAAACTCGGTCATTGGGACACGAATATTTGGGGCGGTGGAGATAATGTGAGGGCGTGGAGGAGAATGGGAAAAGTGTATTGGACGAAAAGGAAATAAATGGAGAGCCTCTGAATATGGCAAGAGATGGGATGGATTCCAATTGGGCTGGATAAGTGGATATTTGGTGGAGGTTATAACGAGTGGCACTGGATGGCTGATTAGGCTGAGGCAAGAAGGGAAAAATGTGCCGAGACAGTATTCCACAAGTGAGTACTATGTAGAGTCGACATGTTGAATATGGAATGAAGGGAGGCATCGCAAGTACGCGTGGCTGAAGATCGGCTTGTAATGTGTGCTGGGTTCCGCTAGGACTTCGTAGTGTCGTGTAAGGCGGGGCTTAAAGAAGTGTCGCATAGCTATTTCCCCCTGGGACCATTAACAACATATCATCACCGGACTCAATTAATAATTGGGCACCAAGCGAGGGATGTGCAGTAGCGCTGCGGGAAAGGTGGCCGGGAGGGGGCCGGGGGCTCTGGCGGGGAGGAAGCGGACGGACGGCCGAGGAAATTGAGGAGGCGGCATCAAGAATTAATGTGGGCTGCGGGTGGGAGGGAGACACGGGGGGAGGGTGCGCTGGAGCTGGGTCGTCTCGTAATAATTAATAGCATTTGATGGCCGAGGGGGGGGGGTCGGGCATGCTTAGGGGGAGGAAGGTGGGGGCAGGGGGATGGGAGGGAAGGAGGGATGATGAATATGCTACGCACCCTCCCTTTTACATTGTTACATCTTACTCTAAAAGATACGGCACGCGGGTGGCAGGAATTGTTGGACCAACAATTATTGGAGTAACCGCTTATTGATTGTATTCGGTACCATTTCATATTCTTCGGGCAACAGTCCAAACTCTTGTAATCGGTGTTACTTGTGCTGTATGTTACAAATTGGTGTGGACGGATCATAGGAGGATTGGGTATGAATTTTTTACCTGGAAGTCTGCCATTTAACACGGGTTTTGGATGGACAAAAGTTGGATGCACCTTAATATCTCAGCCCCGGCCAAATAAACACAACCAGTCACTCAATGCGCTCCCCCTCTCATATTTCGCATTCTTCCCCTCATCCCTCCCTTCTCGCACCATCCCTCCATTCCTGGCCCATGTCTTCCCCGCATCCCTCCCTTCCCGCACCATCCCTCCATTCCTGGCCCATGTCTTCTCCTTCCCCGACTGCATAACTGCGTCCCTTCTAACACGGTCTCCATTCCATCGCCAATTTATACATTTCCTATGGAACCCAAACACCCTCTCCCCTGGTTACTTTTCCATACAGATACCCTTCCTCTCCGTTATTATTGATCCACTGCAGGTTCAGTCAAACTTTTTAAGCGCCGAATCTGTAAGTGTGTGCGCGAATTATCCCATTTTACTGCCTATATTTTTTACTCTATGTGCAGCGCACCTAATTCACCCAACATTTTTAACATCACCATGCCCCCTCGTACTGAGTCCTCTAAAAGGCTTACTTCACCCTTTCAGTTTCTTGTCTCAATTTATTATTTATTTGGTATGTATTAATCACTTAACAAACCAAAACCTAGCATCCAATATTAAAGTAAGCCCTTCATCCCGTCCAACATCTCTTTCTTATTCCTGCCCGTTCCTCATTTGCCCAACATTATCCCCTCTATTACAGTCTTCAATATCCCATTATTGCCGATCAACATGTTTTGCATCCATATTTACCGCCTCCTTACGAATTCTCTTCAGTTGTTTGGAGACTATGGTGGATTTATGCTTCATAGCTAAGGCAGAGTGAGTTTATGAATACAATAAATCTATTTCGAAATATCAATCATCCTCAAGTCACTCACAGGGAGTAAGGCAGAGCGTGACATATCAATTTCAACCTCATCCTTCCTTCCAGAGGCCCACTCGTTTTTCCGAGCGTCCCCGCCCCACTCCCTCAACCATTCTCGTGGCGTCGTAAACCTTTCAAGCACCAGCCTCTCTGGCATGGAAATTACCGTCCCAACCACAACTTAGTCTCCTCCGCCGATGAAGGTTCCTCGGCAGTAATTTCAACCTCCGAGGACTATAGTATTTCCAAAGCCCTCGGTCACCTCAATGATACATCCACCTATACCACTCTCACCAACAACCCGACAACAACTTTCCAAACGAAAATTCGGTCTTTCCTCCTCCACACCGGACCAGAAGAAGGCCTCACCTCCCAAGACATATCCCTACTTTCACCCCCAAACCCCAGAACACCCCAGTTTTATCTCCTCCCAAAAATACACAAAACCAACATCCCCTGTCGTACTATAGTTTCCAGTTACAATTTTCCCACCGAAAGAATCTCTTGACCACCACCTAAAACCTCATGTATTCTCCTTGCCCTCCTTCACGAAAGACACATACCACTACCTCCACCATTGAAATCCTGTCTCTATTCCCTCCCTCCATCTCCAGCCTGCTTATGGTCACCATCGACTTTACTTCCTGCTACACCTCCATTACCCATGCAGAAGGCTTATCCTCCCTCCGACATTATCTCTCTCTGCGCCCTCCACCCAAGCGCCCTTCGATCGAATGCCTCCTTAATCTAGCCACTTTTCCCTCCCAAAAAAATGCATTTTCGTTTCAAATTTGTTTCCATTTACAAGGCAAAGGCAAGGCATGGGAACCAGGAAGCACCCGAAAGCTTCTTGTATTGGAGAAATTCCGGAATAACGTTCAGAGTTTACGAAATGAATCTGCGGGCAAATTATCCCCGTGGATAAGCAAAGTTATAGTTTAGCAGTCGTGCAAGAGCATAAAACATGTTAAATAGTGTTCTATTTTAATTTCGGCTGGAATCAGCCTTGTTCTAAACTTTTAACCAAAAATGCAGAAGTTAAAAAGTATGAATGGGTCACTCCTTATGTTGGCCGCATCTCCCTTTGGGACTCTCTCGTGCTATCGAATTCATACCAATAAACTTACGTAGTTTGTATAAAAAGAATCTGGACATGTTTCGGAAAAATAGAGTTATTTCAGATATTGCTAAAATGATACAGTGTAGTGCAGAACTTTCGCATCACCAAAATTTCGAGTGATATAATGGTCCCGTGCACTTTCCCCGACTCATCGATGCCAATACGATATCTGCGGCCATGCGCACGCCTAACCGACGGTCCGAATTCCGCACTCCACACGAACGCCAGGAAATAATTGTCACCGACACTTTTTACACGAGCCTTGATTTCATGACGCGCGATGAAGAGAAAGGCGGGGGAGGTAGAGACGAGGCCTTCGATGGGGAGGTCGAGCGGGGAGCGAAGGGGACCGCGCCCCCCTGGGGTGGGTGGCAGCGGGTGTGATCGCTACCCAGCGCCAATGTGCCTAGTTAGTGAAGAACACTTTCACGAAAATTGTGAATGATGCTAAAAAACAAATTGTTTGCACCAGAGTTATATATTCTAATCGAACACGAGACGAACCACTGAAAAGCGCGGGAATAAAATGAAAAATGTAAATAATTTCTACAAACTACGAGATAGGTATCCCAGCATAGAGCATTGTTTTTTAACAATTGAGCATCATCACTTAGCATGCCAAATGAATAATTGGAGTTGTTTCAATCCCTGGGTCAGAGAATAAATCCAACTTCAGAATAGTGCGCAGAGGGAAGTCGAGAGAAGGTTGGTTGTTGAGAAGAGAGCGACGTGTCGAGGAATCCCTTCGCGATCGGAAAACAACACCACCTCGACTGGGGGGGAACGAGTGCGCTCCTCTCGGGCGGGGGGAAGGGGGGACCCCCGAGGGAAAGACGACGCAGAATGCCAGCCAGCAGTCACTAAGGCGGCGGTGACCCACTCACTCAGTCACCACTACGACAGCCCCTCTTGTGGGCAGTTGCGGGGCGAAGGGGGGGTGTGTCCCCGCCCCGCAACCTCCCCCGCCCCGGCACGATGGACCGAGCACACACGCCCCGCCACCCACCAGCCCCCTGCCACTCCCGGGGGCGAGCGAGGGATTTGTGAGGGGGCGGATCTCCTTTCTTCGGCGTGCCCCCGAAACGGGGGGCGGGACCCTCGTCATATCTCGAGCCGACATCTTTCACGTTAATCCCCGAACATCACCTTTGCCTTCACTCTCCATCATCCCCCTGGCCACCCGACCGCACCACACCCAAGGGGAGGGTGTTAAAGGGGGGTAGGGGGAAAGAGGCGACGCGGGAGAGGGGGGGTGGACGTTGATCAGGGCCCCCTCACGAAAGAAAGGCAAAAGCGTTTGACGTCCAAATCGAGGAAGTAAAAAATGCCTCCTAAATATCTGCTCACAAATTTGTATTGAGTATTTTTTTAAATAAACGGAGCGATACACATAGCGGAGGTCCCCACGGGGCTCGCTACATTAGACTTTCGCTTAATCTTTGCTTATAAGCGGTGCTCAGGGCCTGAATCGAATGGGGCAGTGAATGGCATGTCGTTTGAAAGGGAGAAAACATGCCCACGGACTAATAAGGATTCGCCACTCAGCACTCTCGAATGCTAATAAAACGACACCAAGCTAAAATCACCCGCGATTTTCGCTTGAGTATCTCGTGGATCACTGAACATGCGCTCACGAAAGAACACTCGTTAGAACGCTGTAGTGGGGCTGTCATCTGCGTGCATCACATGCCCGCACCACGACGCAGGCTGCTGCGAGGACGAGTGTCGGAGGGACATCGGGGCGCCACTCACGCTCGAGGAATACTAACTCATCCTCGTGCCCTCTGCTTCAAAACTACACGCACCCACTTAAACGGACATGCCAATGGGCATCATGAAATAGATGTCGTCTGCTAAATCCATCAATCTTAATCTTTAAACTAGTTTTCAAGGGCGCTTGGTTTCGACTTCGTTCTAATTACGTCTAGTTCGACGGATGAAAGAGTCCTTGATTCCAGTGTAGTCCTATCCACCTTATTTTAACCTGGGTCTCGAAGCTGCCAGCATAAATTGGCGCCTTATTGATTATCTCTGGGTCGCAAGAAAACTCAGGTGCCCAGTGTCTTAGTTCTTAGTCCAGTTTCGTCCTGAGTGCACGTCTCTCCATACTCTCCTCCTGTAAAGAAGTACTGGCAAACTAACTCCTCCGATATTCCCGCCACGCTTACTCTAATATTCTTTTAATAAGGATTCACAAATCGAGTGGATTTTACCCGGACCGTCTTAAATAACATTTTCTCCCATGGATTCCAGATGCTTTCCGCGTATGTGGCGTGAAGAAAGCGTAGGAACAAGTTTCCCTTCCTTTTTCATTGAGGGCTTTTGAAACCCGGCTAATGTCACCTGGTTCCTTTTTGGCTGACCCTCATGTTCTTCCGATGCGTGACCTCTATGTGACTGGGAGACAATGCCTCGATTTCTTCCATCCGAGTGACTAAATTTAGATCTCAGCTATTTTGTTAACTATAACTTGGATTTCTTTTCTTTTACTCCAAAGCTTCGCTGATGTAAATTTTCCCATACTTAATTACAACTCAACTCGCCAATCTATGCCTGGTCTCAATGCCTAGAGAGTATCAGGCTGTTTGCTGGTGCCCCTATTTCTCCATAATTCCCAGCAAATAATCTACATTGCTGCTAACCTGGGCTAACGTAGGTTGTCAATATTAATCAGTAAGTGTTGGGGCCCCGTAAAATCCTTCCCTGTGGCACTCTTGAAGTTGCGTTTGCCTCTGCTGAGCTCAACCCTTCTCCGCCCGCCATTTGCTCAAGGCTAGATAAGGAGTCCCCATCCAGTTGGTCAATTTCTTATTACATCCGTTATGTCTTGGCCTTGTGATCCCTTTCCTCGTGGTTGACACTCCAGTATACCATGATGGCAAGTCTGAAAATAAGGCATCCACGCGTCTGTTCCGATTTGAAGATTTCATTAAAAAAGTACGACTGAGCTTCGCATGATCTGCTTTTCCTAAACCCCTACTGGTCACTGCAGGGCGTATTCTAACCGTCAGGAGAGGCCAATGCGTGTGCTGATTTCAATGATACGTTCTAAATTCTTGCAGGATATCGGTGTTGAATGATTCAATCTGTCATTAGTGCGATTCTCCTTGCCGTCGCCCGTGTGCATGTGTGTGTGTGTGTCAAGAGAGGGCACGTGAGCTGGATTCCAGTCCCATTGGGGCGTTGAGGTTTCCTCCAACGACTTCAGAAAAACAGTGCTAAATAATTTGCGACGTTTGCAGATAGTTCCTCCGCTATTCACGCCTTGCTTCATGCAAAAATAAAATTTGTTATCAAAGCACAGTACTATTTTTTTGATATTTCGTAAAATGCTATCTAACAGGTTTCCAAACTGATGCCGAGACTAACCGGAGTGAAAGAGCAGGGAATGGAAGCGGGAGGGTGGATGGGCAGGACTCGCAGGCGCCGGCGCCAAACACTCGAGAAATCGAAGGATCGAGCGAAATATGGGCGAGAGGGGCGACTCGTGGCCTTCTCTCCCGTTCCGCTCGATATGTGGGCTTCAGTCCTCGCTTGAGCGATCCCTCATCGCCCGCCTATGCAGGAACAATCATCTAAACGGCTAGGACAGATAATACGTTACCCTTTTCATCAACTGCAAAGCATTTTTTATAGTACACATAAAAAGTAATTACCAATGAGATGTTCTGTTGAACGCTTCCTCGACAGTTATTATTTGAGTACCGATATACTTCTTCTAGTGCACGGCTAGAATCTGTGGTGTGCGTCCAATGAGTATTTGATTAATTGTAACATTTGTCAAGTAATATTTTAAATATATTTATAACCTTGTGATTCAGAATTTATATCATTTATCAAACTTGGTATTTCATTCTATATTTTTGAAATACAGAGAAGCAATGCCTACCAACACAATATATTCCAAAGCACCCAAGGGCGTCACGATGATTCACAGTTCCACTCAGAGATTGCAACGCATGTTTAACTATATTTTCAAATTGTTAATCATTTGAGTCAAACGATGCAGAGTTTGCCAAGGGCCGTTTGGCTGTCTGCTCGCAAATGGCCCAGAAGCCCCCCTGCATCTTCTTGGAGTCGTGATTCGTCGCTCCCGAAGACGAAGGAGAGCGTTAACATTGATCCTGATTCGAAAAGGAGCAACTTGTTTGGTGTGTTTTCAATCTTAGAGATTAAACATTGCTTGGTTTCACGTTCCCACTCGTTTCTTGCTTCATCGTCTGATATTGACTGTCTCTGCATGTAGTCCTGTAGGTCACCATGAGTTCGTGTGACAGGTGTCAGTTCACTAGCCAATGGGATATTGAGCATTACTAATCATTGTACATATTCTGCTTTGACTGTGGTGCGTGATGCCTTCACTCCGGTTTGTGGTCTCGAATCGTGCAAGGAGAAAAGGACCCACTCTGACTCTACGCACTCCTGCACTCACTAGTGTCGCTGGTGATTGCCTTAAGCCCCGCTAATCATTACATTTGCGGCAAAAATTTTCATTTAACTCTCTTTGTCAGCATTAAAATCGAATGATATGTACTTTCTCCGACAATTTCAATTCATATCTGTAATCTCCGCGATTCTCGCGTCTCCGACTCAATCTCTCCGGCAGTAAATGACGTAACGCTTACTGTTTTTTACATAATTGTTCTTCACGAAAGGAACAACTTTCCCCTCGCGTTCTGTTGTGTTTTGAAAAAGAGTTCTTCTGAATAAGTCAAAGCCAGAAGGCCAGAAAGGAAAAAAATGTAGATTAGAAACAGGATTTATTATTAAATTATCACGCGACACATTGTTCTAAAACATGGGATTAAATACGGATAAAGTTATTGCGGCAGTTAAAATACCTTTGTTTCAAAAGGATGCTTTTGTCAAAAATGCTGGAAACCAAGTGCTCAAGACGCAAACACCACTAAAAGTCGCATTCCTATAATTTTTCAACAGTCCCAGATTTTGAGTGAAATGCAAAGAACAATAGTCTTGGCGAAGAAGTCGGATGAAAAGAAAAAAGAGTCCTTTAGAAAGAAAACACATGAGATTTGGAACATAGAAAATCCTTTGCAAAAATGTTTATATGGAGCACATTATTATATGTATGCGAAACTTGGACATTGGGAAAGAGGGAAAAGGCTCGCTCGGTTGGAAGCAATGGGAAAGTGTGGAGTCGGAGAAGGACAGGATAAGTACAAAATGGACGGACAAGAAAAGCAGCATAGAAGTATTGAGAGAAATTGAAAAGGAAAGGAATTTAATGAAGGGCGAAATAGGAGAAAAGGCAACTTAAATTTGTCGGACATGTTCTCAGGCATAAAAACTTCGTTGAAAATATAATGTAGGGGAAATGAATTGGAAAAAAGGAAGAGGAAGACCAAGGAATAAAATTATATGTAGATGACATAGAAAGTACTTCGAGATTAACAACCTACAATGAATTGAAAATAATGGTATGGGCAAGGATAGTCAAC
The DNA here is from genome assembly GCF_022747635.1 of Hetaerina americana. Taxonomy (NCBI): domain Eukaryota; kingdom Metazoa; phylum Arthropoda; class Insecta; order Odonata; family Calopterygidae; genus Hetaerina; species Hetaerina americana. Next base: position 91,148,390 of record NW_027287205.1, on the reverse strand, counting down.
GGTGCTCGTCGCAAGAAGTGGGCGTCTATGACAACGGCGTGCGGGCAAACTACACAGCAAGCGAAGCTCACACAAATGCTTCGGCTATTGTGTCTGGTGAATCAGCTATTTTCTTCGGTGGTTAAATCAATGAAACAAGATCAAATGCAACGGGAATGAAGATATTTGGATACAAGATCAATGGCTGCAACGACAAAGCACTGCCTTCAATATTCAGGAGATGATGACGATCCCAAATATTCCTCCCTCTCCTCCTTTGGGTTGCCTGAATCTCAATTCATGCAGCGTTTGCACAGCACTCATGGAGTGGAGATGTGCGGAGTACCCAACGGCGCTGTGTTATTTTTCAAACCAATAACGAATTTGAAAATGTAGGGAAATGTAATAGGAATACCTTTATCATTCCCTGTGCCGCTGAGCACTCTCGACTGACTCATCCATGCATTGGAAAAAGCCGGCGAGGAATCTGCTCGACAAGGCGAACTGCACACACACACACACACCACACCCTGACCTGAGAAAGGAAGGCAGGCGGAAAAGGCACAATCTGGGATATTAAATCCACTTGTGCAACCCTCGCTCAAGGGGTATCGTGTTTCATCCGGGGCGGCGCCGACTTTCCCTCGGCCGTGAGCGCCTTCGCCGCCAATTCATAATCCCCCCTCCCCCCGATAATCTGCTCGCCGCTGCGGTGCACGGGGGCGCGTGAAGCAACGGTGACAGACGCGGCGAGAAGGTCGCTCTCCCCCCCCCTCCTCCTCTCCAGCGGATGCCCAGGCGCCCCGGGACGATGGCCGACGGAGGCCCGCGCCGGGCCATCCGCCGGATCAACGGCGAAATCGCAGTTTAAGGGACGCCTTGATTTCGCTCTTCATATCGAAGTGGAAGAGCTAAATGTAGCCCCAAACGCCAAAGGACATCCAAAGGGACTCAAGATTGGAATATTGGGCAGGATTTGGAGAGATCTTGGAGAACGTTTCGTGACAAAGCATCAATTGGAGGAATGAAATAGACGGTATCAATACCATTTCATAGCCTGGATAGGGATCGCTTTGAAAAAAGAATCATAGGCACAGCGTAAACTATTAGAACGCAAGAATATGCCGCGTTTACCAACGATGGCGAAGAAAGGGAGTCAAAAGAGCCCCAAAATATTACATTCCTCCAGATTCTCATAGACAAGCGGAATACGTGCGCCATGAAGTGTGGCGTCCATGTGTTGAGTCGACAATCTACGACTATTTACCCTTGGGTCTTCTTTGGAAGAAAAGCTATCTGCCGGTCAAACCCACTCCGTCTTTAAAGCTTCGACAGTTATTTCAATTTACGGCATATTTGAAATGGTGGTTATTGGATACATGACGGATGGCATAATTATTGAATAGTGTTTGTTTTATAATTGATGGTTTCTGGCGTAACTTTATGGAACCGATTCATTATAAATAAATGAAAAGACTAACTTTGTAGTTCGACACGAACATGTGTGTTTCAACCAATACTAAACACACATGTTCGTGTGGAACTACAAAGTTAGTCTTTTCATTTATTTATAGTGTTTCTTTTATTTTTCTGGATCCAACAAAGATCCTTATGCATGGTATTCAATAATTTAGGAACCTGTAAGTTGTTGCATTTTCCTAAATTTTGTAATACCAAACAGCATCGTTCTTTTTTCCTCTTTTTCATGAAATAGAAAATTAAATTCAAATAGATATGTGTGATGCTTGAAACAGTTATATATATGTATATATATATATATACATATATATATATATATATATATATATATATATATATATTACTTCATTACTTCTATATCTTCAGATGAAGACGGAATGTTTCCGTCGAAATATCAAGAAATAACGTGTGAGTGTTCTTTTTTTTGTGTTTCTATATTGTGTGTTACTGTGTATTGTACTATTCGGCACTTCCGTGTTACGCCTACGAAAGCATATATATATATAAATATATATATATATATATATATTCTCACAACTTTTATCGGCTAAGAAGTTAAAATTAAATTACATTTTAGAGATACTACAACCTTCGACTGAACATTACAAAAGTAAACCATAGTCACCACTACATCTAGACAAGAGAAGAAACATCATTTTGCATGCACTACAAACAAATAAGCTATTAATAATCGGTAGAGATTTCAATATCCCATCAGTTGATTGTAGCACACATAGTTTTGAAAAGGGGGTAGAAACAAAGATTCCTTGAGAGTTGCTCTCGCATTCATTTTTGTCGAATTTCATGCATAAGCTTGCCAATTCACAAAAAAGGGACAATTATAGTCTTGATTTTTTTAACTAGAGCTAAATTTGTGAAAATTTGTTATGACGAACTGAGTACGGGATGAAAATTACTAGAGTAGCTAGTTTGAGAATATGGTTCGGAGCGGAGATTAAATTGCAGATTAAATCTCCTGCATGAATTGGAAGGATGCCTCATTAGCGGCGATGTTGAATATCCCTCTTAGCCTGATCCTGCTGAGGTAAGACGGAGAAACTCTAGAACACGTACAGTTAAGATGCAATTTTTCTCGAGCATGAAAATGAATAAGTATCACTATAAGCAATCTCGCTTGGATGGAAGAATAATATTTTTCAACGCAAGAAGCCTGGCATTCGCCATTTTTTCATCTTATCTCAAATTATTGATCCTTCTGCTACTAGAAGTTTCTCTCTCATTCCGAGAGAATTGGATCGCTTTACGTACCGTTGCAAATGCATCTGCAATTATCATAATCTTCATCATTAAAAATATTTTACACACACACACATCCTAATCTCCTAACAAAAAACAATCAAACATCTGACTCTACATCAGGTCCCTCTTCATCTCTATGTACTTCCTTCATTCCGTCCAACATCCCTATCCTGTTCCTTCCCTTTCCCCGTTTGCCTAGCATTCTCCCCTCAATTACAGTCTTCAACATCCCACTGTCGGTCAATACCCCCTTCATCCACTTTTCCTGCCTCCATAGGATTTCTCCCAACAAACCCCTCTCCTCACCTTTCACCATTCCTCTGACACTTCCTATGTGCTCACCTTCTTTCGGCCCACTTCACCTTCTCCTTCCTTCTCCACACCCACATTTCAAAAGCCTGCATCACAACCCTATCCTCATACTTCAATGACCATGTTTCTGGCCCGTGCAAAAAATCAGAAATATATTGCAGCTAAAAACTAAGAAATACTAAATTGTGGATTCCTCATGCTAAGTATGCAATCATCCCTGCCGCATTCCCTTGAGGTGGCGGCCAGGCAGAGGGTGAGGGAGCCCAGCGGCGTCACCTGGAATGGCACCCAGGCCCTCCGGTCAGCACCTCAGGTGCCTATTGACGAGACTACTGCGGCCCAGACTTTATCCAGCAGTGCTCCTTCCAGGAAACTCAACCGTGGCCACCAACATTGAAAATTTAAACGCAATGGATGTAAATGAAGTACGAAGGTGGTCCTATGAGTGCCTGGCCTGATCTATAGATGGTGGTAGTTGTTTAAAAAACATCACTGTATTAGAAATTACGCCATCTGTAAAGCATATGTCCCAAGTTTGAAGAGGCCACGTTGTTAAAGTATTTGTTTGGCGGTCAACAATAGTGAACGTTTCCAGGGAATTTTTGAAAATGGAGAAAATTGGTCATCGTTACGTCACACAATACTTTTATTTGAATGGCATCAGCCCAAGCTGAACTGGATTCTACTCTGGGTGAGTCTGCTCCTTGGTTTACAACAGTAATATAGTATTGGGCAGCAGAGTTTAAACGAGGCCGTATGAGCTGTCAAGACGAGTATCGCATTGGTCGACCAAACGAAGTGACGACTCCAAAAACGGTGAAGAAAATCCAACAAAGTGATATTGGATGATCATCGACTGAAAGTGCGCGAGCTGGCAAACATTGTAGGCATTTGAAAAAGTGCGGTACAACGCAAATTTACTGAACATTTGGGCATGAGTCAAACTCGAGCAAAACCAGTGGCGTGAAGATGTTTCCATTGAGGTTTTAGCAGAGTTTCACAGCAACAAAGCAGAATTCGTGTGCCATTTCATAACCATGGATGAAACATGGGTCCATTACTTCACACCCGAGGCAAGAGAACACTCAAAAACAATGTATTCCAAAGGGAGAACCGGCTTTAAAGAAGGCGAAGACCGTTTCATCTGCAGACAAGGTCATGGCGTCGGTTTTTTGAAATACGCGAGGGATAATTTTCATTGACTATCTTGTGAAAGGAAAAACTATCAACGACGAGTATTATGCAATCTTTTTGCAACGTTTGAGCGAATAAATCAAGCAAAAGCGACCGCATTTGGCTGAGAAGAAAGTATTATTTCATCAAGACAATGAACTAGCTCACAAATCCGTTATTGCAATGGCCAATATTAATGATTGAAAGTTTCGATTGCTACCTCATGCACCCTATTCGCCAGATTCAGCCCCCTCGGAATATTTTATGTTTGCAAACTTGAAAGAATGGCTCGGGGGTCAAAGATGTCTCAAACTTGAAGAAGTGATGTAGGCAGGTAATTGCTATTTTGAGGAGCTGAAAGGAGATCATGTTGAAAAATGAATGCATTTTTTTCCAACACTTGTGTTTACTTTGACGGGTCGGGTACTTCTGGGATTACCCTCGTACTATGGCTTAAAAACAAACTGGAACACGAGGACAGAATCACGATAGTCTTTAAACCTCAAAAATAAAAGGACACTTTATCCGAGAGGCATTTCACACCGATGTTGCCCTCGTATGTTAGAGCTTTTAAAATTTTTGATAAGTACATACAAGGTAATGCCAGTAATTCCCATCATTTCACCTCGAGCGATTTGCATAGCCAATGAAGAAATGTTTTGTCAATCGAGATTTTATCAAAAATGGGGAAATAGTGCGAGTATTAAATGTGATTTCCGAGAATATTTGCTCGATAAGTTTACTATTTCACATGAAATGTAATTCCCAGGTTCTGGGCACAACATATGCCGGGATTACTCTCGAGAGACCATGTAATCTGTCCCCGTATTCTTCGATGCAATTGATTTGCAATTTCCGCCAATCATTAAATAGCCTTAATGTCGTCGTCAGGGGAAACATGTCACCCGCGTGGACGAGTGGCGGACGTCGTCCATCACTTCCACCGTTGGCCAATCCGGTTGCAGCCGAGTAAGCGCCGTGGGCCGCCACCCGGATGAAGCCAAAGCGCGCCTCCCGCCGGACTCGCCCGCCAGCCACCTCTCACCGCGTGCTGCACGACCTCCCGAGCCCGCCATTCACTCTCATCTCTCTCCGGGTGCTTCCATCTCCAAATGTGTGTGTGTGTGTGCCCCCGCAGCCGTCTCAGGGTTGGCAAGCGGCCCTCCATCGCAATTCCGTCCACTCGCCATCAGCTATCGCGATGCCGCTCGGGGATTCAGGGGCGGGCGCCCTCTCGGATGCATGCATTCGATCCCGCCCCCCCCCCTCGACTGTCACGGGGGATCTCTCGTAATGCCCCGACCGACAGAGCGTCCGCCCCCCCTCTCGCCCCCCCCCCTGCCGCACAAGAACACCACACCACTCGAAAGCTCCTCTCCTGGAGAACCCGATTCCCTGGTCGGTTGGGGGCGGGGGAGGGGCGGGAATAGTTTCGGGGGCTTAGAGCGTGGCGTGGGTTTTTTGGGCGGGGGACCACCGCGAGGGGCTTGGGGAGGGCGGTGGGTGGTTTGGGGAGGGGACGGGGGGAATGGGCGGGGGGGGGAGGGAATGATGTGTGGCTCGGGTGCTGTGGCTGCTGCTCCCGTTCTTTGCCGTGGACACGACACGTCCTTTCACTCCACTCTCCCTCCCTCCCCTCCCTCCCCCTCGAGCACTCCATCCAAGAATGTCTACGTCACCCTGCACGGGCCTCATGGATCGAACGGGTCCGTGGAAGACGCCTCCTCGTTGCCAAGCGCAGGTACATGCGTTCGCTGTGTAGAGGGCGCCACTCGTGCGCTGGGCCCCACGGCTCTCGTCACCGTCGTGACTCAATGCGACGTTTCGGGACTGCAATTGTTTTCCCTCCCCCCCTGCGATTGTTAAACGTGTTGTATTCATCTAACAGTTATGGTATCATGAATTTGCAATTAACCTCCGTCCTTCCAGTGGCTCCCCTCCTTAAGCTATCAGATGATAATACGGCCATTTATATTCGTTTATAAGAATACGTGATGCTCATTACTGCATCTTATTCAGTTTCGACGTACGAGGCCCTTCTGCGCGAAATCTCAAGCGTGCGGCGCGTATTTAACGTAAGGCTTGCCTAAAGTTATTTATAAAACAACAACCTAATATTTTCATGTAGTTACTCTTAAATAAACAGGATTAAATCTCTAAAAGCATGAGAGATATTTTTTTGGAAAGGCACGGGATCCTCGTGATACCACAGAGGAAGTTAGTCATTATTGCCTGATTCCTACTGCATAAGAGTGCCTAAATAGAGGGTAATAGAGATCCGGGGTCACTGAGATAGATTCAGGAACTGTGTCTTTATTCCGACACAAATTACTATCGCAGCCGGGTCAATGACAGTAGACTCGTGTCCTGTCATCTGGAAATCTCATAGTAATCGCATTATCGCGTATGCATCATCTTCGCTCATAATCATATGTTGCAGGTCGCTCTTTGGGTTTTTCATTTTATTAAGTAAACTCTTAGTTCCACTTATAATTGCTTTAAAGAGCTTCTGAGGTCATTTGTTATTTTACTTCCCACGCAATGGAACTCATTCATTTCTTGAATGATCTTGGCCAAGTCTTATTTAATTTCTAATTCAAATATTTTCCCTTCAGAATAGAACTTTGACGTAATGTTTATCGTAATTTTGTTTTGGTCGACCACTTCCATTTTATCACTCAGAAGGCGGGAATCCGAAATAAGCTCATAATTGGGATAACAGACTATTAACTATGGACCCTGGAAATGAGAGCGATGGTGTTCTTGTCTCAGTCAATGCTCTCGCCGATGGAGTGAGTGAATTATATCCTAGGAATGTTGAAACTAATTTGCCAGTTACAAGTTTCCGACTCGCCTTTTCCTATTTCCCTTTCCATTGACGCCTGTATGCCGTCACCTAACGGAAAGAATCGGACCCAAGTGAAATCTCTGGCGCCGTTACCGCGTGCAATAATCTTCGCATGAATTCCGACATCGAATTCAAAACCATTTCGACAAAAGATACGAGTTCTCCGCAATAATGAACGGTCTTCGACGCGTTCGGCCCCTGGATTGGTCGATCGACCAATTAAGCATGTGGGAGCCCCTCGAGGGATGAAGAAGGGTCGCTCGGAGATGTCCGCCCGTCCGTCACCTGCGCCCATGATTGGCGTTTCCCGCGGCGATCAATCGCTCTACTGCGGAAGCGGACGGTCGAATTAGCATAATCGCGCGGTTGCCGTCTTTTGGGACCAAAGGGGGCTCCCTCTCGCCCAGAATGCGCTCCACCTGGCCCTGGCCTCGCTGCCCACCCCTGACATCCCGGCTCAAATATCCACGGACGGCCTCACATTTCACGACCTTCCCGAAATTGAAGCTTTTCGACGTGTGTCAACCGGAGATAGCAAATTAAATCGTAAAATAACATTTTCAACAGTTACCGTGATGTAACTTCGTACAGATACCGCTAACTAAGTAGTTATATAACTTAATAAACTATTGAGGGAAACTACCTATTCGGGCCTATTTGTTGAAAATGTGGAGAAATCAGTTCTGGGAAAAGAAATGCAAACGCCGACACAGTGTAATGGAGGCAGAGAGGAAGGCAAAAGAATAGAGGCAAGTGAATTAAGAGGGAGGGACACTCAAGGTGGAGGTCGGATACCCTTGCATTGTCATTCATTGTGCAGCCTTGATTAGGGGACATTGGGGTGCAGATTGGGCTTGTGCCCTGGCATCCCCCGCCACTCGCCCTAGCGACGAATCGCGAGGTATATACGTAGGTCCCTGGAGCATAAAAAGAGAAGGTAAAACTTGAAAGTTTTACCTTCTCTTTAAAGCTTCTTGCCACAAGGTTTCTAGCCACTCAAGGGAATTAATTATCCTGGCCTCTAATTACATTTGGTAGATTCGGCTACAAGAATAAAATAATTAAAGAGGAATAGATACAATGGCAAGCAAAATTCGAGTGCTCATTCATCGCGAGAATCGCAAGAGGGAATCGTCATTAAAAATAACGTGCGCAACCGCCCGAATGTATTTCTGCGGTATCAAAATTTAATGGTTCAGTCAAACATGCCAAAATTGGTTGAATATGCGTATATGGTACCATGGATTATGACCTAGACGTGGTTGAAGGGCTTGTGCGTTCCGATGACTCCTAGAGCTGTGCTGGCGGGAGTAATAATAATTGCTGCTGGTAGGGAAACCCGTGCCAGAGAGGTCGAAGGTTAGGAGCCAGACGAAAGGTAGTCCACGCAGCGTCTGTTCGTCGGTGAGGCGGCTGCAAACCCGGGTGGTTGGTGTACCCCTTCCACGCGTCCCCAGGAAGCCAATAGGGCAAGGGACTGCCAGGAACTACGGAAGATCCCTACGAGTTGAATCTGAGGGATCTGTAGGTTTGGACAAAGGTACAGCCAGACGTTGCATACTTGAGTTCATTAATACTCTGCTATTCGCATCATCAATTTCTGAAAATGGAATTAAGAAGGCCGCAACTGTTGCTACCTGTTTAGAACACACGCCCTTTTATTTCGCTGGACCACTACTTGCCATAAACAAAACGACCTGAATGTCGACATTACCACGGGTCCCCAACAAAGCGATTATTTTCAACAAGATTTGCGCTCGTATCAGGTATGTGACATAAAACTTGTAAAATGATGTATTTATAGATACCCAATTTAATCAGTAACGACCCTATTAACTATCTTTCTCCAATAAACTCTCAATGATCTCAATATTTAATAATGAGTACGCAAACAGCTTAACTATTGATCAACCCTATAGTTTGTCCTTCGGGAGTCTCCATTGGGTCAATTCCGCAATGAATAATAATAGAAGTGGCTGACGAACGATGGAAAGGGTGGACGTAAGATGCGTTTTGATTGGCGATTGGCAGAGGAGGGTTTGTGCAGAGAATGGACACGCAGGAGGCAGGAATGGAGCTTCATCTCCACAAGACGACTCGAGGGCGTGTGCCCCAGAGATGCGGGCAGAGGTTAAAGTTCATACCCTCACCTGAACACAGGGTAGCTCGTACACGAAACTCCTGCACACGCATGTCTATATTCATCATGCAATAATCTTTGCGCTTGGCCGAGTCGTCAAATTCCAGACTCCAAGGCAATGTAACTACTTCGAGGGCCTGAGTTCAGGGGAAGGTTCAGTATCGGGGGAAGGACTTGACTCAGTGTCTGTGTGTGAAGTTGTCTTATTTTATCTCCGTGGTCGAATGCACCTTTTCAATTTGCTGCTGGAATAATTTCTACTGCTTTGCACGAAAACTCTGGTGTCCTTGATCTTTCTAAGACTCTAGCCTTTCTTTATTTTCTCGAGAGCCAAGACGCTCCGAGTCTTTATCCTCCGCACACTCTCTTCTCGTAGCTATTTCTAACAAACCTTATGGATTTTCTCTCAACCTTTTCCAGTCCCTTAACTGATATTTTCTCCCATGGATCCCGGACGTTTGACGCCCATTCGAAACGTGGTGTAGCTAAGCACAGATACGCCTTTCTCTTGCTTTTTCAATATATTTTCCGAAAAATTGTCTAACAAAACCCATTTTTATAAGCCCAACCCGCCCACATATTTACCTGATGTTGTGCACCCGATTAAAGGCTGCATTACAGATTATTAAAGTGCTTTTCCATTCCTTCGTAGACTGCCTAGACGCCTCCTTGGCGGCTGTGCGAGGGATGCAGGTGTTCCTCCCACCCCCCCATCGATTCTCACCCTCCGCCGTTGGTCGCACCTCGCCCAATCGCTTCGCTCCTCCCACCTCCCCTCACTCCACCTCCTCCCGCCTCGGTTTCACTTTCCCCAATTTCCTCACACTCTCATCCTAGCTTAATCTCTTTTGATTAGGAATAATGATTTCAATTTACATATTAAGATTATTTTAATTAGTTCGTATGAATATTGTCTCCAGACATTGCAGCAATGCTTAAAAGGGATATACCTACTTTGCGACATCCAGTATTATACCGTAAAACTATACCATATTGAATGCAAAACGCTTTACTTTTGAATCAAATATATTTTTTATTAAAAATGATCTAATTTTGTTATTTACGTTTAAAAAAATAAATACCTTAATTGATTCGGGACTGATGCCACGAACAGCATTTTGAAACGGACGGCAGTTTTATTTACGAGACAGCATAGTGCGAGTATCATTGTACACTACAGTCCTTCACTTTGAAACGGGTTGGTCGACACCATCTCCGCGGTCACCCCTGAAGACCAAAGACTTGAATCGAATTAATATACGATAGCTAGCATAACGCCGGAATCCTCCAACGAAATAAATATTTTAACTTTTTTCCTGAAATGAGATCGAAACGAAAGCGGAAGATGTGATACATTTTCACTTTACTCGGTGTAACACATTGTTACATAATCCAAGCGAGCTAAGATTGGAGTCTTCTGTAGAGATGTGTTTGTGGAGAAGGATGTAGAAGGTGAAGAGAAGGAAAACAAAAGAGGAAGCGGGAGGCATCGCAGTGGGGGGCGAGGGGATTGTTAGAAATCCAAAGGAGGCAGGAGAGATGAGGAAGATGGGACATGTGCAAACGATGGCGCTTGAGGACGGAGGGGTCGCCGTGGAAAAAGTGGAGACGCACGCCATAGACACGCACGGCGAGGTGTGGGGGGGGGCGGGGGGGGAAGGAGGGAATGGGGTAGGTGCGCGTCGCGTAAGAAGTGCGATGGGCGCGCGTTGAAGAGGGGAGGCGGAGCGGGAGTGGGCGGGGGTGGGCGGGAGGGTGGGCGGGAGGGACTTTCGGTTGTCTGACGGTGCGAAGGGGAAGTTGAAGCCGTGGGGGATGAACGCGGGGGAGATTAAAAAAATAATACATTTAGAGAGAGAGAGGTTCGCAGGGGGAGTGGGTTGCGGGGGGCGGTGCGGGGGGAGGAAGATGGAGGAAGGGATTAAAACCCTTCGGAGGGTTTGTGAGAGGGGTGGGGGAGGGAGTCTCCTGAGGGGTGGACGTGTGTGGGCTCACTCTCTGGTGGTTTGCCCCCCCCTCTACCGGGTGGCATTGGAAACTGTCGGAGGCGGCGGCGGGGAGGGCGTCTCCTCCGTCCCGCAGTTGGCGAGAGAGGACCGGGGGGCTGAGAGGGGGGAAAGGGGGTGGAGGGGGAGAAGGGGGCGGAGGGAGGGAGGAGGGAGTTTTGTGTGCCGCCGGGCTCTGTTTATTATTTGGAGTGCGTCCTGGACACGCACGCACCTGAAAATGGCGACGTGGCCCCGCTATAACGAAATACGAAGCGAAACAGACAATCTTAATAATATTTCCAATTTGTTGCGTGTCCAATGGGAAATTATTAGCGATTGTATGTAGTAGATACAGAATACCTTTTACACTTTCGAAAATCGCAGCTGAAAAAATAAATTTCAATACACATCCGAAAGTCGAATTCTTCTCGGCCCCCACTGCGTCAATTCAAACGGGAGTGGGTGAGGCGAGACAGCCAAGAATCAGGCAGGTGTCTATACTGCATGACCAAACTTCTGGTTAAGTTCCAATAATGTTTCTACATACTTCCATCAACATGCACTCAAAGAAAGTTATCGAGATTTAGATGTAATATGACCTGATGAGTAAGTATTGCGTAGTTTCAGGTGTGATGTGGTGATCATCGAGCAATCAAATACAGTGGAATATTTTTAAAACTTTGGTCACCATTCCGATAAGTAATATTCAGTTACAATTATTACCCTTTGCAATAAAATGCAATTAAAATGCAATAAAAGACAATTTCAAAGCTTAGTGCATTTGGTTAATCACATAGCTAACTAATATTCACCAGTGTTTTCGTAACATAATCGATATTCCCTGCTGAGCCCTTGGCAAAGCATCAACATCAATTAAGATCATTGTGAGTCTTGAGAATATTATCTCCAATGGCGTTACATTCAATGGCGTTAGATTAAAGGATTTTTCACATTAGAAAGTTGACGCCCAAACATGCCTTCACAGGGAGCACTCCATGAGTTCGCTAATCACGCGCCTAAATATTCACCTCGGTCGTCCGTCACTCAACGGAGAGAACGCTAGAGGGAAAATGGCGATAAAGTTAGAATTTCCGCTAATTCAACCTTATCTCGTATGCGCAGTTCTTGCGAGGGACCAACTGAAAGTTTGGAGAGTGAAAACAGTTGATTTACCTCCGAGTGGTGACCACTTCAAAGTTAAAAACAAGAGTGGATTGCATCCTTTTGTGCGTGTAATTTGGAAATACCAATAAGGGAAAATCGTGATACCAATATCGAAGTAAAAGTTATCGCCGTGTCAAGAGGTTAACGGCACTCAGCGATCGGCTTTCAAAGCAGCGGAGTATTGCACTGACCTGTTTTCAGTCACAACGGAACACGAGTCCGCCATGTTGTTGTTGATATTTGGAGTCACGCTGGTAACTGTCGAAGAATGGAAATACGCATTTCAAAGGCAATGTGTGGTTAACCAAGGAGACGGAAAGCCGCGCGATAAGATATCAGCGCATTGTTTTACTAATGATTCCATTATGCTTTCTATTAAATTTATAAAAATATATTTCAGAATTATAACCTCACGCTCTTATCTTTTATTTTTGTCCGTTTCCACGGGTGCAGTAGTCGTTTTATATTCGTTCATTGACCAATTCACTGTTGCATTTTGAGTGCAAGAGTCCGTGCTGGCCATGGCCAAATTATAAAATCGGCCTCAAGTCTCTTTTAGATCCAATTTTTCAATTGATATGTCATGGTCGACCTTATAGAGACTTCCTTTATAGCGTTAAATCATGTTCCAGTGATAGGGCTTGTTCAATTGGCTCCCTTTTAACTTGTTTAATTTTTATGCAAAGTATATAAATTGTTTGTTCATTGAAATAATGGAACTGAAGGCTGAGGCTTTGCACTTTTTGATTCCAATGTATCCCCATTCAGGTTTTGAGCTCTTTTGAGAACGCTTAGAGGCAAGCGAAGAATGTAGCTGACCTAGAGAACGGGGTAAACTTCAGATTATATTCGAATTTACTGTCACAGAGAAATACTACGCACGTTTGAGAAATGTATTTGTCCTGGAAGCTATTTTTGCATTATACTATATACATATATACTTCTATGAAGTGTAATGTTACCTCAATTTGATTGTGTTAAAGGTTTAGGGACTATATAGTATGTGTGCATGGGAACGAAGATTCAAATTTCACTGTCGCCAAGACTGAAATGACGGCGTCACCAAGCGCTCTTTGGCAACGGGAAAAGGTGAGTGTGATGAAAGACGCGCAAGTCAACCCTTGCTGCATGACCGCTGCATCCCTTCACTCGCTTTGCTCCGTGGCCCACTCGGAGTCATCCTCGAGTGTTCCTCAACCTCAAGGGTTGCACTTCCAAAGCTTTCCTCCGCCCCGGAATTTATTTTCCTGCTGGATTTTTTTACTCAAGAGAATATCGAAGAATTTAAGAAAACTGTGGCGCTTGAAGGCACATGTATTGCTCCATATTGCTCAGCCTCGATTAATCTATCCAATGAATTGGAAAGCCACGACGTGGAAGCCTGCTGGCGAAGCAAGGGAGTCTTTTAGTGTTGAAGGTTACGTCGTTCAAACCTGGAAAGGACACGAAATCTCCATAGGCAATGAGATTACAGAAAAATATATAAATAAATTAAGAAATGTAGAGCAACGGCCAAACTGCCATTTCGAAAGCTTCTAGTTGACTTCAAAAGATGGAAAAGATAATCCAAAAGCATTTTGGTGTTTTGCCGGGAAAGTGCGAGCAACAAGTTCGAGCGGTGAATTCTCTCAAAAATGACTAAGGGAAGGAAAGCAGGCAACATTTTAGAACTGGTCATTTGTGAAATTGATTTAGGAGCCTTTTCTACCAAAATGTGTACATCCGAAACCCCGCTGGACCGTTCAGCTCATAATTCAATTGGTTGCGATGCACTCGTGCTGAAAGTTATAATGCATCAAAAGACTCTCGTTCACTGTCGACTTACTCCTCACTTTATAAGTTAACAGCAGGCACCAAGAGTACATGTGGAACGTATGATAACGGCGGCGAGGAGCAAGGATGTAAAGAATCCTTTCATATTAACTCCTCGTAAGAACGAAATGTATTCATTTTCGATGCGATAACTTGGAACATCGTTAACCTGATTTCGTGGCTAAAAAATCCGGATTACTTTTCAATAAAGTGGATCTCTCAGGTCGCAACAGCGTACCACATTTTCCTTGCGCGATGAATTTCAGTTATGAGTGAAAAAAAATCCACATCAAACCGATGAACTGAAAAATCAGGCCGCAAATGTGGCAAACATGAGCAGCAGGGTAACGTGACCGTCATCAAGGAAGGCACTGCGAACCTTGACTTCCACTTTTCACACAGGTTGAATGAATGACAATTAATTAACAGTCATCCCACGGAAAATATCAAAGTTAAACTTTAAATTGGAGAAATTTCTGCGAGATTTAGAACTAGTTAATCCGGTTCACCCACCCACGCCATTTAAAATGAAACAAATTACTAAACAGAATGGTGGGCCAAAATGACGAACCTCTCGGATTCATTTCGATCGCATTCCGAATGAATGGAGCGGAGGTGAGCGGTGAGCGAGACGGATGAATGCAGGGCGCTGGGCGACGCGACATCACTCCGGGAGAAATGCAGACCTGGACTCGCAAGGCTCAAGGTTTCCAGCATCCAAAAGGGAGCCAAGTGACTACCCTTCGGAGAGCGGTGCACGTTCGCGACTTGATTCGGAAGCGTCCATGGGATGAGGCGAAGGAAGGGAAAGTGGAAACTTCGGGAATGCGAGCGGCTCTGTTTTCATAAGGGGGCTGTGCTCTTCTATACTCTATATTGCTAACACTTCCTAAGACTTCTCAAAATGGGCAAAGCTGCGATTATTCTCCGATAGAGAGAGAGAAGGGCAGAGTGAGCAAAGAACATGCATTGCCTCGCTGGTCCATTGAGATAAATGGCCAATGCCCCAGAGTATTATTTAACTCCTTGCACTTCCTTCTACATCTCTATAAACCATTTTCCTCTCTCATCTATCTTTCTAATCATCTCATCCGTGATCCATGGTTTCCTCGTCCTTTTTCCATTAACGGTTCCCATGGTTTCTATTTCGGCTTTCGATATCCCTTTCTTGATACATTCCCATTTTTCCTCGATAGTGCTATGCTCTTCACCGTCATCTATGATTTTCTCTGCAGCCTACTGACTCCCCTTTCTTATCGTCCCATTGCTTCCAAATTCAATTTCCCAAACCTGCCACCCTTGCCTTGCCTTTTTGAATCGGGCGCTGCACTTCATTAATACCAATTTATGGCCTGAGCCCGCATCCGCTCTTGGGAAACTGTGCGAATCGCCCTCGCTGTTCCTAAATCCGCCCCTAACCATGATGTAGTCAAACTGATATCTTCCTAAATCCCTCTGTATTTCCCGTGTGCACCTACGTCTTTTGTGGTAGTTTAACCTAATGTTCATTAACAATGATAGTAGTAGTTATGATAAAAACTGTTATATCTTAATGTTAATCATGAGACAATAACCTATGAAGAAAACCTTAATATTTTTGTTTTATTAAACCTCATGTAAAATGCAAAATAAAGAACGCAATCATTTCAATGTTATTCAACTAATATTGGCATTCGTTAATCTGGGTTTTATGGCAACCATATTGGCATGAGTTACCTTTTGGTCGCCGCTATTTCCTCAACTTTGGTCCCTGCATACATTTGTTTTGCGTGTTCGTTTGGAAAAGAACCCATAATGCATCATTCAATGATATATGTGAATGTGCATTTTTACTATCTTTCAAAATATTGTCCAATGATCAATTCTGCCGGGACGTGCCTCGCCAGCCCCATCCCAGAAGATCACGAGACGTGAAGACTCACGGAGCTCTACCGCATTCACCGCCACATACACATTCCAAGACAGGGGCAAGAAACGAAGTTCAGCATCGACACAAACACCCGGAAGGCGCGTCCCGATCCGCCAAAAAGGCGTGTGGCAGGGGGTACACGCACCTGTTGGAAAGAAGAGGAAGGGGGTGTTAAAAGAGGATATGGGAGAGGAATTGAAAAAGGTAAAAATAATCAGTGAAACACTATCAACTAACGTGAAAATCTGAATACATGCTGGAGGAAGATTTGATTCAAAACAAGGGCCGATTCACCAAACAAATTAATTCCTTGCGATACGAAAAAATGGAATGACAATAAACCGCAACTATTAAAACGACAGAATTCCACCATAACAAGAGAGGCCATGCAGATTTGAAGATTAAGATTGGGGAAGTTCTACTATCGCATGGGCACGCGACTCGTTGCCTTCACATGTCACGTGTATGTCATTAAGGACAGGAGGGCTGTTCATCAAATCTATTTTAAACAGTTTTTCTCTACTGAATGAGAGTTTTCTCATACTGAACATTCATCCATGAAAAGCCTTTTGTGTTTCTGCGCTGAAATTGGCAAGAATCAGGATTTTTGTGCATAACCGTCATTCCCCAAGGGCTTTTGTTTTTACCTGGTCTTTGAAAGGATCTTTGTTACTAGATTGGGCGCAGAGTTGAAGGCGACACTCTCTCCTTGAAGGCGATCGGCTCTTTGGCAGAACCATTTGCTGAGAATGGATCTTCAACGTGGTCTCTACCATTACTCTCGCGTGTGCCGGGGACAATAATTATTATTCTCAACGGGCGACGCGAATGCCCACCCCTCCGATTGGCTGGCGCGTCGTCTCACGGCGAGAGGGGTGTCGTCACGGAGGGGGGCCAGAAGGGGCGCGCCCCCCTCGTTCCGCGGAGCGACCACTTACTAGAGTTCTCAGGAGTACTTAGCACCACGCCTTACACTCTTGGGCAGGGGATTAGAGCGGAGGAAACAGGAGAGGGATTGGATTAGGACGGGGGGTGGAAGATGGGCGGTGGTGCAGCGGGGGGGGGGGTTGAATCCCCCCTCCTCCACCCCCGGGGGGGAAGCGCTGGTTTGGGAGGTTGCAACCGCATCCCTCCTCTGCCTTCCGCTCTCCTACAAGCTAAAGGTCGGATTTTCAAGTCCTCTCAATGCAGACTTCAAGGGGAAATAGATCGTTAAAACCGCATGTGATAATATCATATCCGTAGGCAAGTATTGAGTGCTGAATCATTTATTACCTTTGATGGATTTCACGTTGATCGCGTGATCCACAAGAAGCAGGGAATCAATCGTGGTTCTTGGCGGCGGAGACTCGTCGCCTGCACCCGGCGGGTAACCTATGTCTCCCTGATGCATGCGGTGGGTGCACGGATGCTTTCACGCGGTGCTTCCCCGGATAAATAGCTGCTGCCACTTGGTATTGAACGCCCTAACAGCTCGAATACTGCTGGGCATCCATGCCCACCGTACACCCACTCACAGATCACCCTCATCCCATCCCTATTGACCCCGACGCACGAGGAAATTGTGACCCCTCCTGATTTCTCATTCCCGATGACATGTCCACGTTAATGGGGCTCATCAACAGTTGACAAAGAGTTTTAAAAATATCGATAAAATTTCAACGATTTTTAAATCGATTAGACCAAAAAAATCAGTTCGATATCCCGAGATAGGTCAAAATCACATCGGTTGACCTGACCGATTTTTTTCTTTTCATTTCGTGCCATTGGCGCTGTTGCAAGAACATTTCCCATCAAATGGCACTGCGAAAATATCAAAAACTCTTAACACGTGCTCATTAGGAGAATTCAGGTGGAGACTTTGTCAAATGAAACAGAATTGGCCAAGAGCTGAGAGCCATTTTACGTCCATGTAGAATTTCTTGGAAGTCACAGAAAATTCCCAATTTCTTAAAAATAATGCGTCATCAACAGTCACGTTTATCTAGTAGAACAATCACATATGTAAGGCTTTGATGAAAAAAATATGTATCATATTTTAAATTTGGAGTAAATGTTACGACAGTTCAATAAACTTATGCAGGATATCGATATGTTTTACACGCAGTTTTCATTATTGGTTAAAGGTAAACAATTTTCATTGGTAAAATTTACTCCAGATTACTTAAAGTTACAAAATTCTCCAATCAACGTTATGTACGTCAAGGCTTCATTGTAAAGCGTTCGTTCATTCGATGATTTGAATACATGATATTAATTACGTAAAGCCCAACACGTAGAAGACTAATACTGATACCAATAGAAGAACTGATAAATATTTTTTCATAAAAATAAGCGACCTTAAATGAATCCTCATTCATCCATATAATCCACCAAACATAAGAATTTACTTGCTAAGGTTAAATGCGCCTGCTCTTCCATGCGGAAGGGAAGGAATGTCAAGGGGATCGAGATGGAGCGGGGGCCAATGTACTGGCTTCCCACCCTGAGGGCGCGGGTTCAAATCCCGACGGTGTTGACTAATTTTCCAGAGGTATCCCTACTTGAGGTGTGCTGTGGAGGGCACTTTGAGTGAGCACGCCGTCCGTCGGATGGGACGTTAAACTGCGGACCCCTTGGCGCCTTTCGTAAAGAGTAGGCTAATGCCGCCGACGTCAGGTTTCTCTCCACCCTTCATCCTTTCCTGTCCATCCCCTATGGCGCAAATGACCTCAGCTGTCGGTCACGTCCCCTAAATACTACTACTACTATGAATGTCAAGAAACGCTATCAGTTGGGGGAGGCCTTTTGCCATACATTTATTCCATCTCTCTTGGATTTTTCAATTTCAACTATTGTCTACCCCCACGGCCTTTTTTCATCTCCCTTAATGCCCTTTCTGTCTCATCGTCGAGTACGCCTGGATCTAAGCTATCTTCATCTACGTCATGTTCCTTTTTTTTGTCTAACTTTGTTAGCCTAAGTTCTTTGCTATACAGTTCTTCTATACACTCCTTCCATCTCTCTTGGATCTCTTCTGTTTCAACTAGTATCTCCTTACCTGATTTATCGCTTACGTTTAGCATAGATCTTCCCTTCTTACTTCCCGATAGTTATGTAACCTTGCTATAGAGTGCACCAATTCCTCCCTTCTTCTGCAAACTTTCTATATCCTCGCACTGCGTCTTCCACCATGCTTATTTTGCTTTCCTTTTTGCCGGTCTCAATTAATTATTTAACTCCTTATACTTTATTTTGCCTAGCTCTGTGTTTACATTCTTCCATTTTCCTCTCTCATCCATCTTCGTAATCATCTCATCCGTGATCCATGGTTTCCTAGTCCTTTTCCCGTTAACGACACCTATAGTTTCCTTTGCGGCTTAAGTTATCCCTTTCGTGATACATTCTTGTCAAGACACCACCCGTAATTAAGAAAAAACCGAATGCAAAGGCCTTAAATGTGTACTATCCACAACCGAAAATGGTATACATTCATGCGAGGACACTTACACCTCACACACATGTAAACACAAACTACCAACTGACATACACATGCACCTACAAATATACCTAATATCCTTGCAATGTTTACTTTTTTTCGAATTGAAAAATCAAATGTATTTAATAGTAGTATTTCTAAGGTACTTCGGTTTCTTACTATTATGATTTGTGATTGTTTGGGGAAAGAATAAGTATTTGTATCTATCTGTGCTGGAATCTATCTCCCTTAGTTTATCTTTGTGGTCTGATCTACCTAAGTAGTGCAAGACCATTATAATTCCTTCGGTGTGATAGTTAAACTCGTTTGTTCTGAACCTTTCTAAAAGTCATTAGTCTTCCTTTTTCAATTCGTACTTCAAGTGGTTCCCAGCCCAAATCCCCTAAAAGACCTGTCACACTTGTGTTCTTATCATAACAATTTTTAACGAATCCAGCGGATTTTCTCTGAACTTTATCTAATTATTTTTTCCAAATTTTCTCCCAAGAAGTGTTGGTGATGGCTAACCCCTGCCTGATTAAAAAT
Organism: Hetaerina americana; assembly: GCF_022747635.1. Lineage (NCBI taxonomy): Eukaryota > Metazoa > Arthropoda > Insecta > Odonata > Calopterygidae > Hetaerina > Hetaerina americana. The sequence continues at coordinate 91,128,323 of NW_027287205.1, read as the reverse complement.
TTCCAATTTTCCTCAAAATAAAATTTCCACTTCAATAAGATTCAATTTAACTACATCATCGTCAGGTTGACGATGATGTAGTTACATTGAAACCGGTCGCATTAAATTTTATTTTGTGGAAAATTGCCAATTCTTAATTAATCATGATATTCCACCATATCACGCCGGAAACCCCTGTCTCCGGCAGAACTCGATTGCTTTCTCCCCACGGTCATTCCTCGTGCCTAAACCGTAGTCCCCCACCTCATCACCATCTCTCCCTTCGCCTACCGTCGCATTTCAATCCCCCATCACTATGAAATGTTTCCCTGCAGGAACTAACTCGATTCAGTCCTCTAACTGTTCGTATATCCTATCAACTTCTTCCTTTTTACGGCTGCTCAGGCACATAAATAACTAAAAAATGACCAAGTCCGTCGGTTCTGCTTTTATCTCTACTAGTAATAATCTATCCGTTGCCTGTTCTATGTTGACTACGCTTCTTCCTACTTCTTTATTCAATATTATGGCAACCCCTCATTGGCGTTCGCCCCGACCGCTGAATATTATTCTATAACTATATCTCCAGTATTCTTTTCCTCTTATTGTGTTGTCTATTTCTCCTTAGGTGGGCGAAATAGCCCCCTGTCGACATCACTTGGCCAAAGAATCGAGGCACTTGGTGACAAAGAAGACCTACAGATCTCAGTTTAAATCACGTTTCCTCGATAGCTCAAGTGGTTAGAGCATCGCAAGTGGTGTTCAAATCCTGGTCAAGGAAATATTTTTGCGCTTGTGATCTGTCCGATTCCACTTTCCCCACCTACCCTGTGCTCGTCCTTTATGTTCGTTCGGAAAAGACCTTCCTTGGTCCTGAAAAGGGCCGTATTACCCCGCTGCAATGTATCGAGAGGGGAGCAGGGAGCACTCCGCTCCCTACGCACAAACGAGGACATCACCATACTACCGGCAGATAAAGGAAACGCCACGCTTCTCATGAGAACTGAGGACTACCATCTGCGAATCCGGGAGATTCTCTCAGACAAATCTTACGGCAATCTACCCCGAGACCCAACGGACGCCATAACGAGAAAAACAGGAGCACTGATGAAGAAATCAGACCTACCCGCTGATGTCGTGAGGATCCTACAGCCACCGGCGCCAGCTCCCCCAGGATGTACCGATTGCCAAAAATACACAAGGACGGGACACCCCTACGGGCGACTGTGAGCTCCATTGGATCGCCCACTTACAACTTGGCTAAATATCTCACCGGAATCCTGTCGCCGCACGTGGGGCTAAGCAAGCACCGCATAAAAAATTCTACCGAATTTGTGAGAACGATTAAAGACTGCATGCTACCGACATCTTGGTCAGTTTCGACGTAGTCGCTTGTTTACTCGAGTCCCGCTCACCGAAACTTTGAGCCTGCTGGAGAGAAAGTTTGACAGCAACACGGTGAAATTCTTTCACCACGTCCTGACATCGACATACTTCCAGCTTGACGGCAAGTTCTACGAGCATGCGGATGGGGTGGCCATGGGATCCCCACTGTCGCCGGCTATCGCGAAATTTTTCATGGAAGATTTTGAAGAGCGGGCAGTAGAATCAGCCCCTCATCAGCCGAAGTGTTTTTACCGTTACTTGGACGACACGTTCATAATCTGGCCCCACGGAATGGACACTCTGGACGCCTTCTTCGACCACATGAACAACCAACACCCGAACCATGGAAAAGGAGAGCAATGGCAAGCTCCCTTTCCTTGACATACTGATCCGGAGGAAGGAAGATGGAAGTCTGAGCCACAGCGTCTACCGCAAACCCACTCACACCGACCTGTATATGAACGGCTACAGCCACCATCATCCTTCGCAACGGAGTGCCAAGTTGTCTTCCCTTATTCATCGGGCTAAAGGGATTTCCGATGAAGAAAGTTTTTCGAAAGAAATAAGGCATCTAAAGAAGACTTTCCTGCAGAATGGCTACAATGACCGTGAAATATCCGGGGCCCTTAAAGGTCCTTGGAGAATCGTGTAAACCAAAACACCCGACGACAAACCCACCACCAAGGCCCTTCTGCCATACTTCTCGACAATCTCCGGAAAAACCTCCCGGATATTAAGGAGATTTGACATTGGGACAATCTACAAACAACCAAATAATTTAAGAGCACTGCTGGTCAAAGCTAAGGACCCCATTGGGCTGAAGACCCCAAGAGTGTACCAGATCCCCTGAGAGTGCAGTGAAGTCTACGTGGGTGAGACGAGCCGGACGATAGAAAAAAGGCTTAAAGAACATCAGAGACATCTCAGACTGAAGCAACTGGAGAAATCAGCAGTGGCGGAACATTGCTTTACTAAGGACCATAAGTTAGTTAAGAGGGGACCAAAATTTTATGCCGATCCAAAATTTTATGCCGGCACTGGGACCGGCTCACTAAGGAGGCCATCGAGATCCACCTGCAAAAACATAACTTTAACAGGCACTCGGGATTTAACCAGAGTAACAAGTGGAAACCGATCCTTCGAGTAATGGGTGAAACTAGGAACGACGGGCGGCCAATGGGAATGCGCACTGATACGGACCCATGAAATGACACCTGATTGGGGGGACCACCCTATATACACGGGAAAAAAGAGGCAAACGACATACAGAAGCCCTGAAGACGGTGACCGAGTCGGACATCGAAACGTCGGCCGATATGGACAATATAACCCGGTGGAGGACCAGAGAAGAATTTACGAAACCCCTCGTTGGCTACCGCCCCGCCGCTATATACTATTCTTTACTTATCACTCCTGTAATCCCCGCTATCCTTCCATCTCACCTCGCTAAGACCTAAAATATATATTTTTCCCCTTTCCATCTCTCGCTTAACATTCTCCAATTTCCCTGTCTTCAACATTGTCCTAACATTCCACTTTCCTATTATAACTAATTTGGTCTTCTTCTCCTGCGTCTTCAGTCCTGCTGCTGCTGGTTTTCCTTCGTAAGGGTTTCGTGGGATGACGACCGCGGAAGCCTTGCCTCCCCCGCTGCCGGGCACGACACACGGCCGATTGGGCCGAGCCCCGTAGTGTCCAGGACTCAAAATCTCTGTATAGTCCATCATATTTTTCTTGGGAATGATAATAGAGGTGGTTTCCCGTTGCCTTCCTCAATAGTGTTTTTAACGTGACACCATCACTTATTGGCCGCCCCACTGGGGTCAGATGCCATTGCAGCCGCCTCACTGAGGAACAGACGGTGCGTGGACCAGGATCATAAACAAAAATATAGAGAGTAGGGCAAATGATTACTTAGGGGATGATCAGTTTGGGTTTAGGAAGGGGAGAGGTACGAGTGATGCCATTGCAGTAATGAGATTATTAATCGAGAGGAATATAGAACACAACCAGGAGGTATTTGCCTGTTACGTAGATTTCGAAAAACCGTTCGATAGAGTGAATTGGGAAAAACTAATGAGTATATTGCAGAAAATAGGAATAGATTGGAGGGAAAGGAGGCTAATCCGCAACTTGTACATATCTCAGACTGCTCAGGTGCGGGTGGGAAACGGGGAGACAGGATGGGCAGTTAGAGGTAACGGGGAGACAGTTAGGAAGGGGTGTAAGGCAGGGTTGCCCATTATCACCGTTGCTGTTCAACCTGTATGCAGAGGAAATGATTAAAAAGGCATGGGTAGAACTGGAAGTAGGAATGAAAGTGGGCGGGGAATTCGTAAAATAAGTTAGGTTTGCTGATGACCAAGCTTTAGTATGTCAGTCAGCCAAGAGGTTGCAAGCATTGCTGAGTGATCTGGAAATTCAGTGGGACAGGTATGGGATGAGAATCAGAATTAATAAAATAAAGGTTATATGATTTTCTAGAAAGAAAAAGGCTAAGATAAAGATTAAAATAGGAGAGCAAAAATTAGGGCAGGTAGAACAGTTTGCGTATCTCGGAAGTGTTTTGGACCAACACGGTCAAAGTAGTAGGGACGTAAGGAGAAAATTGCGCTTGGCAAAGAGACTTTCACAAGGAGGAGGGAGTTAATGACGGGGACGTTGAGTAAGGATGTTAAGAAAAGACTCTTAAAAACTTAATATATTTTCGGCAGCAATAGCTGCTAGCCCGAATATGGCGCCCTGGGCAACATTGGCAGAATAACACTTTGTGTGAGATAGAGATCTTGGGGAGAGGAATGCTCAACGGAAGCGGAAGGAGGAGGATGGAGGAGGAGGGTGGAGGATGGAGGAGGAGGGTGGAGGAGGAGGATGGAGGAGGAGGGTGGAGGAGGAGGAGAATGGAGGAGGAGGATTGAGGAGGAGGAGGATGGAGGAGGAGGATGGAGTAGGATGGAGGAGGAGGGCGGAGGAGAAGGAGGATGGAGGAGGAGGAGGATGGAGGAGGAGGAGGAGGATGGAGGAGGAGGGTGGAGGAGAAGGAGGAGGATGGAGGAGGAGGATTGAGGAGGAGGAGGATGGAGGAGGAGGAGGAGGATGGAGGAGGAGGGTGGAGGGGGAGGAGGAGGATGGAGGAGGAGGATTGAGGAGGAGGAGGATGGAGGAGGAGGATGGAGTAGGATGGAGGAGGAGGGTGGAGGAGAAGGAGGAGGATGGAGGAGGAGGATTGAGGAGGAGGAGGATGGAGGAGGAGGAGGAGGATGGAGGAGGAGGGTGGAGGAGAAGGAGGAGGATGGAGGAGGAGGATGGAGGAGGAGGATGGAGGAGGGGGATGGAGGAGGATGGTGGAGGAGGAGGAGGGGGCGGGCGTGGGAAAGGAGTAAGGGGCGAGAGAGAACTGGAAATGGGGAGAAGGAAGGTGAAGGCGTCGGCGGTGGGTAGGAGGACCTAGGGACCGAATAGTAATTGCAACCGGAGAAGCATCTTCCCCGGTGGGTGAATGGTGCGACCGGGGGGGAAGGAAAAGGGGGTGCTCCCCCTGGTGGTCGGATGGAAGAGGGGAGGGGCTTCCTCTGGTGCGAAGGGCCAGTCCAAGATGGCGCGCGAGGCGAGCGTCTTTTGTCGCTTGCTGTGCCAGCGGATGCACGCGCGCGCGTGTGTTTTGTCGTTCCCCGTCGCGGTCGGTTGAAGGCCGTCAGATTAGTTGGGATTTTTGATTCCAAGGAACGTTGCCCCGACTCCCGGGGGCACTCCTCCTCGTCTTCCTCGATGACCCCGCGTACTTTCAACCTCTGACCTCACCGATGAGGAATGTCTTTCCATTCTTCGCCTCTCTCCAGCTTCCGAGCGGTTCCATCGCTCTGCTCCCACTTCTTCCCTCCTGCCCTGAGTAATCCCCGCCCAGTTTCTCCAGTGACCCCTTGACTCCTTTTCGCAACCATCTTTGGAAATCCCAGAGCGTATTTTTTACTGACTTGATCCATTCCCTTGGTCAGCACTTTCTGCATGGAATCACAAAGACTTCCTAATGTTGTGGCTTGCTATGGCGCGAAGCAGCCCCCCTTTATTCCCAACTCTCCTTGGAGGAGAAGGGGGGTGTATGGGAGCGGCACTAATCGTGAGATCCAAACCCCTAAAGACAAGGAACCGCGGCGGCCGTTTTCCGGGCATCCCCGGGACTGGAGTAGTAATGCAATCAACGGAATGGTTCCAAGCAGTCCTCGTGGGCCGTCGATAGCGAGGGATTTGGTTCGCGTCTCGACGACCTTCGCCCCCACAACTAGCCACCGGACAACGTCTACCTACTTTGCTCTGGACCAAAATCCAGGCGGTGTTGTTTTTATCATCGTCATGAGTAATATGCTAATTACAGGTATGTAAGTACTGGGCGGGCGGTCACCTACGACGAGTACGCATCGCATCGGCTTCCTCATTTCAGAGCCCTGCTTTGCACATCCAACCCGCCGTCCAAACTGTTTTTTCCTCTTCTCATTGCAATCGGTTTCACTCATTGGTAATTCTGCATCCGTTTTCTCATATCCGTCGTGACGCCCACTCTGTCTACTCCCCTGGCATTTCCCGCCTTTGAAGTTCTACTTGAACTTCTCTCCCTCCGCATTCGAAACCTCATCGTTCGCCTTTCTCTCCATCCACATACACAAATCCCCGCAAACAGCCGCAAAGGCCGGTGGCGGGGGGTGTTATGTCAACACCTGTAATACAGAACACAATCACATGAAAAACTGGCAAAGTCAGGCCAATTCACATCCACAGAGACGTATTTGTTCCTGCAAAACCCCATTTAGCTTAAATGCACGTAATCTAACACATATCTTAACCATTGATATAAACATGCACCAACGCCAAATACCTTATGTCAACGTAGCGTTTAATATTGTCCTCATTATAAATCGAATGCCTTCACTATTTTCATAACGACTTTGATTTCTGACTATTATGATACCTGATTGTCCGGGGAAATAACGAATGCTTTCATCTTTCTGTGCTGATAAACCCTATCTACACACTCAATGACTCCCTTTGTGGCATTGTTAAACTCTTTTGACCCTCCTAAAAGTCTAAGTCTCGCTTGTTCTCTCCGCATCTCAAGCGGATCAAGGCCTTATTCTTCGAAAATGGCTTGTAACACTCGTCTTTTTATCGGAAGATACAATTTGTGAAGGACATGGCAGATTCTCGAGAAATTCATCTGATTCCTTTAGCAATACTTTCTGTGAAGATTCCCAAATATTTACGGCGTAATACAAATGAGGCCTAACAATAGCGGGCTAGCGCCTTCTTGTCCTCCTGCGAAAGGCGTGGCTATTAAACTCCCCCTAAATACATAGATTCATCTGCCGCAGTTAGCACTGAACCATCTATTTCTTAATTGATGTCCTGTTTGCCACATTCTTTGCTCCAAAATTTCAAAACTGCGCATGGACCAGTACGAGATTGAGTCTCTAGGGAGTAGCTCACGTTCTAGTGGGATCGTTTATTCCCCTCTATCCCACCGTGCTGTCAGTAAATAATCTGGGGTTGCTACTAACGTGTGATACCCTGTTCAACCCTCCATTTGATCCAAAATTTTAAAACTGTGCAATTGCTAATGTTAAGTGCGAGTTAGGTGTTTCCTTCTAACTAACGTTATCAAATTTCTCAGGAGTAAAATTCGTCAATTTGTGAAATAATCAGATGTTTTGCTCATTAGAAGGGAAGACATCGGATGCAAAGCACCGTCAAATGAGAGTTGTGCACCACAGTGGCCGTAGCCGTGCATTGGCTTTGTGAGTTGCAGGAAATGTTTCACTCGAAAATCATTCTTGTTTTCCCCTGACGTGTTGCCCAGTGGTTAAGATTTCTTCATGATTTAAGAAAAATTACTGTTTAAATAAATATATATATATATGTATTATTATTATTAGGTAATCTATCGGTTAAGGTAGGACTTTGGATGGACACAACTACCAAATAAGTATTTCATTACTCCTAACCAAACACAAAATCTAGCATCCTACTCTGTATCAGGTCCCTCTTCATCTCTGAGTACATCCTTCCTCCCTTCATCCCGTCCAACATCCGTATCCTGTTCCTGTCCTTTCCTCATTCGCCTAATATTATCCCCTCTATTACAGTCTTCAGCATCCCGCTGCCGGTCAATACCCCCTTCATCAACTTTTCCTGCCTCCATAGGATTTCTCCCAAAAAACCCTCTCTTCGCCCACCATACCAAGCACTTCCTCATTTGTTTTCTTCACTGTCCGTTTCACCTTCTCCATTCTTCTCCACACCCACATTTCAAAAGCCTCCAGTCTACGTCTATCCTCCTGCTTCAATGACCACGTCTCCGCGCCGTACATAGCTACGCTCCATATCAACGTTTTTACGAGTCTTTTCTTAACATTCTTACTCAAAGTCCTTGTCATCAACTCCCTCCTCCTTGTGAAAGCCTCTTTGCCTAGCGCAATTCTTCTCCTTACGTCCCTACTACTTTGACCGTGTTGATCCAAAACACTACCGAGATACGTAAACTATTCTACCTGCTCTATTTTTAGTCCTCCTATTTTAATGTTTAGCTTAGCCTTTTTCTTTCTAGAAAATCGCATTAGCTTTGTTTTATTAATATTGATTCTCATCCCACACCTGTCCCACTGAATTTCCAATTCACACGGAAATGCTTGCAAACCCTTGTCTGACTGACAAACTAAAGCTTGGTCATCAGCAAACCTAACTGATTTTACGAATTCCCCGCCCTATTTCTTTCCTGCCTCCAGTTCTTCCCATGCCTCTTTGATCATTTCCTCTGCATACAGGTTGAACAGCAACGGTGATAATGGGCAACCCTGCCTTACACCTCTTCCTAACACTGCCCATCCGGACTCCCCGTTCCCCACTCGCACCTGAGCAGTCTGAGACATGTACAGGTTGCGGATTAGCCTCCTTTCCCTCCAATCTATTCCTATTTTCTGCAATATACCCATTAGTTTTTCCCAAATCACTCTATCAAACGCTTTTTCGAAATCTACGAAACAGGCAAATACCTCCTGGTTGTGTTCTATATTCTTCTCGATTAATAATCTCATTACTGCAATGGCATCACGCGAACCTCTCCCCTTCCTAAACCCAAACTGATCATCCCCTAAGTAATCATCTGCCCTACTCTCGATCCTTTTGTTTATGATCCTTAGAGCAACTTTAGCTGCGTGGGATATCAAACGTTTTGTCCTGTAGTTCTCACAAGATGTAGCCTTTACCTTTTTCAGAAGAGGAACTAACACTGATCTCACAAATTCTTCCGGCCAGATTCCCTCCTCCAAAATACTACGAATCAGCCCTTATAGCCTCTTCCTCCCACATTTTCCTAAACATATCAATAGTTCCGCGGGAATGTTATCCACCCCCACGGCCTTGTTTAGTTTTACCTTACTTAATGCCCTTTCTATCTCAACGTCGAGTAATCCTCGACCTAAGCAATATTCATCTACGTCATGCTTTTTTTCTATGTCTAACTTTGTCGGCCTAAGTTCTTTACTATACCGTTTATATACTATCCTTTCATTTATCGTGGATCTTTCCCGTATCAAATGTTATCTTACCAGCCTTATCTCTAACTGTTAGCATAGATCTCCCTTTCTTACTTCCCGATAAAGATTTAACTTTGCTTAACAGCGCGCCAATTTCACCATTCCTCTGCAAACACTCCCTATCCTCGCACTGCGTCTTTTACCATGCTTCTTTTGCTTTATTTTTTACCCGTCTCAATTTATTGTTTAACTCTTTGTACTTTATTTTGCCTAACACTGTGTTTACATTCTTCGATTTTCGCCGCTCATCCACCTTTGTAATCATCTCATCCGTGATCCATGGTTTCCTAGTCCTTTTCGATTTAACGGTTCCAATAGTATCTTTTGTGGCTTTCGATAGTCCTTTCTTGATACTTTCCCTTTTTTCAATAGTAATTAGCTCTACCAACCTCTATGATTTCCTCTACAGCCTGTTGAATTCATTTTATGCTTCTTTGTTCCATTGTCTAACCCGCCGCCCCTGCCTAATCTTTTTGAAACGGACGCTACATTTCATAACAACTAAATTGTGATCATTGTCCGCGTCCGCTTTCGGGAAGCTGTGTGAATTTATCGCACTGTTCCTAAACCTGTGTCTAACCAGATGACAACCTAGCTGATACCTCTTTGACTAACTTGGCATTTTCCATGCATACCTGCGTCTTTTGTGGTGTCTAAACCATGTGTTGTTGATGACTAACCGCTGTCTCCTGCAGAGTTCAACTGCTTTCTCCCCGAGGTCATTCTTCGTGCCTAAACCGTAGTTCTCCACCTCATCACCATCTCTTCCTACGCCTACTGTCACATTCAATCCTCCATCACTATCAAAAGTTTCCCTGCGGAAACAAACGCAATTATGTCCTCTAACTGATCGTATATCCTATCGACCTCTTCTTCCTTATGGTTGCTCGGTGGCATGTATACCTGAATAATAACTAAGTTCGTCGGTTCTGCTTTTATCTCCACTAGTAGTATTCTATCCGTTACATGCTCTATGTTGACTACGCTTCTTCCAACCTCTTCATTTAATACTATGGCAATCCCTCGTTGGCTCTCGTCCCCGCCGCTGTATATTATTCTATAATGATCACTCCAGTAATCCCCGCTATCCTTCCATCTCACCTCGCATAGACATAAAATATCTATATTTCCCCTTTCAATCTCTCTCTTGACATTCTCCAATTCTCCTGTCCTCATCATTGTCATAACGCCATTGCCACATGCATTGCCAAATGCATTGTCACGTTCCGATTCTAACTAATGTGGTCTTCTTCTCCTGCGTCTTCTGTCCTGCTGCTTCCGGTTTTCCCTTGCAAGGGTTTCGTGGGTTGACGACCGCGGAAGCCTTGCCTCCCCAGCTGCTGGGCACGACACACGGCCGATTGGGCCGCGCCCCGTAGTTGCTAGGACTCAAAACCTCTGTAATGACCATGATATTTATCTTGGAAATGATAATTGAGGTATTTTCCCGTTGCCTTCCTCAATAGTGTTTTTTACGTGACACCATCACTTATTGGCCGCCCCTCTTGGGTCAGGCGCCATTGCAGCCGCCTCACTGAGGAACAAACGCTGCGTGGACTACCTTTCGTCTGGCTCCTAACCTTCGACCTATCTGGCATGGGTTACTCACAGCTCCATGGGTCATCGGATCGCACAAGCCGTTCCACCACGTCAAGGTTTTAGTCCGGGGAGGGGTTATAACGTCAAATAACATATTGTGAGTGTACTTTCTTTGTGTCTCTATATTCTAAAAATCTACATATGTTTTTTTATATATTTGTGCGTCGCCGAAGAGCGTTCCATATATATATATATATATATATATATATATAAACATAAACACAGTAATCAACCCGAAGGTCAGTTTAGTAGGTGATGGTAGAGATCACCCAGTACTAAGCCCTACACGGCGTGTGAAAATTCACACATCAGGGTAGGGGGGCCAGTTCCTCTCCCTGAGCCGGTTTTGGTTTCCCAGGAAGACCTGGTACCCGAACAATCATTTAGCTTGGGTGGAGCTGCAGGTGCCCAGCGTGCCTTGACAGGGAATCGAACCAGGGCCCTTCGAACAGTAGTCCAACGCTCTACTCCTGGACTACCGCGACCCATTAACCGCTATAATATCAATAATATTAACCAAAAGTTGGATTACGTAAAGATTAAATGCACTAACTAACCTCTTTTTCTTTTTATATATTTTCATTTCCCGCTTCTCATCTTTTCCCCCCTTGCATTCCTGGCGCGACATGCCGCCTCGTTTTCGCCTCTGCCCTCAAGGCGCCCCTTCGTCCCCTTCAAGGGCCCGTCCTTCCGGGCCCTCCGAGTCATCCGCTGGCCACGAAGGCCGCTTCGGCTGCGCCACACCAGCACACCCGGCGATCATAGCATTGGACATCCGCACTTTCGAGGTGAGGTGCCTTCGGAAATGGCTTCGAGGGTGAGAGGGGCGTTTGTCAGGCCCGGTTCAATTGATCCAGCGGTGGTGCTGACGTTTCTCTCGGTGTCCCTGCCTCGCGAGTGGCCGGGTCCCTCGCGCCAGGGGCCCACGACACAGAGAATAGTGATCGCAATCACAGAAATGAAAACGCTGAATGAATGGGCGCGATCATGGGGCAAGACTGTCGAAAGCGTTTCGGAGTGTTCTTCATTTTCCCGCCGTCCCGGTCGCTCCCTGAATGCGCTGCGTGAGCCGCACGGTCCGATCGCCTTTCGCAGCTACGGAGAGGGAGAGAAAGAGTTCTTTCGGCGGGTTTGCTGTGGACCCGAAAACCGAGGGTCGCGCCACTCAACCCCAGACCCTCCGAGCACACTGCAAGAGGCCATTCTTCAACTTGAACAACCCCCCTCCATCCCGTCCAAAATGGTGCGTCCCCATCCCACCCCACTGCTCGGCCGTGTAATCGCCTCCTCTTGAAGTGGACGCCGAATCGCAGTGTTTCATTGCGACTCGAAATCCCCTCTCGCCCGCATTTTTCGGCTTTCTCGCAGCGATCTCCCCTCTCCTTGATTTTGTTTCTTTTCATTTATGTTTCGTAGTCTCTGCTTTTGTCCACTCATTAGTAAAAAATGAATAATTGAATAAAACTCATGGAGATGTGATGAGCATCATCTGCGTAGACGTTAATAATAACGGCCAACGGAAATGCTCGATTAAGAGTGTTGAGTTGAGGAGAGGGAATGGAGATGTGATGTCGAATGAGGAGCGCAGCCATCGGCTGGAGCCAAGGCGGAGGGAACGGGATCAGCACGCGGGGCGGATGAGGGGCGAGGGGACGGATGAGGGGGGGCGGATGAAGGGGGCGGCGAGGGGGCGGATGCATCCAGCCCCAAGAGGGAGATGGACGGGCGGGGAGGCCCGCGCGCGCAAGGAGACGTTCCACAGGACGGCGGGAGCGGGGAACGGGAACCGAAGGCGGAAAGGGGGGAAGGGGGGGGGCGGGTGCGATGGAGGTGGAGTCGGCTGGCGTCCCCCCCTCTCCCCGGGGGTGGATGCCCAAATGAGATTCCTTCCTCCCTCTCCGGCAGTCTTCTTAAGAGGCGAGAGCCCAGTGTATCAAAAGAATAGGAAGAGGGAGGAAGGGGGAGGCGGCAGGGGGAGACAGGCATGGAAGAGCGTCCTCCCCCTACTTGAAGAGGAGGGGGGCGCCTCTCTGCCCTCTCCTTCGATTTCTTCCTCTCGAGAGGACGGTGTGGGGGCGGGAGGCGGAGGGTTTGGGGGCGGGAGGCGGAGGGTTTGGGGGCGGGAGGCGGAGGGTTGGGGGCGAGGGAGGCCTCCGGGAACGGCGATACGGGGGCGAAGGGGCAGCATAAATGGAATGGCGATTATCTCCTTCCGCCCCCCTCATGTTCCTCCTCCGTCGCCTGGCAGTGGGCCGCATCTCGCGTAGGTGGACGACGCCCTGCTCCATCGGGAGATGGACGGAATAATCGGGCCGCGGGTCCGTCTCGAAGGTATGCGCTGCACCCCCCCCCCACACTCCTCCTCCTCCTCTTCGGCAGCAACCGATGGCAGCAATGCCACGAATTGAAGCCGTCGGGTGTTTTGGCGCGGGCGTAGTCCCGATGGCCCATTCACTCTATCTGGCCAACGGAAGGAGGCCGAGGAACACGCGGCCTCGCCCGCTCTTGTCTCCTAATATTATTTCGATATTTTATCGCATTCATCGAATCAATTGTAACTATAACGCCGATTAGGATGATTTTTTTCGATGTGGCCGATGAAGTTGGCGCGTATATTCATAGGGGCGACGTTTTCTATAAACGCTCAATCGTTGATGTTTCATTGATGTGAGCATTGTTACGAGAAAAATATTATAGGCAAGAGTTGTATTTCCAATACAATAACATTGACGATGTGCTCCATATTATTCCAATTAAACGGAGTAGGCGAAATCTCTTGGCCTAACCAAAAATGATCGGATTTTCGATGGTCCGTTGCCTTCATCGATATTAGTTTATATAACTGATTCCAGTTAACGTGAATTTTATTTGAAATGGAAAATTAAAATTTCCCGGCCATTACGTTCATGTGCAGTGACTGACGCTTTGTGGATGTTGACAATGAAACAACGAGAGGGACCAGCCAGGCGCTTTTTTTCCGTCCATCTGAGGTGGGGGAGGCGAGCGGGGGGGAGGGGGGGGTGCAACCCCTTCGCATGCATTGATGTTCACTCGCCCCACTCCACTCGACGGGGGTCCCGAGGGCCGGGGCGGCCCCCCAACAGCCTCGCCGCCTCCGGAGAGGGGAGACCGGCCACGCGCAAGGAACACCATCGATGTATAAGCAGAATGTCCTTGACGCATTAACGGCGCGGTGATCTGCGGGTAATTGACCCATCGCCGCGGCTCTGCGCCAACCACACATCTGAATGGAGGGGCCCGTTCACGTGTTCACGCGTGAGTAAACTCCTCGGCAGAAGCAAATGCGGACGCTCGAGAATCCCGCAGGAAGAGCTTCCCTCTCGGAGTTGATCGGGACGTCGTCGAGGGAAGGTAATCCAGGTCACAAGCGACCGACTTACGCCCTCACGCACCACCCAAGAGGCGCACTAGGAGCGCTGCGCGTGAAATATAATCCCCTAAGTCAGGGTCCGACCTTTCCCGAATTACTTCGACCGCTGGAGTTAATCTCTTTTAACTTGCGTCGGCCAGGGAACTCTAAACCCGCGGTCGCTAGGGGATCCACCTGTTCGGGATGCCTTGCTTCCGACAGCGACGCATTTGGGCAAGACTGAACATTCTCCTTCTCTTCCTCCTCTCGCAGTTGGAGGAAATATTCAACGACGGCGTAATTTCCTTTAAGAATTGCCTTTTCCACGTGACTGGCGAAGCAAGGCTGAATGGTGTCCGAGCCCCTTGGTGGGAATTCCTCCGTGGTGAGAATATGCAGAGAGGCTTCGAATTCTGCGGGAAACATCGCCTCCTGGCATTCGATCGCGTGCAAGGAGAAACAATGGAAGGCGGAGGAGCAGAAGTTTTTTTTAAGAAGAAGGAGTCAGGAGTTTTTTACTTCGTCGAGCAACGGGCGATCTGCTGAATTCTGCTCATCGGTGACAGAGCGAATCGTTCGCGCCACTAGGGAGGGCAAAGGAGCTGCCCGGATGAAGGAGGGGTAATTCTGTTTGCACTATTGTAAATGTAACTTGCTAAACGTTAATCAAAGAAGAAGGGGTTCTTGAGAGATGGAAAGAATATGTTTGAATAATGTAGGAATATGTTGAGGAACTACATATGTGACAGCGATAACAGGCCAAGTAGTTTGGATTGTATTTGATGTTTGCAGTTTGGGACTAGAAATACTTGGCAGTGTATTAGGAAAACCATTAAAGGAAATGAAATCGAAGAAGGCCGTGCTGGTATATGCCCTGGGGATTTACTAAAACATTAGGGCAAAGAGAGAGTTACGACGTATTATGAATGAATGTGGCCGGAAGGCTTGCTGGACTGGTAGTAATGCATATTCAAGCGAGGGAAAAGAAAGGAGGGAGATACGAGAGGACTAAAAAGTATGAGTTATAGTTCACACGCGATAAAGGTATTTCTTAGGTTCACGAGCGAAATGATGCGAAGGAAAGCAAATATGTACTAAGACGAAGATCAGATAGTAAAGATAAATAGGGTGGGCGTATGTGATACCATGGCGGTGATGAGGTCACCACTAGAAAGTTACAGAGGGTATAACCAGATTGTATTTGTATGCTACGCGTATTTCGAGAAGGTGTTGGGCATTGTAGCAGACTACGTGCAAATAATG
Organism: Hetaerina americana; assembly: GCF_022747635.1. Taxonomy (NCBI): domain Eukaryota; kingdom Metazoa; phylum Arthropoda; class Insecta; order Odonata; family Calopterygidae; genus Hetaerina; species Hetaerina americana. Next base: position 91,113,143 of record NW_027287205.1, on the reverse strand, counting down.
AGTATATCGGAGGAATATAAAGACAGTGGAAGAAATGATGAACAAATATCCGTAAGTTCCGTAATCCGACAGACTGCTCAGGCGCGAGTGGCGGATAAAAATGGTCAACAGTGGGAAACGGAGTATGGCATGGGGTTTCCATTGTCACCCGCGCTGTTCAACGTACATGTGTGTGGAGGAAATGATAGAAGAGGCGTGAGAAGAACTAGAGATAGTTCTTCGGCGGGGAATCCATAAAATCAGTTACGTTTGCGAATGACCAAGCTTAAGTTTGTCAGTCAGCCAAGGGGTAACCCAACATCTACATCTACTATATACATAATATACTATATACATAATGCTATAATTGATGGGTGTAGCCAAGCATCAATTATGCCACATGTGGGAATCATTTCGATGGATAATGGATGAGAAAGTAATCATGTAAAAAGCAAACGAACTGAGATGCTCAAAGAAGGCTGATACAAGGGCGGGGGTCGAGAACAAGGACAGCAGCTCGGCTGTTTTGGAAGTGCTTTGGAGGAAGATAGACAGGGAAAAAAGGGAGATAAAAAGGAGGATTGCGGCAGAGGGGAAAATGTTTGGGAAGTGGGTGGAGTTGATGGCAGACACTTTAAGTAAACACTCGAAGGAACCAGAGCAAAAATGAAAACCTCAATACTTAATGTATGTAGTTTTGTACGGCTTGGGAACTACGGCCGAAGGCGATTTGGAGGCTGACGAGAAGTTGCAGTGGAGAAGAGTGAAGGAAATAAGAAAGAGGGAAATCGTGAGCGAAGCAATAGGCATGGCGAGAGGAAAGGGAGGAGGCGGCCGACGGGGCGAAGAAGGCAGGGCAAGTGGGCGCAGGAGACGCTGACAGGGGCGAAGGAATGAATGCTGGGAGCGGCGATAGCGAGGAGAATGCTTCGGAAGCGAGGAGGAGAGTGGAAAGGAATTTCCTCATTTTGAATTGAATCAAGGGCAATGAATATAATGGAGAGATAAAAGAATAAATTATTGTGACATGGACTTTTGTGCCATGTTAACCAATGCTTATAAATGGAGCAGTTTTTTGGGTTGGGGTCCATCCAAATCTTCCCTAGGCCGCCAGAATACATCTGCTAATGATCAAATCCTTCATGCTGACAGCCTCCTGATCGCAACGCTCCAAATTCAATTTTCAACCCATTCATCCGTTTCGGAGTAAGTAAGGTTTAACGATCAAACTTATTTCAAGTATTGCAACTGTTAGAAATTGTTTTCTATAAATTATTAAAAACATCCTTGGCTCTTGCCCTTGGGAATCTGGAGTAAATAAGATGATGGATTTGCGCAATTTCACCCATGCAAAGTTTTGCCTCCATAATTCAGGGGCCGAAGGAGCGAGCCTTGGCTCAAATAAGGTGAGCGAAATTTCACGTAAAGAGGATAATGCCGTGCAACAAACGCATTAGTGATATTCCATGGGGTGTATGTACTTACTTAAGTAAACTCAGTAGACTTCTTCCGAATATATATAATATCAGAGGCTCATGTGGTACAAAGGCTACATGTAGGACCAGTTGAATGCACCGCGTCGAAGGCTCTGCATGCGACAGAGAGGATCGTACGCGGATGGGGCCTCGACAGCAGGGGCAGTGGATGGCGATGGGGCCCTGGCAATGGGGCCCGCCCGGGGCGGCTAAGGGTAGCGGGTGAGGGAGAATGCGAGCCTCGTCCCTATCGGCCGATTCCTTTTTCCTTCCGCCCTCGACTAGTGGCGGGGGGT